>NC_139690.1:24047385-24372385 GCF_964106915.1 Podarcis gaigeae | reverse complement strand
AATTCATACACTGGCTTAATGCAAATTATTCAGCTTGTAACTTGAGTAATGACCAAAATGTGTGTGTTTTGGAGGTAAGTAGAATGCTTGGATAAACCTCAGCACTGAAACTAGACAGTTTAAATGGTTTGGCAGCCTCAGAGCGCTACAGCCCTCCCTTCCTGGGAACTGGTACGCAGGAAAGTGAAGAATGGTTATGGGTGAAATTCCAAGTTCTCCCTGTTTGATAGACTGTTCCCGCCCAGAAGATGTTTCACAAACTAGGGCCACATCAGCACAAGACTTTAAACAGTCATCAAAGCATCCTGGCAATTGTAGTTTAAGGGCACTGAGAGCTCCTAGGAGATCCCTATTTCCCTCACAGAGCTACATTTCTAATAATAGTTTAACAATCAATTCCTCTTCCCAGGGAACTCTGGTTTTCCTCACTCCCCTCGCACCAGTGGTATAAAATGGGGGAAATGGGCTGCACTGGATTAAGCTGCAGGCACAGGGAGATTGAGAAGCTGAAAGGGTTTCACTCTGGTTTAGCCTGCTGCTCGGACTAAGCATTTGAACTTCTTTCCACTTGGAACTTCTTTCCACTTGGAACTTTTTTTAACTTAGAACATTGAACTAATTTGAACTTTGAACTAATTTGAACTTCTAACTTTGAACAAGGCTGGGGGGCAGGAATTGAGGATTCCAGTTCAATTCTAACTCAGGGAACTGAGGCTGAACCATTAATAATGTGAATATTTGCTTTCATTGAAAAGCCTCATAGTATAGCCTAAGACATGGTGCCCTGAGACCTCCGCTTGCCTTGGGATGTATAAAGTCAGACATGTCACTGTGCTTCTCCTCCCTCTAGAAATAAAATTATTAAGTAGGCATTGCCAGTGAGCCAATGGGGAAGGGGGTGGGATAAGTACAGGTAAGGTCTGAAAATAGAACAGGGTTTGGGGGGGTATGGAGATCTTTATGGCTGCTATATGACCTAGTCAGCTTAAGTTTAGGTCTCCACCAATTTTGACAGCAGTAGCAAAATGAATGAGAAAAACCATATAAAGTAGATGTGGCACAGGGAAAGGCAGAGATGTTTAAGCCTGTCCAACAGGCCAAGCACCCAAATTACCTATTCTGTGGTCATCAGAGCAGTCATCTGAGGAGCAGAGCGTGGGTGACAACTCCCCTCCTCAACTAATCTTCACTGAAAAACCAATTTGCCCACCCTGTGTCCTGCTTGCCATAGGTGTAGCCGTGTGTGTGTGTGTCAGGTGCACAGCTGCCCACCTGATCAAGTAAATCAGTAAAAATACTTAACTGAGGTTCTGCCTCCCCCCTAAATCCTGGCTATGCCCATGCTGCTCACTCCGTTGTGTGTTGGTCTCCATCCCGCCTTAAGAACTTAAGAAGAGGCTGGCTGCTGGAGGCCCTTCTCCTCCAGAATCCTATTTTCAACAGTGACCAGCCAGATGCTTGTGGGAAATTGCCTGTCATCAGGTGGTGTGATGGCCTGGGACTCGGGCTCGGGCTCAGACCCAGAGGAGTCTCGGTCCGCACCGGATCCTCTGCCTCAGGCGGCATCTGAACTGAGTCTGGGGCCTGATTCTGAAGAGCACCAGTCTGCAACAAGCACCAGCTGAGCTGAGTCAGGGGCCTGAGCCTGCCCTGGAGGATTACCTCGTTGCCCTCTGCTGGGCAATCACGGGCAGCTGTTCCACTACCAGTTGGGTCAGGAGAGGCTGAGGCGGCCTCTGGGTCTAGTAACCCACCAACATCTCCCGAGCCGCAGAGACTCAGGTCTGAGAGAAGGAGAGACCTGAGTATAGTGGTACCTCGGGTTACATATGCTTCAGGTTACATACACTTCAGGTTACAGACTCCACTAACCCAGAAATAGTGTTTCAGGTTAAGAACTTTGCTTCAGGATGAGAACAGAAATCATGCTACGGTGGCGCAGTGGCAGCGAGAGGCCCCATTAGCTAAAGTGGTGCTTCAGGTTAAGAACAGTTTCAGGTTAAGTACGGACCTCCAGAACGAATTAAGTACTTAACCCGAGGTACCACTATACTCGCAGGAGGAATGCTCACCTTCAGGCAAGACAGGGAGGTGAGTCACGGGGGGATCAGGACTGGCCGTTACCCCATTAGAGATAAAAGGCTGCTGGACCCCGCCCCAGGTTGCGGGAACAACATTGCTGCTTGCTGGAACCTACCTGTTACCCTATGCCTGGCCTAGCCTGGTTTCCTGCCTTGGCCCTGTTGGACTGACTCCTTGTGAAATCCTTGGATTCAGCACCGGACCTGGACCGTGTTTCTTGGGGTAAACCCTGGGCCCAGCACAAGTGCGTAGCTAGCTGCTTTGGCACCTAGAGCAGTGGGTGCAGAGTGAGCCACTCACAGGGGCAGGGCAGTGATCTGCGCATGGGGCAGCACAGTAATCCAGGCATGGGGTTGGGGTGATCCATGCACGGGGGTAGCGTGCCAATCTGCGCATGGGAGTGGGGCACTACTCACATGGGGTGGTGTGGTGATCCGTGCACCGGGGCGGGGCAATCCATGCACAGGGGCGCCGGGGCAATAAGCCCGGGGGGGGGGTGTGGCATTGCGATCCGCCCAGGGGGGCGGCGCAGTGAGCTGCTCATGGAGTTCGCCTGGCAGACACAAGCCCCACGCTCCTGTTTCAGGCAGCCCGGGGCCCTGAGCCACCGCAACAGACCCTGGAGAGAGGCATGGCTTGGGTGTGCTGCAGGCCAGGTTCCCTGTGGTAAGTGCCACTCCCCGTAGTGTGCCATTTTGTCACCCCCTCAGGGATGACACCTGGTGTGGACCGCATCCCCACCCCCCTTCCTACGCCCCTGCCTGTTGTGCAGGACCATGCAAGAGCCCTCTTCCCTCCTGTGGCTTCCAGAAACTGGTCTTCAGAAGCATTAGTGTCTCTGACTGTTGAGGCAGAGCATAGCCATTGTGGCCACAGGTAGCCTTATCCTCCCCTTCATCTGTGCCTTCCGAGTTGTTGTACCAGGCTGGTGGGTTTCAGTCTTCCACACACCCTGAACGATTTTCCCTCTCTTCTCTGCTACCTTGATTTTGACAGGCCCGGTTGAAAGCAAACCTTAAGCATTTTTATTTTAGTTCTATGAGTCACAAGGCATTGCAAACAAATGGATTTCCATTTCTATTTTGGGCACCCAAATGCCTTAGACATTCTCGCTTCGTCAGAAGCAAATGAAACAAAATTACAGTTAATTGCTTCTCGGAGGGCAGCGAAATGTAATCTAGCATGACAGTCTTTCTCCTCTTCCTTGTCAGGTGAATGAGTTTGGAGCTCTGATGTCGCAAGTTGAAAGAGACTTGGGGATTGCGAGTGTGTTCAATTCTGAGCATCCTGAAAACTGCTATTGTGGTGAAGACATACAACCTGAGGACTGAAAATGAGCAGACAGCATCACACGGGATAGAATGCATCATGCAATGTGTGATTATTACACAACAAAGAAGGATTACCAGACTTTATCTCTGAAAACATCAGTTATGTAAAATAAGCAGTCCAGTATCTTCCTGGGATGAATCACCTCAGGAGGAAATACCGTAGATTTGCTGATATGACAGGACACTTCTCCTAATCTTTTGAACTTCCTTTCTGGGCCAGACATTTTGGCCTTAGTATTTGTATTGCCTCCCATGATTCCCTGAATTCCAGCTGGAGAACGATTTCAAAGATACTACTGAACAGAACAATGTTTCATGTCAATACATACCCTGTCAGATTTCTCTCTGTGTGTGTGTGCGCGTGTGTGTATGCAGATCAGGGATGGAGAACCTGTAGCTCTCTGGATGTTGTTGGACTTCAACTCTCACTATCCCTAGTCAGCATGGCCAACGGTCAGGGATGATGGGAGTTGTAGTCCCACAATGTATTGAAGGTCACAGGTTCCCCCATCCCTGGTCTAAAGTGGTTTCAAAGACCTACACTTTAATATATTCAATGAATACAATAAAATAACTTTTTCAGATTAACTTGTTGTGTTAAGTGTTTTCTGTGTTCACTCAACCTCCCAAATCACAGCTGTTAAGAGCTATACCCTTAGCAGATGCATTATTTAGGAAATGTGGACATGGCTTGGTTTTCTATCTTGCAATTAGTTTCAGATTCACTGGATACCTGTTTTTCACAATGGAAAGATATGTAAATCACTATTGGCTTAAGATGTAAGATCTAAGGACAGACAATGACTTCAAAATATATTAGAGGGCTAAATGAAGCTCTAATGTTCACCAGTTGTGCCTGGATGAGACCGATCTGTGGTCTGATCCAGCAGTGATAGGTGTACAATATATTTCTAATTTCACTTATAGACTAATGGTGGTGACTGACCAGGAGTGGGACCTTGGGATTGCAGACCCTCCAGGTGTCGCTATTTTCCAGGGACCACCCTGAATTTACCATCCTGGGTTCTGATTTGATCTTGCAATGTCCTGCTTTTCCTTAGGATGTTCCTATTTTCACTGGAGAGATGTTGGAGGGTATGGAGTTATGAAACCCCCGAGCCAAGGAGATAAGTAACTATACCATCATTAGAAGACATCTGAAGGCAACCCTGTATAAGGAAGGTTTTTTTTAAAGTGATTAATGTTTTATTATGTTTTTATGTCTTAGAAGCCGCCCAGAGTGGCTGGGGCAACCCAGTCAGATGGGCAGGGTATAAATAAAGCAATTATTATTGTTGTTGTTATTGAATAGGATGTCCCTATTTTCATCAGAGAAATGCTGGAAGATACGGGATTGTAGCAGGTAGCTCGCTGAAGATGTGGAATTCGTGTGCAGCTGCAGTGAAAAAGGCAACTCTAATGCTGGGGATCATTAGGAGAGGACTTGCAAATTAAACTGTTGTGATCACAACCCCGTTATACAAATCTATGTTGCAACAGCATTTGCAGTATTGTGTATAGTTCTGGTTGCCTCACCTCGGAAACGATATTGTAGAGCCGAAAAACGTTATGGAAAGGGCAACTGAAATGATCGAGGGGTTTGGGAAATGATCTATAATGAAATTAAGAAAGTCCTAAAGCGGACTTTTCCTAAAAAACCTGAGGCTTTTCTCTTGGGCATGGTCGGCCAACTGGTGTCAAGGAAGGATAGGATGTTTTTTATGTATGCTACTACAGCAGCAAGAATTCTCCTTGCAAAGTATTGGAAGACACAAGAACTACCTACTCTGGAAGAATGGCAGACGAAGGTGATTGACTACATGGGACTGGCAGAGATGACTGGCAGAATCCGCGACCAGGGGAAAGAGACAGTGGAAGAAGACTGGAAGAAATTCAAGATATATCTTAAAAATCATTGTAAAATTGAGGAGTGCTAGATGTCAGGGAATAAGAAATAGAGAATTGCAGCTGTAACTAATAAGTCAAAGAAAAAGGAATGTAATGAAAGTGAATTAAATAATTAACTATTTGGAGAGTTGCTAAAGGAATGTGAAATAAGGATGCAGCAAAAGGGAGGTATGGGGAAGTCGGAGGAATAAGGTGTATGAAACCAAGAGTATGAAATTATACATGTTTATATGTTTGTATGTTTTTAGTTTGTTTATTGTTTGTTTTAATTATGTGTTTGGAAAACAAATAAAAATTTCTTTAAAAAAATAATAATAAATAAAGAAAAAAAATGAAATGATCGAGGGGTTGGAGCAACTCAAGGAAAGATGACAACATTGGAGGGGTGGGTGGGGTGGTTTAAGAAAAAAGTAAGGAGTATCATGATATAGGTGTCTAGGTTTATGCATTGTATGAATGATATAATTTTGATGAGTCTAGAACCCAGGGTCATCCAATGAAGCTGAACGGTGGGAGATTTAGAATAAATGGAAGTACTTCTTTATGCAGCGCATAGTTAGACTGTGAAACGCACTCTCACAGCAAACATGAGAAAGCCAAATCCACAATTAAGCAACGTATGTGGGATGCTGAATTGCAATGCCATGTGAGTGAAATGACCAGGTAGCCAGAAATCAAAGATAATGGGAGGGGGTTTACTTCAGCAAGGTATTTATCTAAGCTAGGTAAAGGTAAAGTGTAAAGGGACCCCTGACCATTAGGTCCAGTCGTGGACGACTCTGGGGTTGCAGCACTCATCTCGCTTCATTGGCCGAGGGAGCCGGCGTACAGCTTCTGGGTCATGTGGCCAGCATGACTAAGCCACTTCTGGCGAACCAGAGCAGCGCACGGAAATGCTGTTTACCTTACCGCCAGAGCAGTACCTATTTATCTACTTGCACTTGACGTGCTTTCAAACTGCTAGGTTGGCAGGAGCAGGGACCGAGCAATGGGAGCTCACCCCATCATGGGGATTCGAACCGCCGACCTTCTGATTGGCAAGCCATAGGCTCTGTGGTTTAACCCACAGTGCCACCCGCGTCCCTATTTATCTAAGCTAGAAATACCCAAATTTAGAATATCTGTTACCCTTGCCAAATTTGATTGGTTGATTGAATGTCCTACCATCTGCATTACTGCAGGGCAGAACTGAAGGTAAACCATATTCAGAGTAAATATGCCCATGCGGTTTGAGGGAAGTTGAAACTGTTACACATGTCCTATTAAATTGTCATTACTATAGGGACATATGTTCACACCGTTAGGGCTTTGTTCATGGAAGACAATCTTACTCAGCTACGAGTGATTGAAGAAGAAGAAGAAGAAGAAGAAGACGAAGAAGAAGAAGAAGAAGAAGAAGAAGAAAGATTTATCACTCCAATCATGCAATGAACCCCAAACAGATCTGATGACCACTACTTAAAATATCTAATTGAGGACAGGGAACCTGAGATTACTTTTAAAGTAGCCAAATTTTGTGCCGCTGCTATAAAACTAAGGAGACAAGCTCTGAATGAATCTAATTGCCGTTGTCTTAACATGCATATTTTAAATTAGTGATTTAAGGTCTTAACCTACATATTTTAATTGTTTTATATCTATATTATTTACCATGCTGAAGCTTATAGAGTTTAATTCTAACCTTTGTATATTTACATGTTCTCTATCGCTGTATATGTCCATATTTCTGGTCTGTGACCATAATAAATCAATTCATTCATTCATTCATTCACTCCCCACAGGAGGCATAGATGCCCATCAACTTGGATGGGTTTAAAAGAGCACTAGACAAAGTCATGGAGGGTGATGTTACCAATGGCTACTACCCATGATGGTTATGCTCTCCCTTCACTGTCGAAGGCAAAAGCCCTCTGAATCCCAGCTGTGGAGAATCACAAGTGTGGAGAATTGCTGTTACCCTCAGGTCCTGCTTCCTGGCTTCCCATGGGCATCGGGTTGGCCACTGTGAGAACAGGATGCTGTTGGTCTGATCCAACAGGATCTTCTTACTTCCTTATAGTTCTTATTGCATCCTGTATGGGCATCCTGAATTATTACTTGAGCAGCAAACACATTGTATCAGCAAAGGGGTGAAATGTTAGTCCCAGATGCATTTTCTGCAATGTTTTAGAAAACAGGCAGAAAAAGCCTTCTCCAAAGCCATTGCAATCATAATATTTGAGAAATAAAAACGAACCCATCCAATCAACCCCAAAATAAGTTGTGTATCAGAATTAAATGTGGAAGATCCCCAGGAATTCTCCATTAGAGTGACTCATGGGCTTAAAAAAATCTCATTAAAACTTCCGCTGTAAAAATTACTGTCAGCCGAAAGGGCAGACACAATAACTCTTGATTAAATGAAATTGCACTGGGGTGTGGAATAAATTATGGGCCGGCAGGAAGGCTCATGGTTGCTGTGATTTGTCTGTTTTGTGGTAAGTGGCAATAAGCTCCTTTGCTGCTGATGACCTGTCACCTTTTGGTAGTACTGTGGGTATACCAATGAGTATGTTGAGGCTCGTAACATTATGCAAGCATTGTTCTTTCTGCATTTTAGAGTTCATTGGCTGCCAACCTGGTGCCCACCAGTGCCTTTTTTGCCAACTGCAAAAGGTCTCAATAAAGATCCCCTCAAAAGTCCATAATGTAATAAGACACAGATTTGCTCTTCCTGCTCAGCTCCTCTTTGTACTAACCCAGCCTCTCCCACACTGAACGTGCCACTTGGATGCAAGGATTGGGTCCCCCTCTCCTTTGCATTCTGAACAGGAAGGAGGTGCAAAGAGCAAGCATTGCAGTGGCTGAGGTAGGTGCCTTTTCCCACTGATATTTTTTTGTGGGACGGGGGGTCAAGGCCAGTAGAGGAGAAGTGGAGCTGGTATAAGGGTCGATTTCTGGTGAGATCTCGCAAGACTTTGGCAAGCTTTCATGAGATTTCAGCAAGCTATTGTGAGATTTGGGTAAGCTCTTGCAAAATATTGTCTCCCTGCTTATTTAACTTATATGCAGAATTCATCAAGATTGCCGGAAGAAATATCAACAACCTCAGATATGCAGATGACACAACCTTGATGGTAGAAAGTGAGGAGGAATTAAAGAACTTTTTAATGAGGGTGAAAGAGGAGGCACAAAATATGGTCTGAAGCTCAACATCAAAAAAACGAAGATCATGGCCATTGGGCCCATCGCCTCCTTTTTTTCCCCCAAGTGAATTTTTATTGTTTTCCTTACATATTCTTTTCCAACAAATTGTAATAGCACCATACATTCCCTTTGACTCTGCCGAGTCGCGACCCCCCTCCCTCCCCACAACTGGTATATTTATCCTCTTTCCATCACGCATATCATTCTCATATTAGTACTATTATACATTAGAGGTATTATGTCAATCCTGCTAGTGTCTTGACCTCTTTACAATTCTTCTTTAAATATTCAATAAATTTACTCCAGTTATTTTGGTATCTTTGATCTCCCTGGTCCCGGATCCTCCCTGACAGTTTGGCAAGTTCTGCATATTCTGTCAACTTCGCCTGCCACTCCTGAATAGTTGGTATATCTTGTACTTTCCATCTTTGGGCCAGAAGGGTCCTCGTGGCAGCTGTAGCATACATGAACAAATTTTGATCTTCTATTTTAATTTCTGTTCCTATTAAGCCTAATAGACACTGGGCCCATCACCTCCTGGCAAATAGAAGGGGAAGAAATGGAGGCTGTGAGAGATTTTACTTTCTTGGGCTCCATGATCACTGCAGATGGTGACAGCACTCAATAAATTAAAATATGCCTGCTTCTTGGGAGAAAAGCAATGACAAACCTAGGCAGCATCTTAAAAAGCAAAGACATCACCTTGCCAACAAAGGTCCATTAAGTTAAAGCTATGGTTTTCCCAGTAGTGATGTATGGAAGTGAAAGCTGGACCATAAAGAAGGCTGATCGCCGAAGAATTGATGCTTTTGAATTATGGTGCTGGAGGAGACTCTTGAGAAGAAGATCAAACCTAACCATTCTTAAGGAAATCAGCCCTGAGTGCTCACTGGAAGGACAGGTTGTGAAGCTGAGGCTTCAGTACTTTGGCCACCTCATGAGAAGAGAAGACACCCTGGAAAAGACCCTGATGTTGGGAAAGATGGAGGACACAAGAAGGGGATGACATAGGATGAGATAGTTGGATAGTGTTCTTGAAGCTACCAGCATGAGTTTGACCAAACTGCGAGAGACAGTGGAAGACAGGAGTGCCTGGCATGCTCTGGTCCATGGGGTCACGAAGAGTCGGACACGACTAAACGACTAAACAACAACAACAACATGAGGGTTTAAAGTGGTCTCATAGTGCTTGGAATGCAAATGTGGCTCAGGTGTAAATATTTGCACCTCTATCACTAATGTCATTCCCTCCATTCAGTTAGACCAGGATCTCCAGAGTCTCATGACCTGTTGACTTAAACCATTTTCAGACTTGTCATTTCCAAAAAAAAAATAAAAATCCTTGGCATGGCTGGGCTGCTGATGGCGTGCTCTGCTCCCAAAGTCGTAGCAAAGCCTCTCAGCATTAGATTGCTGTCATGTTGCTTGCTGCTTCCCTGCGCCCTTGGGCCATAATTCACCCTCCTTTTGATTGCTCTGCCATTCTAAGACTTTAGATAATGGGCTATTATTCTCAGAATATTGCTATTATAGTTTATTAATAGGCTCGGGGAAAATTTATAGCTGCAAACTCGGGGAGATTAGCAATTGGAGTGTTGTCATTCTCTCGACGGGCAATTACATTTGGCAAAGCCGTTGACAGGAGGGAAGGACCTGGGGTTCCGCCTCCCTCAGTTTGCAGTGGCATTCATGACCTCTGTAATCCATGTAGATTAAGCAGTAGGTGGTCTATAAACACACACACACACACACACACACACACACACACACGATGGGAAGGCCAGTTCTGCAGCTCCACAAAGGAGGAAACTCATCACCAAAAAAGAATTGAAAAAGGACACCGATTTGCATATGCTACATTCTATATATGGATAGGAAAATAAGAGGAGCCTGCTGGATCAGGCCAGTGGCCCATCTAGTCCAGCATTCATCAGGAGTTCAGCCTACACTCGAGTAGGACTCTGGCAGAGACACATGCCCGACTGGCATGTTCCCTCCCTCCTGGTTGATCGTTCGGGAGCTTCATAAGCTTTCTTCAGCCTGAACCTCACAGCGGCCGATGCCAACCACACCGGCACACTTAGGGATCCGCAGAGTTTGCGCAACTTGCGTGACAGACCTCAGCAACTCAGCATTTTGGCTAATCTACTTTATTTATATATAAACACACACGGAGCAGTGCAACATGGCTCCCCCTCTCTCTAGCATCAGACAGCAAAGAGAAAAAAGAACAAAGGACAATAGTCCCACTTCATGGAACACAGTAACACAAACATCCTGCCTCCGTCACTTCCCACTCTGTGGAGTGAAAACATATACCGTCATGTGATAGAAAAAAATCCCATGACTGCAATCATGGAGGAGGAATTCTAACAGTTCTCACAATGACTTGTGGGAAACCTGCAGGCAGGACCTGAGCACAAGAGCCCTCTCTCCTCCTGGGGCTCCCAGCAACTGGTATTCAGAAGCATTACTGCCTTGGACCATGCAGGCAGAGCAGAGCCATTGTGGATAGTAGCCATCTGTAGTCTTTCCTCCATTAATTTTTCTGATCTTCTTTTTAACCCATCCAAGGTGATAGTCATCACACCTCCTGTAGAAGCGAGTTCCATTGTTTCGTGATTATGCATTTTGTGAAGAAGTACTTTATCTTATTCCTCCAATGTTCAGCTTTGTTGGATGTCCACAAGTTAGAGAGATATGAGAGAGGGAGAAAACCTTCAGCTTCTCCAAGCTATGCATGATTTTATTAACTTCTATCATGCTGCGTCTTCCTCACCTTTCCCATCAACTGAGAAGTCCCAAATGCTGCAACCTTTCTTTATGGGGTGGGAGGTGAGGTGGGTTCGCTCCATCCTCTTGATCGTTTTGGTCACTCTTTTCTTAACCGTGTCCAACTTCCACCTTTAGAAGTAATCTAACTTAGAAATCCAAGACAGCTCCCATTATGATGGGGAAGACTGCTCAGGTGTCTGGTACAGTTGGCTGTCCAGGGGTTGACACGTAGCCTCAAGGCACTCCCTGTTCTTGCTTCTTATGGTTCTTCCATAAGTTAAAGATATGGTTTTCCCAGTAGTGATGTATGGAAGTGAGAGCTGGACCATAAAGGCGGCTGATCGCCGAAGAATTGATGCTTTTGAATTATGGTGCTGGAGGAGACTCTTGAGAGTCCCATGGACTGCAAGAATATCAAACCTCTTCATTCTGAAGGAAATCAGCCCTGAGTGCTCACTGGAAGGACACTGAAGCTGAGGCTCCAATACTTTGACCTCCTCATGAGAAGAGAAGACTCCCTGGAAAAGACTCTGATGTTGGAAAAGATGGAGGGCACAAGGAGAAGGGGACGACAGAGGACGAGGTGGTTGGACAGTGTTCTCGAAGCTACCAGCATGAGTCTGACTGAACTGCGGGAGGCAGTGGAAGACAGGAGTGCCTGGCGTGCTCTGGTCCATGGAGTCATGAAGAGTCAGACACGACTAAATGACTAAACAACAACAACAACTTGTTCTTCATCTTTATGGACCTGCCTGTACTATACATTTAAAGCAGTACAATTTCAAACAGTCTTGACCCCCCGCAAAGAATCCTGGGAAGTGTAGCTTGTTAAGGATGCTGTGGAGACGCTATTCCCCTCACAGAGTTACTCAGAGTGGTTTTGCTGTCAATCCCTCACCCCAGGGAACTGTGGGAAATATAGCTCTGTGAGGGGAATGGGGGGTCTCCGCAACAACTTCTCTTTGACCTTAGATCAGCATCCCCCAACTTGGTGCAATAAAAATGTTTTTGGGACTGCAGCTGATGTAGTCCAAACATCTGAAAGGCAGCAGGTTGGGGAAACCTGCCTTTGACCGCAAAGCCCAAAGACCTGACTTTTAGGCCTTCTTCTGGTCAAACACTGAACCATGCCCCCTTTGTCTGGAGAAGTTGCTGGGTAGTTAAAACAGCCAGTGCTTCATGCATAGATCTACCAAAGGCTCCTCAAGCTGCCTTGTACAGTGTGGTAGTGAAGGAGAATCAGCGCTATCACAGCCAGCTGAGCAAACACAGGTGTGTTAGCCCACACCTTTCGCTGCAGGCAGAAGCAGCAGAACTTGTCTTGTTGGGTTCCTTGGGTGGAGTGTGAAGTTGGCAACAAAGAACTTCCATGTTCCCTTCCTGTAGCGTGTGTGGGTTTCCCCCTTCTCATTCACCTCCCTGTTTCAGCGGAGGTCATGGGGGGTTCTTACCACAGGGCAAAGCCAACACAAACACTGTGGGTGGGGCAGAATTGTTCCAGCTCAACGTGCCGTGAATCGGCCAACAACATGTCGGATAACCTGTTGTCACCATGGTTGGAAGAATCTCTAACATTTGGCTCTGTTGACATTGAATTAGTCACCTAGCCTAGGGGTAACAAGAGGGTGGAAGGAAAGGAGAAAGAGAATATTCTCCCAAGACAACTTTTTCAGTTTGCATGACAGGTGCCAAAGCTTTAGTCATAAAGTACTTTCAATGAGGGAAAAGGTGAAATGCTTCAGCTTTTAGGGGGTGGCAATCTCTCCAATGCCTGCTTGAGAAGCATCATTCTAGCCCAGTCACCCCAAACTCAGCCCTCCAGATGTTTTGGGGCTACAATTCCCATCATCCCTAGCTAACAGGACCAGTGGTCAGGGATGATGGGAACTGTAGTCCCAAAACATCAGGAGGGCCAAAGTTGGGGATGTCTGTTCTAGGCAATAGGGCTGTTCACACATTCCATTTAACAACTGCACAATCTGTATATCCATAAGGCTTTCCCCCTTATTAGGCTGAACACAGGTATGCAAGCTGTCTATACACATGTTCAACGGTTTGTGTGTGTGAGCACAGCAGGGTTCAAATCTCCACTCGGACATAAAGCTCAGAGGGTGATCCCAGGCCAGTCACTGCCTCTCAGCCTATCCTACCTCATAAGGCTGTTGTGCCTATCGAGGAGGGGGAAGAATCATGTACAGCACCTTGAGCTCCTTGAATGAAAGAGGTAAAGGGACCCCTGACCATTAGGTCCAGTCGTGACCGACTCTGGGGTTGTGGCTCTCATCTCGCTTTATTGGCCGAGGGAGCTAATGTACAGCTTCCCAGTCATGTGGCCAGCATGACTAAGCCGCTTCTGCAAAAACCAGACCAGCGCACGGAAACACCATTTATCTTCCCGCCGGAATGGTACCTATTTATCTACTTCTACTTTGACGTGCTTTCAAACTGCTAGGTTGGCAGGAGCAGGGACCTCCTGCCCCCCGTTGGAGCTCACCCCCGTTGTGGGGATTCGAACCACTGACCTTCTGATCGGCAAGTCCTAGGCTCTGTGGTTTAACCCACAACACTACCCGCGTCCATTGAACGAAAGAAGTGGGATGTAAATGCAACAAACAAATAATAAACAAGCAAACTATTGTGTATGAAGGGAAACAGACTGCACACTCAAGGAACGTTACCTGTCAATAACCCTCTGAATACACAGCTCAGCTACTGTGTTTACAGGTACGCATATTGTACGCAGGTGATTTGTCTGCTTTCTTTTCTTCTCTTTTTTAACAACAACAAAAAAAGCCCATATTTCTGGAGCTAGCAAAATGCAAATATTTGTGGCTTCCTGAGGCCACCTTAATCTCCCTCCCTTAATCCTGCTCTCCATGTTAAGCACCATTCTGCTCTTTGTGAACTGCCTCCTTCCCACTTGCTCCTCTGTTGACTCGCCTGTGATTCCATCAATCCAGGCAAACAGCTCGAGAGACTTTTGGATTGTGTGCTGAATGCTGCAGCAACTGCCTTAATCCACTGAACAAATAAGGAGGCTATGATCAAGGACAGCACTTTGAGCATTGGGCTCAGTTGTTATGAACCCCTAGAAAACTCACACTTTGCCATGTTTACTTGATACTTTTTCACTTCCAGTTTGTCCTGGGCAGATGATGGACCCTTCAGAGAAGCTGCCATTTCTCTGTGGGAAGAGACCCTATGGGGTTATTTGTAGTGCTGTGCTGAAGAAAAGAAAAAAGCAGTTTCCCCTGCAACAAAATATGCTTCTCTATTGTCATATAATCAGCATTATCTCATCACTGCATTGTGAAAGTGCCTATCTAATCAAAAATCCCCAAATCTAGTTTAGCCGATGCAATATTAAAGTGCGGTTCCAAGATTTCTTTGCAGAACAGGACATGGATACCATTACTTTGTCTAGCTTTTCCAATGCTTTCCTCACATTAAAATTGCACATTGGTAAAGTGCTTACCTGGGCTAAATCTACCTTTTCTCTGCAAAGCACTTAAGAGGCCTACATTTTTAGACTAGGAAGTCTGATTTTCTGGAAGATCAAGAAAATCGTCAGTTGCTGGAAACCACAGGAGGGGAGGAAGAACTTATGTTCAGGTCCTGCTAGAGGGTTTCCCACAGGTATCAGGGTGATCGCAGTGAGAACCGGATGCTGGACCAGGTGGGACACTGATCCAGTAGGCATTTATTCCTATGTTCATATCTTGGCAGATGGAGGAATTAACATCCGGGGATGCCTTGACTGAAGCTGTTATGACCACATGGAAGCAGATGTTGGACAGATCATCTTCAGCTTCTGACCAGGAAGCTGGAACAAGACAAGACATCCTCCTTTTAGAGAGGCAACATCTTCTGTGAGTTTCTGTGAGGGTTATGTTCTCCACACCGCTTTGAACATTGCCTCCATATACATGGGCTTGCCATTTCCCCCCTCACATCAAAAGCGATCGTCCTTCTCTTTCAAGACAGCCCATCTCTTGAGTGCCTGTCCGGTTCTGCGTTGGGACTCCCCCAAACCCAATTCATCTTCAATGAATGTTCCAATTGTGCCCTTCCTCGCCTGGGTGTCGCGTTGGGAGGGAAATGCCGAAGAATGCAAGTGATGGGGACTTTTGTGCGTCTGTGTGCGCTGTTCCACTTTTTCTCACTCCAGGCTCTTTGTGCGGCTCTCCCCGCCCGTCCATCCTCCCACTCTGCCTTCCCTTCTCCCTTCCCATTGAAATGTCAGATGCAGCAGTTGTCTATAGCTGAAAGAGCGGCTCCCTGGTGGGAACGGAATGCCCTTCTAACCCAAAGGAATAAATAGAGGCCTCTTCCTCCCTTTGGTGTGTTTCTCAGCCCAAGCAATAAGGAGCCAGTTTCTTTTCACCTTGGCTTTGTGAATGATGGGCTTGAGCTGCAGCTTGAAGGAGACTCTGCTCTTTTCCCACCAGATGAAATGCTGGTACGCACAGGGCTGTGTTTGTTGTTGGGCTTCTCCTTTGAGGCATGTTGCGCACAAAAAGACTACTGATCCACTTTGGGCTGTGTAGTTTATAGAATGGGAAATTCCTCTGTTCCTGGGGAACTTGCCTTGTGCACAGTGTCCTAAAGAGGGGATCAGGATAAAGAAGCAGCCAGAGGTCAGCCTTCCTACCCCCCCAACAAAAATGATCAAGATGTGAATAAAAAC
Organism: Podarcis gaigeae; assembly: GCF_964106915.1. Classification (NCBI taxonomy): domain Eukaryota; kingdom Metazoa; phylum Chordata; class Lepidosauria; order Squamata; family Lacertidae; genus Podarcis; species Podarcis gaigeae. The sequence continues at coordinate 24,356,416 of NC_139690.1, read as the reverse complement.
TTGGCTTTGGCTGTAAATTCAGGACCAAGAGGCTATAATTGTACCTATTATTATTATTATTATTATTATTATTATTATTATTATTGCAGGCCAAGTCCATCAATCAGGCCACATTCACACCATCCATTTAAAGCACTATGATACCACTTGACATGACATGTTTTACAGTCATGGCTTCCCCCAAACGATTATGGGTCTGTAGTATGTTAAGGGTGCTGAGAGTAGTTAAAGGTAAAGGGACCCCTGACCATTAGGTCCAGTCGTGGCCGACTCTGAGGTTGCAGCATTTATCTCGCTTTACTGGCCGAGGGAGCCGGCGTACAGCTTCCGGGTCATGTGGCCAGCATGACTAAGCCACTTCTGGCGAACCAGAGCAGCACACAGAAACGCCGTTTACCTTCCCGCCGGAGCGGTACCTATTTATCTACTTGCACTTTGACGTGCTTTCGAACTGCTAGGTGGGCAGGAGCAGGGACCGAGCAACAGGAGCTCACCCCATCATGGGGATTTGAACAGCTGACCTGATCAGCAAGTCCTAGGCTCTGTGGTTTAACCCACAGAGAGTACTTAGGTGGGTCCAATTCTCCTTCCACAGCCAGAATTGACAGAGTGCTTTAACAATCAGTTCCCCTTCACAGAGAAATCTGGGAAATGTAGCTCTATGCGAGGATTAAGGGTCTCCTAACAATTCTCAGCAACCTTTACATGTGGAAGCTCCCAGAATTCCTTGGGGGACTCTTAAAATGGCATCACAATTCTTTAAATGTATGGTGTGAATTTGGCCAGAGTCTACTTTGATTATTGCCATCATTGGATATATTATTGCTATCACCACTACTATTATTATTAGTTGATGTCCAAAGTTTGAGTGACCGGGTTGCTCAATTTGATCATCCTCTTTTGCATCTTCGTTAACTGTTTTATGGCCTTCTGATGACACTGGAATTGGCTTCTTGCTTTGGCCACTGTCTAGCTGCCATCTTGCTTCCTGCGGGTGTGCCACTCAAGGAGGGGAGCCATGCCTTGACTTTTTCATTCCTGGTTTCTCCCCACCCACCCAACCTAGATACTTGAGCTCTCTAAATAATCCCCTCCCTCACCAGAGCTTTCTGAAATGGTAAATGTTTCCTTGGGGGGGGGGGATATGTGTTTTTCTTGTGAAATGTTTCACCCTGGTGCAGCTTATTTCCACTGAGCATGGGGAAATGTTGCACTGGTGTGGGAAATAAGGATTTCAACTGTGACATTCCACAGGTCCCCTCCAGGCATTTCACAAGTGATATTAGGGGAGGAAGGTTGTTGGTCTCTCACAGCACAAGGTGTATCTATAGAAAGTGGGGGGCAGCTTTTGTAAAGCTGGATCTACACTCAGCTTAAAACAGCTTTTATGCTCTGTATACAGATATGGAGCATATCTGAAAGCATGCATACACACACTTTGTAAGAATTAAATATATGCCCAGCAGAATTCCAGACCTATATCACAGCATCCAGTATCTGGTGGGCTGTATGTTAGCCACCCCTAATTTATTCCTACTCTCTGCTTATCTTTAGCTGCATTCACATGGCAGTTTATTGTGCTTCCCTGATGTTTCCCTAACTATTAATTTCCACATTACACTTGTGCTTTCACACAATGCAAAAGTCTGTTCTCAAAATCCAGCAGAATCTAGTGGAAATTCAGCATTCATTTCTGTGTTAACTGTTTTCCGGGTGTGTGTGTGTGTATCATTTGCAGGTACCTTAACACAGAAAATAATGGAAGCTGTAAAGTGTTTAAATTTGGGGTTCAATACCAGCATATAATTCTTTCCAGCCATTTTCATGGGTGAATCATGGTGGAACAGAAGCACATATGTGCAGGAAGGCTGAGGGAGTAGCGATATAGATTGACATGATGGCATATCAGTAAAAAAAAAGCCATAGTTCCAAATGCTCTCCAGAAAGGATCTCCACCTAGAGCACATTGGCAGTTCTCCCATTTGGCGCCAAGGCTTGTGAAATAGTTTCAGGTGCAACTGGGTGTGAGCACAGATCCCATCCAAAATGCAATCACCTGCCCTGATAACCCATCTGTTAGTTTTCTTATTTGTTTTTTTCTATTGTATCATAAATGTGCATTGTGTTTTATATAGGGAATACAGAGATATCCCTGTACCAAAGAGCCAACAGTTTAAACTGCATAGATCACATATGTTTAAAGCACCCCTCCCAAGCATCCTTGGAACTGTAGTTTGTTAAGGGTGCTGGGAATTGTAAGGGGTAAACTACACTTCCCATGATTCTTTCTTTTTTGGGGGGGGAGAGCTATGCTTCAAATGTGCTTTAAATCAATGGTATGTACACAGCCACTGTTGCCATTCATTGTTAGCGGCCAATCTGTGCTGAAATGAACAGAAAGGCTTTGAATAGCAAGGCAGACACAGGCTAAAACATTATGTTGCATTTTAATGATGTTACATTCTTTAAGCCTCCACAATAGGTTGGGCTATATAAGCTCAAGTACAGATGAAACACACAGATACACTGTAGAAAATCAAAGAAATAGTCTTGGTTGCCATGCGGCAGTATTCAGATCGCTGTGGCCTCTAGATTCCTTTCCCCTCTGATGTGGTGTTTGCTTTTCCCAGAGATGCATCATTATTCTTGTCCCAAACTCTTGAGCAGAGAGTACTGAAAACCCTTGGGATCTACCCATAAGAAACTGGACGCCATTTAGAAGAGGCTATTCTTTAATGACCTCTGTCTCTTTGCACTAATTCTGGGCTGGACCATCTAGGTGAGTTGGCAGAATGGGCTGGTAGACTGAACAGCTCTGTGAGCTGATGTCTGTGGGATCAGCTGCTTTCTCACAGCCTTTTTACAGCCAGGGTTCAAAGACAAATGTGCCTGGAGAGAAGAAAAGGCCCCACAAGGCAAGCTTGTCAAAAGAAGATTGGTTTCCATTTCTCCCAGGCTCCCCTTCCGGCTAAGGGCTGCCCCCACCTTCTCAGCCACTGGTCTGAAACAAAAGATAGGCAATGTTTGGTGGGGCTGGAGGGGAACAGACACAGTATTTCCATTTGTATGCGATCTTCCACCCTCCCTTTCTAGGGTATGCCTTAAAATGAGTGTCAATAGACAAAAGAGAGAGGAAACCCCCCCCCCCCAGCAATAATTCACACAGTGCATAGTTAAACTCCGGAATGCACTCCCAAAGGAGGCAACGATGGCCACCAGCTTGGATGGCTTTCAAAGGAGTTTGGATGAACACATCAAGGATAAGTCTACCAATGGCTACCAGCCACAAGTGGCTATGCTTTGCTTTCACTGCCACACACTCCTCTCAGCACTGTTTCTCACCCTTTGCCCAGCAGGTTCCACCACAGGCATTTTTAAATGTAAGTTGCTTCTTGGAGACCTTCTTAGGTAACCAGTCCAGTTCTGCACGGGCATCATCTTGTATTGTTCCTCTGGCAGAACATGAAGCTTCTGGCTTTGAGGTTCACGCCACCTAATATATACAAGCTGCAAACATGGGACTGGATGTCTGAGATACATCTGCGTAGCCAGCCATTGTCCTCCTATTCTATTGTCCAAGTCTATCACCTTTATACCTGAGGACCAGAAAGAAGATTTAATGACATTGTCCAAAAGCCCAGGTTGCAATCCAGAAAGCTTTTGCTGTCAAAGGCAGTGTGCTTCAGAATGCCAGTTGCTGGGAATCACAAGTGGGAAGAGTAGTGTTGTTGCACTCAGGTCCTGCTTATGAGTTGCCCATTTTGGTATCTGGTTGCTCACTGTGAAAACAGGAAGCCGAACTAGATGGGTCTCTGATCTGAACAAGCAGCCAGGTTGTTCTTATGCTATTAGTAATGATGTCTCAAAGTTATGAAACACATTAGAGGTACATCAGTATTATTATCTTTTAATGCAGATGGAGGAAGCGGGAAAGAGAGAGAGAGAGATAAGCTTAAGAGTTCAGCCACCATTTTGTATTGACTAAACACACACAGGGTTTTTGGGTGCTGAGACCCAGTGCTTGCTCATCAGTGCATGTTCCTCAGAACTTCTGAGCACAAATGGCAGATATGTAGGTGCTGGTCATAGTTGGACCATGACATTTTGCTGTCTGAGCCAAAGGATGGTGTCCTCATTCTGTGGACATAAGGTGGCTGGACAGGCAGTTGACTCTAATGTCAACACTGGTGATGGACGGTATTATTCTGTAGTTAGCAAACCAGCTGTTGCTGGTTGTGTGAATAGTAACTCTGCAAAAAGCACACAAAAAGAGTGCATACACTCAAATGTGTTGCCTGAACAGGGATAGGGAGCAGTTTGCCAAAGGCCACCTAGGATTTCCTGATTCCCACCTCAGGAAATGAGTTGAGACCATCCTTGAGCTTGACCTGGAAGATGCAGCTGGTGCAAAATGCAGTGGCCTGCCTGCTCCCTGAAGCAGATGATCACATCATGCTATGCTGCCTTTGAAAGAATCTCACTGGTGGAAGGAAGAAACACTTCTGACAAAGGAAGATTGGCATTTAAAATTAATGGAATATGCAGAAACTCACCAGAAGAATAAGGAATCTAGCAGAGAGACTTTTAAAAACAGAATGGGGAAAATTTGTTGATTATTTGAGGACACATTGCAAACAAATTAAAACATTAGCAGGATTGATATAAACACATGCAGTAAGAGATAATTAAGGGGAGGATAAGGGAAAATTCAGAAGCATTTTTGAATTGGATATGCAGTAACAAGAAGATACGAAATAAATAACTGCAGAAGGGAGGGGAGAGAAATCAAAGGGTAGGTGAATTAGATTTGTAAAGACTTTGTTTTTGTTTGTAAAAGTTGAAAATGAAAAATAATTAAAAAAAAAAGAAAATGAAAGAATCTCACTGGTTGCCAGTTAGCTACTAAGCTAAATTCAAGATTTTGGTGCTAGTGTACATAGTCCTGTAATGGTCCATTTGGGATGCAGATACATAGCCTTATAGATGATGGCTATGATATGCCTCCACAGGTAGAGGCAGTAATGGTTCCGGATGCCAATTGCTGGAAGCCACAGGAAAGGAGAGGGCTCTTGTGCTCATGTTTTGCTTGAAGGTTTCCCAATACAGTCGTACCTTGGATCCTGAACACCTTGCGAGTTGAACGTTTTGGCTTCTAAACACCAGAAGCTCAGAAGTGAGTATTCTGGTTTGCAACGTTCTTTGGAACCTGAACATCTGACGCTGCTTCCACGGATTCCGATTGGTTGCAGGAGCTTCTTGCAGCCAATCAGAAGCCGCACCTTGGTTTCAGAACCTTTTGGAAGTCAAACGGACTTCCAGAACAGATTCTGTTTGACCTGAGAGGTACAACTGTATAGGCATCTGGTTGGCCACTGAGAGAAGAGGATGTTGGATTTAGATGAGCCACTAGTCTGATCCAGCAGGATCTTCTTATGTTCTTACCTAACTGATTATTGTGTTCTGCTGAAGAGGGCCTCTATAGATGCCATCTCATCAGGAGGTACAGGCTGTGGAAATCAGGCCTTTAATCTGACAACAGACTAGATGACACTTGGGGTCCCTTGCAACTCTATGATTCTTTGGAACTTCATGTTGCTTATCAGACACATCAGGCTGCTGACTGGTTTTAATTTAGTTGCTTTTATTTGTTTTATTAATGTTTTACCCACTTTAAGTTTTTTAAAAATGATTATTGCACCTTTATTGAATTTCAGTGTCTTTTGATTACATGAGCATTATCATTGCTACCCACCTTGGGCACCATTTGGTGGAAAAGCAGACTGCAGATCCAACAAATAAATATATTCTCTTCAACACCGAGCGTGCATTACTTCCATATGCAAGCACCCATAATCTCGTGCATTCAGCCTATCCGAATCTGCACCATTGTGTTATTAATAGGCTGGGTGTCTCAATTAATTAAGTGCTTAATGTGTGATGTGGAAGCCTGGGCAGGAATGCTGCGCTTCAATTTGAAAAGGAGCACATGGCACCAGAGCTAATTATTTGTCAGGATAATTATTTTATCCCCCCCCCTCCTTTCTGCCATGCAAATTACCAGGAGCAAATTCGCCGTGGTGCATTTGTGGGTATTTAATTATCGCGACGGCACTGAGAGTTGAGGGACTTGATCTAATACGTTCTTAATGAAATCTCCTTAATTTTGTTGGCGGCTGTAAAAAGCCATTATTTTGTAACAGCTGGATTCAGTTGAAGCAGATAACTATAGGAAATGTCAGTCTCGGGGCCTTGTTGTGTTAGAAGCTGTACAAAATGAGAGCATCCTCCCCGCCCCTCCAGAAATGCCAGTGCAAAGGGTATTTTGGCAAGTTTCACATGCATTTACATAATTTGCTCCAATTTCCGAGGAATTACAGTGTCTGGGAAGAGTGCTGTTGTGCTCAGGCCCTGTCTGTTTGCAATTCCCATAGGCATCTGGTTTGCCACTGTGAGAACAAGATTCTAATTTGGGTGGACCTCTGGCTGCTATGTTCTTAGGAAATGATATTTCTGTTTGACATATCGCATTTAGACTTACCAGGTGACGAGGTGTGACCCGAAGTTGTTGGGCTGTGTGGTTTTGCAAGGAGATGAACCTGAGCCTTTTTACAGAGATGCAAAGATGGACCAGGATTTGCCCAAGCATAGACTCAAAAGGAGCTGCAGACAATAATATATCGCACCACTGCTTTTCACATTCAAGTCTTATTTTCTCTTGCAATTCTAATAGCAAGGTAAGCTGGCATTATATTGGAGATGGGTGACTCACAGCTGCAAACTCCGGCACCCAGAACTTATAACAATACCTAAAGCTTCAAGACAACACATTTAGTAGGGTGTGAATCCTGTTGAACAGAGATTTCTGAGTAAACGGTCATAGAATACAATGCAAGGATTCATTTTCTTTTGTCATTGTCCCCGGCGCTGTCTTCATCTCAATGCAGACCTAAAAATAATAATTCACCATTTCTGTAGTTGCCTCTCCATCCATCTCTCCAGGAACTCTCCCTGCCACCACTGTCGGTCAGTTTCCCCAGATGCTGCAAGAGAACCTCTTGGGAGAATGTGAAGTCTCAGAAAGTTGTTGTCATTGCTTGTTATCTGTCGGCCATTTTACTCTGAAAGGAGAACTGTCCTGACCTGCTCAATGGAAGACTATTTGGATCCTTTGCTTCTGAGACACTAAGCATTTATACGAATGGAGTATGTTTTCTCTGCCGGCCCAAGGAGTCAGCACTGCGAGTTCTTTTGTTCCTCCTGTAAAACTTGAAAACAAATGTAGACAAGCAGCCACAAAGACTCCAAGATGACTTCTTATGTATTCAATCAACTGACAGTGACTGATCTCATGGTCATGGTGGGCAGCTCAGAGAAGACTATCTGCTCAATGAAGTGTGCCTATTTCACTTTCTCTTCATTTCTCATTATTCCTCAGAATCCAAGTGTGGCAACTTGTTTAATTTATTTAAAGAATTTCTTTTTTTACCCTGCTCTACAGCTGGGAGGAAAAAAGTTTCCCAGAGGGATTTTCAAATAACAGCAATAAGATAATCCCTCTCCCTGAAACTGAGAACCCATTGGAGGCTACCCAAGCAACCTCAGCCTGCCCTCAGTCAGCCCCTTATCTACCTTACTTACCTGCCTTCTTACTTACAAGTAGACTAGTGGGTGGCAGTACTGCTTGTGAGCTTCCTCCTCCTTAGTCTCAGTGTTGCCCTTGTGGAACTCATCAGGGAGGAGGACAAAACAAGAATTAGCTGTCTCTGCCTGTCATTGGCTCTGGCGCCACCTACTGTTGGCCTCCATGCCTTATGCCTCATCAGTCCCAATAGGGAACGGTCCCCATTGTGATAATCTAAAAGATGTGACATGAAAGGGAAAGGGATTGGGGAGAGGAAAATAGCAACTAGTTTTCAATTACAGAGTTCTTGTAATGGCCAGCTGGAATAGAAATGGTTCATAAGAATATAAGTGCAGGCCTGGTGGACCAGGCCCATGTCCCATCTCCCAGCATCCTGTTCCTGCAGCAGCCAGGCCAGCCAGATACTTATGGGAAGTCCACAAACATGAGGTAAAAAGGTAAAGGACCCCTGGATGCTTAAGTCCAGTCAAAGGCGACTATGGGGTTGGGGCACGCATCTCACTTTTCAGGCTGAGGGAGCTGCTGTTTGTCCACAGACAGCTTTCCGGAACATGTGGCCACCATGACTAAATCACTTCTGGTGCAACAGGACACTGTGACGGAAACCAGAGCGCATGGAAATGCTGTTTACCTTCCTGCCACAGCAGTATCTACTTATCCACTTGCACTGGTGTGCTTTTGAATTGCTAGGTTGGCAGGAGCTGGGACAGAGCAATAGGAGCTCCCCCCGTCACGGGGATTCGAACCACCAACCTTCTGATCGGCAAGCCCAAGCGGCTCAGTGGTTTAGACCACAGCGCCAACCACATCCCTTTACCTTTCACTGTAAACAAGACCTCAGTGCAAGAGCACTCTCACTTCCTGCACTTTCCAGCAACTATTATTCAGAAGCATTACTGCCTCTGACGATGGAGGCAGAGTATAGCCATCATGGCTACTAGCCAGGGATAGCTTTATCCTCCATGAAGTCATCCATATGGGTGACCATCACTGCCTCCTGTGGGAGCAAGTGCCCTAGTTCAACTGTGCCCAGTCTGGAGAAGAACTTTCTTTTGTCCATCCTGAATCTTCCAACATTTAGCTTCACTGAACATTCACGAGGTTTTAGTGTTATGAGAGAGGACGAAAACCTTTCCTCCAACCACTTTCTGCACAGCGTGCATAATGTTATGCACTTCTATCATGCCAGCAGCACAAACATTCAGAAGATATGGGGCAGAAGGGCAAGGAGCCCCCAGAAACAACCAATCAAGACTCCCGCTTGCACCACTTCCTGCAAAGTTATAAGAGGAAACTGCTATTCTTTCTGCGGGCTAAATAAAACTGTTCCCCGCCCCAATCTGAACACAGCAGGGGATTCTCAGTCCAGAGCAAGGTAGATTGTACCACCGCTGGCTTTTGTATTTTCCTTCTTCGTTTTATTAGGGGAAGACGATAAGGGGAATAATTCATTTGCAGCTAGTTTATCTAAATCGCTTTCTCCTTTTATGCTGACCCCAGGCCTCTAAACCTGCACTGAATAAAAAGAAGTTAACTTTAGCTTAAAAACTGATAACAATTAATAACAATTAAGCTTAAATCAGCAGCTTTCTATACGTTGTTTTCAAATTAGTACAGTGGTACCTCTGATTAAGAACTTAATTCATTCTGGAGGTCCGTTCTTAACCTGAAACTGTTCTTAACCTGAGGTGCCACTTTAGCTAATGGGGACTCCCACTGCTGCCGTGCCACCGGAGCACAATTTCTGTTCTCATCCTAAAGCAAAGTTCTTAACCCGATGTACTATTTCTGGGTTAGCGGAGTCTGTAACCTGAAGCGTCTGTAACCCGAGGTACCACTGTATGCAATACTGAGCTAGAGGCCCAAGCATCTTCCTATATTCTAGGTTTTCTTCATTTCAGCAGCCAAATTTAAGACATTAAAAATGTCTTTCTGTTGTTGCCAAATGTTAAAACAACTGAAAGTCAGAAACCTTTGCTAATCTACCATGAATCACCCAGAGATCAGCCAAGGTGGAACTTATTAAAGAGCCATTAAAGTGGATGGACCTAAGTAAGTTCCAGAGATAAGACAATTGGCTGTTCTGGGTGGGGTTGTGAGTTCACAGCTTGGGGGCATTCCTTGACCCATCTTTGTGGCCAGAGGCTCAAGTGGCAAGGAGTGCTTTCTACCAGCTTCAGTTGGAATGCCACCTGAGACCATGCTTGGATCCGGACAGCCTGACCACAGTGGTCCATGCAGTGCTAACCTCAAGATAACAGTAATCTGCTTTAGGTGGGGCTGCCCTTCTGCTTGGAAGGGAAGAGTGAGGTAGTGTGGAACACAGTGGCCAGCCTGTTCATAAGAGCAGATTACTGGCATCATGTTACTTCACTGCTGAGAAAGTTGCACAGGTTGCAAATTTGAGCCAGGTTCCAGGTAAAGGTAAAGGTAAAGGTAAAGGGACCCCTGACCATTAGGTCCAGTCGTGACTGACTCTGGGGTTTCGGCACTCATCTCGCTTTATTGGCTGAGGGTGCCGGCATACAGCTTCCGGGTCATGTGGCCAGCATGAATAAGCCACTTCTGGCAAACCAGAGCAGCGCATGGAAACACTGTTTACCTTTATCTACTTGCACTTTGACATGCTTTCAAACTGCTAGGTTGGCAGGAGCAGGGACCGAGCAATGGGAGCTCACACCATTGTGGGGATTCGGACCACGACCTTCTGATCGGTAAGTCCTAGGCTCTGTGGTTTAACCCACAGCGCCACCCGCGTCCCATTAATTCACAAAGCACCAGACAACTTAAGGTTCAAAGAACATTAAGCAACATCTGATCCCACCTCAAGCAGCAAGATCCTCTAATGGGGCAATTCAGTTTGTCTCCCATGCCCCTGAGGTCTGGCTTGTGTGTACCAGGGGCTGAGCCTTTTGTGTGGCAAGCTGACAGATCACTGACAGATCTTTGCCAGGTCTGCTCATCTTCAGATGTCTTCTAAAAACTGCATTATTCAGACAAGCCTTTCAGACCTGAGATTCTTTGCCAATCAGCTCTTACTGGTGTGTAGTTTGCACATCTCCTTGTGATACATTATATAAACATGTACTCATGTGATATAAATATTGAAATAAATCATGAAAGATAAGCCATGCCCTTTAATTTCATCAGGTCATCTCTGAGTACGACTAACGTACTATGCAATATTCTTATTCTGAAATGGCTTTCCCAGCTGGATAAATGAGTCTTTACCATGAGTATCCACTTGTGAGGGTTTTAGGTAAAGGTAAAGGTACCCCTGACCGTTAGGTCCAGTTGCGGATGACTGTGGGGTTGCGCGCTGATCTCGCTCTATAGGCCGAGGGAGCCGGCGTTTGTCCGCAGACAGTTTCTGGGTCATGTGGCCAGCATGACTAAGCTGCTTCTGGTGAACCAGAGCAGCGCACGGAAACGCTGTTTACTTTCCTGCTGGAGTGGTACCTATTTATCTACTTGCACTTGACGTGCTTTCGAACTACTAGGTTGGCAGGAGCAGGGACTGAGTAACAGGAGCTCACCCCCTCAGGGGATTTGAACTACCGACCTTCTGATCGCCAAACCCTAGGCTCTATGGTTTAGACCACAGCGCCACCCGCGTCCCATGAGGGTTTTAGTTTTGCTTTAAATCATAGAATTGTAGAGTTGGAAGGGATGACCAGGGATCATCTAGTCCAACCCCCTGCAACGCAGGAAACTTTCACCTAATGTGGGGCTCAAAACCGCAACCCTGAGATTAAGAGTCTCATTTCTTACCGAAAATGAGAATTCTCTGTTTTTAATTATCTTATATGTAAATCGCCTGGGGTGGTGGTTTAGAAGGGGGCTAATAAATAATCAATTAATCAATTTCCCCTCATCTACCTTTTGCCTCACCTCCCTCCTCCATGCCATTCACATTTTATTCTTCTTAGGCCCATCAGATCCCCAAAAGTTTGATACAAATTGCCCCCCCTCCCACCGCCACTCCACATTTTGGTGATATGCTTCCAGGAACTGTGTTTTATTTTAAAAGCAAAACACACTCGCCCGCCCTCTTCTCCTTGGCCACCCCGAGCAGATCTTTGCATAGAGCAGAGAAACAGCTTTTTGGATATCGCAACGGACCGCTGTCCCCGAGGGGGTCAAAAGAAACAAACAAAAAGGCAGCTGAGGCTCTGGCCTGGAAGGTCAGCGGGAGGTGTGAGGAAGGGAAGGCCTTTCCAAAAGCTGTAACACTGAGGCAGCTAGTGGGAGGAAGGGGCTGGATGGTTAACTACCCACCTGGGAGCAATCCTAGAGCTTCCCCCCCACCACAAGGCGCTTGTACACCCCTCCCAACTTTTTAATGGTGTGGAATTTGCATTTTCTTGGCCTCAGCTGTTGGAGGAAACACCCTTCTGTCAAGTTGATGGTGGGGGAAGGAATGCAGAGGTGGGGTTTTTTTGCTTTATGTTTTTGCACAGCTCAGTATTGTTCCCGCTTGCCTCATTCCCACCCCAAGCCTTGGCTGCAGAAACAGGAGAGTGGCCTAACCCACATGCCCACTTGCTCCTTCACCCTCTCGAAATCCACTGCCTGTTTGGCCTCGTTCTTCACAGCTACTTGGCGCAGCTGGCTCCCGGCATTATGAGTCTGGTCCTCCCATCTGCTAGGAATGTGGGTTTTTTCCCTTTTGGAAACCTCTTTCTGGCCTGTCCTGAGCTTCCTCTCATTAGATTCCCTTATAAAATCCAGATTGGCTTTCGTACATTTGAGGCCATTTCCGTTCTCCTGCAGAACTTTCAGGAGGATGTTGGCTCTGGGTTTGGATCCCACCAGATGGTCCAGATGTCTCGAGCATCAAGTCCCACAAGACTCTTGGCCTAAATACCTTGCAGGGTTGTTGTGCAGGTGAGACAGGGAGGACCATATACACACTACCTTGAGCTCCTGCAAGGAAAGACAGAATGCTGGTATAATAGCAACAAGACCAACAGTAATAATACCAGTCATGGGGATATAGATTAATACATGCACTGTGAGATGGTTAAACTATAATGTATGCAGCAACAGCAGCCAGAATCCTGTATGCACAGAAATGGAAAGAAGGAGAAGTACCAACAAAAAGGAGGAATGGCTTCAAAGGTTAATGGACTATGTGGAAATGGTGAAATGCACATCAAAAAAATAAGAGATGAAAGAGACGAACTGTTTATGGAAGAGTGGAGACCCTTTTTGGACTATTTGAAGAACTGGCATAGTCAAACGAGAAGGTGGGCAGGGTTCAACTTATGAGCAGTGGAGAGAAAACAATGACAAGTGAAATAGAGGATAATTATATTAGATCAAAGTATGTCATATAAAGCCATAGGTATAAGGTGGGAATGAAAACGTCATGGAAATAAGGGCGGGAAGTCAAAATTTTGAGGAAAATATATATTGAAATGTAAGTAAATTGGTAAGACTTGTGACAATCAATAAAAAATGTCTAAAATAATAATAATGAAAACATGCAGTGTGTACACCACTTGATATCACTATGATTGAGCCTGCTTTGAACATGCAGATTATTCCTTTGATAATCATAACTTCAACAGCAGCTGATTCTTGTGGGTCAGGAAGCAAAGCCAATCTGAAGGCTGAATAGAGTGTGGTTTGGTGGAATTGGAATATCACCAGTTAATGGGCAAGTAAGTGTAAATGGACCGGGTCACTTGAGAAGCCGCCTTATCTCTTCTACACCCAGTAGATCACTGCAGTCTGTTGGGAGAGTCTCCCATGCAAGTTTCAAATATCTCAGAAGCCCACTCAGAGTTTCTGAAATTGCAAGTAGGCCTTCTACCATTGCTGCCGTACAGCATCCCTGTCAAAATACAACAGGTGTCCACTATCTGCACTTTCTGGAAACAGTGGAAGACATTTTTATTCTGACAAGTTTTCCCACCTGGATAAGTTGGTCTTTGCCACAATGGTCCATTTGTTAGGGTTTTAGTCTTGTTTTATTTGTGTTGTCAACTGTTTTTTTTAAATATGTAAATTGCCTTGAAGCAGTAGTTTAAAAGACAATTAATAAATCAATGATAAAGTGTTTAATCTGTCAGCTGGTTAAAATCAGCGAACTTTTCAAACGTTTTATTCCAACCATATGTTTAATTATCATTAATATCAACAGTTTATATTTCACCTTTTGCAGCTCTGGGAGGCACACTACTCTAATTTAACATTCCTTCCTTTCTGAAGTAGGCATTTTCTGGCACTGAGGTTCAGATGAGAAGCACAAACCTTGCTATCTTCCAGCACCTCTTGAGGCACAAATTATCCCCCCCCCCAAGCTCATTACCCACACAAGGCGATGGGCACATGGGTGAGTCACAATCCCATAAATTACCCTCTCTTTTAGCTCTCAGAGAAAGTGATGTTCTGACACTTTCATCCTTGACAGTTAAGTAATGGCTCCGTTTCTGGTCGGACAGATTTTGATGGGCTGCTAATTTACTCCTCTGCCTCTCTGCCTGCCCTGCTTGCTCCATGTTACAGCTGGTTGCTGCCAATTTGCTGCCAAGAGACTGTCCATGCGACCTGGAGGGAGAGTCGAGCTAAAACATGTGCCACTGAGCATGCTTTGTTAATGTTCTGCTCTGAGAAGTCACAATATGGCATTGTCTATAACTGCTAGTATGTATGTGTGTATCTGATGGGGGAAGAAAAGAAACCATAGACTGTAGCCAGTGCTATTTACAAACTTTTGCAGATTTAAACACCACTTGCTAAGGCTCTTCATTTGTTCTTTGCTAAAACAGATCCCAACACACCCATCTCTAAGTAGAAAGAGACTCCAGGGGTGCCTGAGCTTTCCCAGCAATATTATTTCTTAAATTTGTACAACACCCTTCATCCAGGGCAGTTCACAATATAAAATCACAATATAAAAATCACAAAATGCATTATAAAAATAAGAACAACAGCAAACCAATACCCCTCCGCTTCCACAACACCTTTAAAAAGGCATCGGATGTCAATCAGCCCAAGGCCTGGTTGAAGAGGAATGCATTTGGCACCTAAAGGTGTATGATGAAGGCATCAGCCAAACCTCTCTGGGGAAAGCATTTCCACAAATGGGTATTTTTAAACACAGAGGAACAAGTTGCTCTATGCCCAGAGTACAGCAGTGGCAAAGATAAGGAGCAGGTGTATCCAGTTAAAGTGCTGGACCAGGTTCAGGGCTCTTAGCTGAAATTGGGAGAGCATTAAGGCAGAGGTCTTATAGCACCAGGGCATGTAGAGTCAGAGCCAGGATCCTCACAGGTGCCTTTCACTGGGGAATCCAATGTCTCTCACAGTACTGCACTGGTTCAGTGGCTCAGAGGGCACACCAGGTGGGAGACCATGGAGCATAGGAAGAATGCCTGACTTCAGGGCAGAGGGCTGGTCCTTTAAGAAGCCATGTTCTCCACAAGGGGGCAGAGCCTAGGAGAGATGGGGAGGGGAGGCAGAGGCTTCAGCAAGTCTCTGTTTGCTTCCAAACTTTGTTGGAGCAACGTTTCCACTCAGAGCTCTCCATGGTCCTGCAATTCCTGATCCGCCTTGCCCTGTGACAATGCTTCTCCCTGCCCTGCTGACATCATGTGACTGACCTAGCTTTGCCCTTTAACATTCACTTTTTGGGTGCTGTTGTTTGAAAATGAACTCCTCAGCAGGAATAGCTGCCTGCATATAGGGCCTCGTTCCAATTGCCACACTGCTGGCATTAGCAGCGGTGTACATGTCAGAGTTTCTTTGCAGACAACTGTGCTCAATGCATGAATGCTGAGGGTTGGGTAGGCTAGGGTACGGCCCTGCTTTTGCTCCACCATGGAAGTACCTGCAAGTGAGTAACACATGAATACGGAGAATGCTTGGATGGAGCCAGGATAGAACTTAGAAGATGGCAGGTGGATCCTGACAGAATTTGGAATTTCCTGGTTTCTCCGTAGAGGACATCTGGCAAAAACAAGTGCTGCACAAAATGTTAAGAGACAAGTCAGGTCCGTTCAAGTTCCTGTGAATTTATGTGGAATTACAATGCCAAGATAAGCCAAGGGTGCTCTCCAGCCAAAGGAATGCACACAGGTAACTCTTTATTGTAAAAAATGGACACTTAGAGTAGTTTCTATGGCTCCAAATACCCACACACACTACTCTATAGTGTGCAGGCAGCTATTCCCAGGTCTGCACTCTATAGAGCAAGTGCAGCAAGGGGCCACTCCCTCTCCACCAGTTTCTGTACTGCATGCATGCGGCCAGAGACTATGCCTGTGTGGAAGCTGCCTCTGCTCTTCCCTCTTCAGTCCCCTCCTGGTTCTAGGAGACAGTGGTGCAGGAAAGGGTGGGGAAACACCCAGCCCTTCACTTGCCGGATCTGCCTTTTCCTCCTCTTCCTCTGATCCCTCCTGTGTTCTACCTTCCAGCTCTGAAGCTACCCCAGTCTCCCGGCTGGTACAGGTTCCCACCAATCACTGCCTCCCTCTCCCGAGTCAGACTATAGCCCCCACCCCCCTGGTGAACCCTCTTCAGCGCCCTGCCAGTCCCTGACACTTGTTAATACAAGTAAGAACATGCATTCACATCCCATTAAGCACCCACACTCATAGCCATCCAGCCAATGCAGTCAGGGCTCTTTGTTGTTTTGTTTCCTAAAGCAAACAACAATCTGTTTGGGCTCTTTTCCTTTATTCTTTTGTAAGCCAATATTTGCTTCCCTTCAACAACCTAGGGAGGAATTTGATTGCTGTACTCGCCATCTCACGGCAACATGATAAATAGCGTGACAAACCTAAGAGCTATGACTTCAGCTTCTTGAAAAACAACTCCAGTTGGGAAATACAGAATGGGCCAACCGAGGGCTGAAATTAAACTTGAGGCCTGGCCCCAAATTTGAAAAAATCAGCTGAATGATGAATAATACAGAATTCAAGTGGGCTGCATGGACCATTTGATGCTCACAACCTGCTCTAGGCCCATCTGCGGAGATCCCGGAAGG
Organism: Podarcis gaigeae; assembly: GCF_964106915.1. Taxonomy (NCBI): domain Eukaryota; kingdom Metazoa; phylum Chordata; class Lepidosauria; order Squamata; family Lacertidae; genus Podarcis; species Podarcis gaigeae. The sequence goes on along the minus strand of NC_139690.1, from coordinate 24,339,779 downwards.
CAGAGAATTATTGCGGTTGCTTTTCTAGGGCTGCAGGCAATGGGGTGGTTGTGGAGGAGGCCACACTTCATCAGACATCTTTATGTTGCAAATAGGTTGCCTTCATTAGACATCTTCATGGTGCCTGTCACCAATGTGAGCAAGCCTGAAAGATGAGCAAAAGCCAGGTTCCAATTCCTTAGAGAAGGCCGGGGTTCTGTGAAACGCCTGGGGAATGGCAAGCCCCACAGTGGTGCCATCTAGTGGTAGAAAGAGACAGCAATCAGGGCAGAGTTGTTCTCACACTGCACAAATGCCGGTGTGCTTCCCACAGGCATGCCCTGAGCACAACAGCGCTCTCTCCTCCTGCAATTTCCAATAACCAGTATTCAGAAGTATTACTGATAGGGGAGATAGAACATTGCCATTATGACTAGTAGCCATTGATTGCCTTGTCCTCCATGAAAAGCAACCATTTTTATGCCTGTGATGGGGCAGGGGGAGTCCAGTGATTGAAATGGAAGCAAAGACTCACAATCCCACTTTCCCGTCTTATCCAGGATGCGTTAGAAGAGATTACAGTACTGGTTAAAGGTCCTGTTCCTTCCTGGTCTAATAACAGGAAGTATAATATTAATAGTAGCAGGGGCTGTACCTGATGGTTACGTCTAAGTTGGGGACTCAGCTAAGCCTGAAGAGTAGCTGCCAGTCAAGTCAGACACAGCATGAGACAGCTTATTATGTTCCTGTCTAAAACAGCCTTCATTCAGAAACATGAAGACAGGGATCTTATTTCTAATGCATGGACCATAGCTCTGTGGTAGAGAAAGTCCCAGGTCCAATCCTGGGCATCTCCAGCTGGATTTGGAAGGCACCCTGCCTGAAACCCTAGAGAGCTGCTGCCAGTCAGTGTAGACAATATTGAGCTAGATGGACCCAATGACCTGTTATTTTCTGTTATTCCTATGCTCAATGCAAACATTGGCATGTGTTGGCTTCATTTTGCACTAGTTGGAAGTGTATAACCCAGAGGGGAACTTGAGGAGCAATGATGAGATGAATGCCCTTAAAGGAAATATGGAGAACATTTTCCGTTTCATCATTGTTCTGCCAATAAACTTCCAACTAACCTACTCTCAGGAGGAGAATCCTCCAAGGTTAGAAAAGCAATTTGATCTCTGTGTTTGCTCAATCTTCAAGAGATGTTTCCAATTTTTCAGCTCTGTTATTTTTTAGCTGGACGGATTTCTCTCTCCTGCCAACACAACGTTTCATAGCTATGAATTTCCTCAAGTAGAATGTTGTGGCTTCTGCCGTGATCTGATGAACGGTTCAAGGCCAAAGAGATCCATCCCAGCAACTTCTGGAGAATCATGGCATGTGCACAGGGAGTGAAGAGAAATTCAGTTTAGCTCACATTTAAAGGGGAATTTACCTAATCCACACTTTCTGAAACAATACGTGAACCGAAACAGAGTCATCCTAGGAAATTCTCATTTTCCCAAATTTTGCAATGCAGCTTTCCAGCCAGGTAACCTGTACACAAATGCATATACTAGGGTAAAGTGTGCATGGATTGTATATATAAGTGAAAATAACATAAAACCTTGGTTGGGGAAATGGCTCTGCAAAAATGTGTTTACAGTGGACCCTCTGGATACAAATTTAATTCATTCTGGGGGTCTGTGAGCACCCTGAAAAATCCGTATCCAGAGGCGCTGCTTCTGTGCATGCACGTGGTGCGATAGGGCACTTCTGTGCATGTGGCAAAACCCAGAAAAATACTTCCGGGTTTGCCGCTTTCGCAACCCAAAGTTTACGTTACTCGAGAGTAGCATAACCAAGGGTCTACTGTATTAGGCAAAATTGTATACAAAAATGTGTATATTAGGAGAAGGTTGATGAATTTTTATTAAGACTAAAAAAGAAGAATCACAAACTGATGTGGAAATGTGGTATCCTCTGGAGACTTTCTCTGGTTGAGCCCCCCCATTACAAAAGAAGACATAATTTTATTTTTCTTATTTCAAAATCTATAACACACAGTATTGAAAGAGCGAGGTTTAAATAATCTGAACTACAGTTCAAATAACCTAAGCTACAGTTCCAAAGCAGTCATTTGCACGACAGTAAGTTCTCCATAGCAAGATGAGCCTGGGAAAAGATGAGTTGTGTGTACATTATTTTATTTTATTATTTGTTTTATTTTATAAAAATTATACACTGCTTGATTGAACCCCCCCCCAAAAAAAACAATTGAAGTGGCTTACAAAAGATAAAACAGCAAAATAAAATAAAAGTTACAACCCTACTTTAAAACATACAAAAGCTAACACCCTAAAACAGATTTAAATCACCTCAACTTTCTTAGCAACTGGAATAAGAAGTGCTTCTTGAATTATACTCTTGAATTGAAATTTGCAGCAGAATATTCTGATGGGTTCTCTGCTGGCACTGCATAAGGATTTCAGCATTGGTTTCAGATGCAGCTCTTGAAAAGCTACACATTTGATTGTGTGTGTCAAACTGATTTGTGCGCACCGACCCTCACCCTGCTTCTGCAGATGGAAACTGTGCAGTAGTCAAAGACATTCACTGGCTAGCCTGCCTCTGGTCACACACATCTATTCCTTGCCTGAGCATGCAGAAACACACACATGTCCCAAATCTGTCACTCTGCACATAAAAAGAGCTGCAAATTCTGTGTGTGTGTGGGGGGGGGGGAAGCACATGTCTATAAAACGAAAGACATTTGCAACTGGATGGAGAAATGGAAGAAGACCGTAGCGTCAATCTCCAGAAGAGTTCTGGGATTGAACGAGGGAGAACCACATAACACTTGATAGGCAGTAATTGTGGGAACATTTGGGTTTTTAGGTTCTTGAGGCCAGCAGCAGAGCAAGTCAATTGGGTGCCTGAGGTGGTGTTTGTGTCCTGAGCCCAGGGGCGGGGCCAGTTGCCTGTGGGGCGGGGCCAGCCGGGGCAGGATGCTTCACGGGGCCTCCTAGGAGTCTGCCTGCCTCCTCAAACTTAGCCGCCCTACAGCTGAGGGGGAGGCGGTGGACAGACTGTTTGGGGGAACCTGCAGCTTCCCAAGCCACCGTGTCACTCCCAAGAGAGATATGTGACTAGGGCATGCTGCAGGCCTTGTGGTGAGTGCTGCCCGGCATTTTGTCACCCGCTCAGTGGCTTGAGGCAGGCACTTGTCTCTTTGGATGCATTTACTCAAAGGCAGATCTAGGAGAGAGTGACCGGTGCAGTTGCCTGGGGTGCAGAGCTTCTCAAGCACTGCAGGGGGCGCCGCAACTATGACATCCAATGGAAAGCGAGAGGCGGGGGAGTGCCAGACTTGGGCATTGCACAGGCTGCCACTGAAATTGGGGATGCCACTGATGCACGTGCCAGAAATTTAGTTTTGCACAATGAAAGTGAATTAAAGTGTGAGAAATGCACCAAACAAACAAACAAACTGGACTTTTTGGTTTTAGAACAGTGATGGGAAAATGCATTAAAAACAGTGATTAATGGGAAGGTGTATAATCAGAATGAATGCCTGTTGTGTATAAGCTCCTCACAAACAATTCAGAACAAAGGCAAAATAAAGAACGGGTACCTTCTAATCTCTGCATACCTGAAAGATTGCCTCATCCCTTATATCCCCAATCAATCCAACCAACCGAGTAATGTGTACAAAAATATATATAGCAGGGCAGAGCTTTCCAAACTGTGTGTCGCAACACGTCAGTGTGTCGGCTTCAGTGTGTAGGTGTGTCACACAAACGCCCCCCTCGCTCCTCCCGGGGCTGGAAAGGGGTTAGTTTAACCTCCAGTTTGCCAGTAAAACTGAATTACTGTGTCGTGAAATGATGCATATCTAAAAAGTGTGTCACCAACATGAAAAGTTGGGAAAGCTCTGTAGTAGGGTAAAGTGCTTTGTATTAGGGAAAGTGGGAAAGTGGCTCAGTTCTGGGAGGAAATTTTGTCCAAATAAAAGCAATTACTGGGCAAAATAGCTCTAAATGTCTGGAGCTACCTCTCCTCAACCTTTTCCCGGGAGACAATATTAACTCATGTTCTAAACCTTTAATAAGTTCTCTTCTGCTAGCAGCCTGGCTCATAATAACAAGATACTAGAAGGATTTAAATGGGCTTCTCTGACAAATTGGTACAACTAAGTGTGGTAAATAGCTCTTGTGAAAAAAATAAATATTTAAATGAAATTGGCATAAGGCCTGAAGCACAAAGGCTCATTTGGAATTGAATTGGCACAGATATATTATGAGTATGGCAAAAAACAAAAGTAGGACTCCCCTCACATTAGAAAACTTTTTGGTTAATGTGAACTATTTGTCAGCTTATATATAAATAGTAGTCTGGGATAAGATGTTATTTAGTTGAGTAAGAGACCAGGGTTCAAATCCCCAATCAGCCATGAAACTCACAGGGTGACCTTGGAGGCCAGTCATGACCTTTCAGCCTTCTTTACCTTACTGGGTTACTGTGATGATGATGATGATGATGATTAATAATAATAATAATAATAATAATTTATTTATTTATACCCTGCCCATCTGGGTGGATCCCAACAGAATATTAAAAACATGATAAAACATCAAACATTAAAAACTTCCCTAAACAGGGCTGTCTTCAAATATATTCTAAAAGTCAGATAGTTGTTTATTTCCTTGACATCTGATGGGAGGGTGTTCCACAGGGCAGGTGCCACTACTGAGAAGGCCCTCTGCCTGGTTCCCTGTAATCTCACTTTTCACAGGGAGGGAACTGCCAGAAGGCCATTGGAGCTGGACCTCAGTGTCTGGGCTGAATGATGCTGGTGGAGATGCTCCTTCAGGTATATTGGGCCAAGGCCGTTTATAATTAAATGAGAAGCAGTGAACCATGTATTCCACTATGAGCTCCATGGAGAATAAGGTAGGATATAAAGGCAATAAATAAATAAATGACTAAATAAATAAGTTAGCCAGATGTTGTCGGATGAAGTGGAAGACACTGTTTTGTTGCTAGTCTACATGTAAGATATAGTGGCCAGTCTGGTCAGCTTATACATAGAATGGATGGAGTGTCCTTTGCTTCAGGTGGTTAAACGTCTTGAGCCAGTACATACACAGAGAGACTCAGGAAGCCCCTTTCCTTTCTACACTCCCCATGAAAGGGCGACTGTCACACTTGCTATGGTGGTCTCTGGGATCAGCTGTCCTTTGGGATGCTTTTTAAACACTCCAAAACAGAGGAAATCACCACAGGCTTAAAATCTCTGCCTCACCAGGCTCATGCTGCAGCCCTGCGAAATGGTTAAAAGCTGAGGTGGAGGAAATTGCAAACCTGCTGACAGGATTTTGATGTTTGATGCCTGATAAAGGACTCACCATTTTTAAACGGATTGGCCTTTGAAATGCAATAAATTGTTTTGCTTTGCCCTGTGAGTGAAACACGGTCTCCTTGCCCACCCTTTCTCTAACGGAACAGAGAATCATTGCCTAATGCTCCAGAAGACCTGAGGTCATTCAAAACCTGACTAGAGTGCCTCTGAAGGTGCACAGAGTCTTATTGCTCTTGTGCAAGAGGCAACCAATATAGAGCCCTCCAGGTGTTGATGGACCCATAAGCCCCAGCCAAATGATCAGGTTTGATGGGAGTTGTGGACCAACAATCTATAGAGGTCACAATATTTATTTAATCACTTATTTGCAAAAAAAAAAAAAAAAAGGCCAGTAAGAAAAAGAAAGAAAGAAAGAAAGAGGAAGGAAGGAAGGAGGGAGGGAGGAAGAAACATTCAGAAAAAAATATCATGGCATTGATGTAAAATCATCAATAAGATGACATTTGTAGAGGAAGGATAGAGTGCATCAGAAATCAGTAGATCATAAGAAAATCCTATACTGATGGGTAGAAATTGGAAAGAAGCAAAGGGTTTAAATGTACAGAAATAGCATTACATAATTTGGGGCATGGCACTTTTTTTTGGGGGGGGGGAAGCTGTTGCAAAAGCTTTGTGTGGCTAGAGGAGAGACTTTTATGACAGATTGGTAGTCATCATCCAGCACTTGAATGAAGACCCTACAGGGCACTCTGTACCTGCCACATTCCGTAATATATGGATGTGTTAACATTTTCCTTTATATTGATACCTGCAACTTTAGGACTCTCTCTACTTCAGTGCTCATATGAACTTATTTAGATCTGAATTATGCCTTCAGGTTGGGCAATGGGAGGGATTTTCAGCTTGTAATTTTTTTATTCTCAAAAAAAGAAAAAAAGAAAAAAGTACTTACCAAAAAAGAAAGAGAGAGAGAGAGAGAGAGAGAGAGAGAGAGAACGCTACCCCTGGAAACATGAAGTTTAAAGTCTACTATCTATTGTAACATGGTGGTACTTTTAATCCATCATGCTGTCTGGAAGTTTTAACAGGTGAAAAACCAAAGCACTTGTGCTGTTACTTGGGTGGGTGGGGGCTGTGTCTGTGGCGAGTGTTATTTCTCGAGTGTGTTGCGTGCTTCAGGATGTGATGGAAATTCTATCATGCAGCCTGGTTGTCTGACCGAGGCTCTTGGCTGATCACAAGTAAGCCGGAGCAAACGGATAGCGGGTCCTTGGGAGCTGGATTCCAATTACATTTAGCCTCTTGGTTGTCACACTTTTACAAGAAGTAGATTTAAGGAGGGGGGCAGGGAATACAGAAAGGTAGAGTGTTATCTGCAAGAGGCAAGGAACAGCAATAAACCATGGGCACACCCCAAAATACAGCTCTCTCAATTTTATACCATTTGCAAACAACAGATACCCATAAGCTGCTGAAAGAAATTGCAGGGCTTTTTTTGAAGCTGACATAGAGATGTTTCATAGCGGAACAGACTCCCACAAGGGATGGTAGACTCTCCTTCCTTGAATATTTTGAGGCAGAGGCTGGATGTATTATCTAGTTGAGTTTCCTGATTTGCGGGGGGGGGGGGGGGGTTGGACTAGATGACCCTGGGGTCCCCCCAACACTACAATTCTTGAAAATATGACCATAGAAGCTTCCTTTGCTCCTATCTGGCAGTCCATAGTAAATCCACATGAAATGCACAACATGTTGCAGAAGACACACACACAATGCCGTGGAAGGGGGCCCAAGTCCCTATCACCCTGCCAGCCCCTCTCCCGGCCACCCTTGCCTTCAGATTGCTGTTAAAACCTAATCTAAGGCTCTTGCTGGGCTCAGCAGTCCAGCATCTTCCCCATTGTCAATATCAATCTTTTATCTGGGGACTAATTTATTGCCAATTAGCTCACGTTGACCAGAAATTAAGGGAAACATAAAAGCAAACTGGAGCTTTGGCCAGATCTCATTTATTGCTAATTAAAATGATAACCTTGGCTGGGTACAGTGGAGGTATAATATTTTCTTTGCAGAGTAAAGAGAAAAAAAACCTTTTAAAATGCTCCTGAGTTATTATCTGCCAAGCCTTATAGCCATCAGGCTATTTCTGAGATACTGTACGGTGCCTGCGAGATTCTTTTTCCATTACGGCTGTCCATTGACAGTCCCTCTAATTCAGTTCCCTTTGGGGGCAGGCGTTAGCAATATCAGGGCTGTTAAATCAACCAACAGAGGTGCTTTGTTTCATTTTAGCCTTTAAACCAATTAATTACTTAATTGCAGCACAGGTTTGTTCAGATGGAGGGCAGCACTGCACCCAGTGATTTTTACTCCTAGTAAAGTTTACAGTTTTTTAGAGCATTCCTCTATAACAATAACAATGGGGGGCGGGGGGGGGGGGATATAGTACTGCTTTCACCAAACTGGTGCCCTTCAGATGTTTTGGACTACAAGTCCCAAGCCAACACCCTGGAAGCTGCCTGGTTGGTGAAAGGTGTTGTCCAAGGAGGTGAGGAAGCTGTTTGAAAAATCTGGAAGCAATTTTAGCTTAGCGGCACCTAAGTAGGGTCGCTCCTGCTGCATATTTGACAGATGCCATTTCTATGGTCTTTTTGATGCCTATCGAGAGATATACCATATTCACTGGCGGAGGAAGAGGGGGCCAGGGGGAATGCACGCCCCTGGCAGCACGATCCCAGTGGGGTGCCATCGCGACTGTCCCCCAGCCCACGCTTGGTGCCATCCCCCTGGGATGTGCGCCAGCCCCGCCCTCGCCTGCTCTCCGCCCCTCGGTGCTGGAGCATGAAGCTGTGCCACTGACCATATTTTTCCATGTATAAGACGCCCCCATGTATAAGACGCCCCCTATTTTGGGGGACTACAAATTAAGATAGTGGAGGAGATTGCCCAGAGTTGTTGAGCTTTTTTGGGAGGGGATTGCCTACAGTTTCTGAGCTTCTTTTTTTTTTGGGGGGGGGTGGTAGTGCCTAAAATCACTGACAATAGCACACACCAGCAAAGACACCAATCGACATCAGCCCTTGGCACAGTCACCAATTACCCGCCCTATCACCGCTGATAATCTACTGCTCACGGCAGCAACCAATCGACAGACCACCCTCTGCACTATCCATGTATAAGACGACCCCAAATCTTTTACATACTCACGTAAAGAAAAAACATAGTCTTATACACAGAAAAATATGGTACCTTTAGGACCCATCCTATTCTTCTTATTTGTTTTAAACTGTTTTTAATATTGTGGTTTTAAATGGGGACCTTATGGTGAAAGTTGGGTAAGGAATAATAATAATAATAATAATAATAATAATAATAATAATAATAATAGAATATACTCATAGTATGTGTATGGCACAGCATGTGGGATGGTGAGTTACTGCGGAGGCTGGAGGGACACTTTGTCATGACATAGCATCTTTCCAGGAGGAGAAATGTATACCCCCCACTGCTCCACCAGTCTGGAGGATCTGATTTCTCCTCCAACAATGCCCCCAAACGTAGAGTCCCTCTTGCAGAATTTCTCTGCCCTGGTCCCCTAAACCTTGGCTCTTGTGGCCAGAGCCTGGGCTGTGAAATAAGGAGGTGCTTTCACGTCCCAGAATTGTGCCAGCCTTCTCAGCAAAGCCAGCTGCAGCCAGCGTCTTTGAGGGTGCCTGTTTTGCATCACCTTCCTTCCCCCTGGCTTCCTCTTCATTTAGAATTCATTATCTGTCTCTCCTTCCCTGAAAGATAAACCATCAGCTGCCCTTGACACCTGTTTCCTTGGGGGTCAAATCTCTATCTTGCCTTTCTTCCGAGGTTTGCATGCCGTAATGCTAGCTCTATCAATTTCATGCCTTCCTCCTGGGCCTGATCTGCAGGGACTGAGAGAGAGAGAAAGCTGAGCCAAAGACACTTAACCATTTCTGCGTCCCACATCTTTGGAAAATTTGCTAAGCAGGGGGAAAGGCTGAAGAGCTCTCAGTCGTCGAGCCTCTGCTTTGCATGTGGAAAATCCCAGGTTCAATCCTTGGCATGCATCTCCAGATAGGGCTGGGAGAAACCTTGGAGAGGCACTGCCAGACAGTGCAGACAGTATTGAGCTAGATGGATCAGTGATCTGACTTGGTCTAACACAGCTTCCCATGTTCCAGAGGAGGAGACATGGCTCAGTGGTAGAGCATCTCTTTTCCATGCTGAAGGTTCTATGTTCAATTCCTGGTATCTCCAGGTAGGTCTGAGAGACACTCGTTTTTGAACTCCTGTCAATCAGTGTATGCAACACAAGGCTAGATGGATGAATTGTCTGACAAAGCAGATCCCTATGCTCCTTGAGGATGGTCTGTAGCTCAGTGTTAGAACATATGCTTTGCATGAAGAAGGTCCCGGGTTCAACCCTTGGTGGCATGGACTGGGGATGTTTTCTGTCAAGGAAATAGTCTGCTAGGAAATAGTCAAGTTATTTTGGTACCTAGAAACGTCTTTCTCTTGTGCCCTGAGAGTTAAAATACAAAGAATAAATGAAACAAACAACTAAGAATTTGCTGCCCTTTCATCACACCCACAACCAGCTGCCTCAGATTACAGTGGAGCAGAGTTTGTCACTTCTGTGACTTCAGAGATGATTCAGTGTGCCAGTGTGGCGTAGTGGTTAAGAGTGACGGACTCGTAATCTGGTGAACAGGGTTTGATTCCCTGCTCCTTTACATGCAGCTGCTGGGTGACCTTGGGCTAGTCACACTTCTTTGAAGTCTCCCAGCCTCACTCACCTCACAGAGTGTTTGTTGTGGGGGAGGAAGGGAAAGGAGAATTTTAGCTGCTTTGAGACTCCTTAGGGTAATGATAAAGCAGGATATCAAATCCAAACTCTTCTACTCTTCTTCTTCTATAGGAGAGCTTGACCGTTTCTGCAGATCTCACTCAAGGCCCTTTGGCAAACTTCCAAGGAATGCCAAGGTTCTCTGGAGTGACCAGTGCTGGCTCCAGGTTCTAGAGAGCCCTTGAGCAAGACACCTCTGGCAGACTCACCGGGAGACGAGAGACCATCTCCTCACTGCATCAAGTCAAGGGGGCTCTTGTTTGTGAGGCTGCTCCTGGACACAGGGCCCTGGCAAATGCCCAACCATGCCAACCTCTGGGACTGGCTTAGCATGTTCTCTTCTTGGGAATGCCCTTTGAGGATTTTCAACCCCCCTTCTTTCAGAGTGATCTCCTACCACCCCCCTCCTAGTCAATTTCAACTCAATCTTTAATTAAAAGGGGGAAGGGGGAAGGCATCCCCATGGACAAATCTGGACAAATGGGACTCACCAGGTTCAGAAGGGGGTGAGTTGCCCCAGGAGCCTCAGAAATAATTAGCCCTTGGTGACTCATCATGAAGCTGCAGAAAGCGATATTTATCGGCCTGGCTCTGGTAATGCAATTACCCTTCTTTTAAAAAGCCCATGGCTTGATAAATGCATACTCTAAGCATTTGCAGAAGTTATCAGTTCCAGGCTGAGCTGCTTTGCCCAAAAGCGAAGCACCGAATGAGAAACCAAGAGAAAGCTGGCATGGAAATAAACACCCTTTTAATGATGGCGGCACCATCGGAACTCAACCCAAAGTGGGAACTCTACTTCCTGACATGTGTGGGATGTTGGTGGTTAGAGGTCCATTTAGGCAAATGGGGCAATTCCCCACCAACCTCAGTCTGGCCTCAGCCAACCCCCTTCTTATTTATAAACAGTCCAGGAACTGGAACTGCCTAATGGCTTCCACCACATCCTCCTTAGTCTCCTTTGGAGAATGCAGGCATAACTTGAATTGCATATCTCTCAACTGTCCCGATTCTCCTGGCACATCCTGGGATTACAGAAGTCACCTTGGCTTCTGATTGGACCCTAGAATGTCCTGTTTTGGTGCCACACTCAGGCATGAGTTAGCTGGCTTGCACAGGAGTGTGACACCGAAAGACACACGTCCCAATTTTAAACACCAGAATGTGGGAGGGTATGGGATTGACTCTGGCTGTGGCTATAATTGGTTCTGACTCCCATTAGTGTTGGTCTCCCTGCTTCCTCAATGCATACCAGCCAGGGCTATGGAAGAGGAATGGTCAATTTTGTGGTTGTGAGCCAGAAGCCCTCAACTAGTCCCCTGGTCCCTGCACCGCTAGAGTTGGTAATCTGAGGAAGAATGTTTAGGTTGTTAATTAGATGGTTGGTATGCTTATGAAATCACTTGGATCTTGCCCAGAGTGGCTCACAGCATTGCAGAAAGCACTATACCCATAAACTATAACATAGCAGTGGGGGCAGTGTGAGAATCATTTTTTTTTTTAAAAAAAGCATGCCAGTTTGCAAATAGTATTGTAAATTACCACCCAACTAAGGACTCATCCATTCTTGACCCACTGTTTTCCCCAGGGAAAACCACTCTTTAGCACTTAATCAGAGCAAATGGCAATTGGGTTTTCTGCAGATTGCCATTTGTTCTGATTGAGAGCTAAAGAGTGGCTTTTCCCTGGAAGGAGCAGTGCAAGTGGGAAACTGTTCAGGGTCATGCTTTTTGGAATGGGACAAGCAGAAGTGTGGGTGAACCATAACCATCTATACTAAAAGCACTAATCAGGAGAATCATAGGGTTGGAAGGGAATACAAGCAGAAAGTAGGCACTTCTTTTCTTTCTTTTTATGAGGTCTCTTCTTCATGCTAGCAGTTCAAATGGTAACACTTCCTTGCAAGATTGCTGGCAAAGGTTGCATCTCAACTGGCTGAAGATATCTTTCAGGAGCTTGGTGTGTTTTGTCCATTGAGCCTATGCAGTCAGAAGCGAGCCTGACTGGGTTCAATGGAGCTTAGTCCTAGGCACCTAGGTATAGAATTGCAATGTGGAGATTAGGGATGTGAATCTAGGTTGTCCAATACTCTAATCAGCCTTTCCCAGCTCACTATTCTATGGCTACAATCTGCTCCTAATAAATGGTGCATTGTGCTAAGTACTGGTGCACTTTCGTGTTTGCAATAGATCAACACAACTGTCTTCATTTTTGGACACTCCTGGTGGGGAGGCAGCAAAGGGAATCGGTCAAGCTGAGCTCTGCTACAAAACTGACCCTCCAATCTCTCTTCCTCAGAATGGATCAGCTGAAACACTCTCTCTCTCTCTCTCTCTCTCTCTCTCTCTCTCTCTCTCTCTCTCCTTCACTCATGTTGCCTGCCTTGTAAATTTTTCAAGCAGGGATGGCATTATTTTCTGTACAGCTCCCAGCACAGTGTTAGCAGAAAGAGCTGGATGACTCTAAAACAGTAGCAGCTGCAGAAGCCAGGGAGGGCAGCCAGTTTCATGGCGGTATTTTCCCTGGGTCCCCCCCCCTTCCAAGGTAGAGGAAGGAATATAACCAGCACACAAAACCACCAGCCACCTTGGGGGCTTTCAGTAACGATTTGTGCCAAAACCAAGGGCCATACTGACTTATTACGATTGACGTGAAACCTCATTTTAATTATTCCTTTCACCTTGCGATCGATACCGCAATAAAATAAATTCTCTGGAGATGCTGGGTTCTTCGCTGTGGTCTCTGCCTAGCAACAGAAGGTCTATTGATAGCTTAAAAAAACCTGTAGCTATACTAACACACACAATGTCCTTGTTTAAGAATAATAACAATAAATCTGGATACAGGCAATCAGTGTAATTTTTCAAATGATAGCAACATGCTCTGTTAACTGTAGCTGGGAAATAGGGAAAGAAATTGGAACAAGATTTGAAATAATTAGTTGTATTTTCAAATTATTAAAAGCAGTAAGGATTTTTAATTTTTTTTAGTGGAAATCAGAAGATTTACCTTTGATCCCACGATGGATCAGTAAATCCTGGTTGATAATTGGATTTTATCATCATAATCATCATTGAGCTTATTGCATTAACCGAAGGCCATAACAATTTAATTGCAATTTGCCAAACTGCAAACCATAACAAACAGCACATACATAATTACATAATACAAGGCATCAAGGGTTTAATGAAAGCATGTCAGAATTCATAAGTCAATTGGCTTTTATTTATTTATTTTTTTACATAGAGATGGAAAGTTGCAGTTTACTCCTGCAACATTCTGACTCATACTGAAGCTTTTTGGGAATATACAGAGCACTATGGAAGTGGTTATAATAAGAACCAATCAGAAACACCTTTATTTCAAAGTCAACAAGCTTGGCTGATTCTGGTGAGACTTTCTCTCACATAAGGGTGTACAGGATTTCTGCAGCCTTTGTTGGTTAGAAGTTATTTGTTTTTTGAAACAGTTTTAAGTGCAGTATCATATTTACATATTGTTATACAGGCGGCGCCCCCCCCACTTACATAGGGTTACGTTCTGGGTCCCCGTGCGCATATTGCAGAGCACCCCACTTTAATAGGGAGGACATGCAGGGAGGAGAGAGAAGAATAAGAAGAGTTTGGATTTGATATCCCGCTTCATCACTACCTGAAGGAGTCTCAAAGCAGCTAACATTCTCCTTTCCCTTCCTCCCCCACAACAAACACTCTGTGAGGTGAGTGAGGCTGGGAGACTTCAGAGAAGTGTGACTGGCCCAAGATCACCCAGCAGCTGCATGTGGTAAAGCAGAGACGCAAACCTGGTTCCCCAGATTATGAGTCTACCGCTCTTAACCACTTCACCACACTGAGAGAGAGAGGCTCACATTGAAACCTGGGACTGCTGCCTGTCCTGTTGCAAGCTCCCCCTTAATTGGGGCTGCTGCCTGGCATGCCTTCCTATGCATCCCTGAGCAAGAGGAGGACAGTCTTTTTATTTATTTATTTTGCGGCGACCCACATAAATGCGGTCGCACGCGAGTAGAATGCACATAAGTGGTATGTGTGTGTTTGTGGCTGTGTAACTGTATGGCTTGACTTGAGAGGCCAGAGTTGAGAGTTGAGCTATGCAAGCTAGAAGCTAGAGGTAAAAGGTAAAGGACCCCTGGACTGTTAAGTCTAGTCAAAGGTGACTATGGGGTTGTGGTGCTCATCTCACTTTCAGGCCGAGGGAGCTGGAGTTTGTCCACAGACAGCTTTCCGGGTCATGTGGTCAGCATGACTAAACCGCTTCTGGTGCAACGGGACACCGTGACAGAAACCAGAGCACACGGAAATGCCATTTACTTTCCTGGGCAGCTGGGAGACAGAGCTATGCCTGTTTTCTGTTGTTATCCAAGGCTGCAGCCATGCGGGAAGCAAGACTCTCTTGGGGTGTTAATATTGTGAACTCCACCACCGTAGGCTCAGGTTGTATATAAGTGCAAATAAACCATATATCATAAAGACACCGCAGCCTCTGCTGTCCTTCATTCCAAAGGAAACACCAGCCCTGGAATCCTTGGAATCTCACACTGCTTGGAGACTGGGGTAGCATGCTGCAATATATATAACAAGCTGGAGGCTGGTGAGGAATCATTCACTGGAGGGGAGATACCTCCTGAATGACTTCTTTTTCAGGCAGGGGCAATTGTCTTCTGCAATTCACCATTGATGCAATAATAGTGCATTAGTGGTGGATTTATACCCAGCTGTCCACACATAGTTTCGCTCATTAGTTGTTCTGTGATGCTAAAGGTAAAGGTAAAGGGACCCCTGACCATTAGGTCCAGTCGCGGACGACTCTGGGGTTGCGGCGCTCATCTTGCTTTACTGGCTGAGGGAGCCGGCGTACAGCTTCCGGGTCATGTGGCCAGCATGACCTGCAAACCAGAGCAGCACACGGAAATGCCGTTTACCTTCCCACCGGAGCGGTACCTATTTATCTACTTGCACTTTGTGCTTTCGAACTGCTAGGTTGGCAGGAACAGGGACCGAGCAACGGGAGCTCACCCCGTCACGGGGATTTGAACCGCTGACCTTCTGATTGGCAAGCCCTAGGCTCTGTGGTTTAACCCACAGTGCCACCCGCTTCCCTTTCTGTGATACTACCTCCTTGTTATTGCCTAATTGCTGCCTGGAGAGGCAGTCTTGTGCAGCAATAGTGAGACAACTCCCCCCCCCCCCCCGTGACATCTGTGGTACAAAAAGGTATAGGATCTCAGCAGGAAGCTCTGGGACATGCCCGAATTGGAATCAAAGCAGTATTCCCTCCTTGAAACTTTCACAGGCTCAAACGGCAATGAAAGAAGGATTGCATATCTTATCTGTGGGTGGCCTCATTTCACTGTCCTGCTGATAGGTCAACCAAGTTCACGATGAAGTGCAGTAGCAATGTTCTGCAATCCTGAAATGCTACGGTCCCTTGGAGGGTGCCCCAGGAATGCTAAGAAGCATCAGATCCCCCTCTGTGAGGGAGGAGAGAGTTTAGACCTTGGAGAACCGATGCCAGATGCCTTATCTTTTCCACATTCCTTGCCCTGCCCACAGCACAGCTCCAACACCAGAAAGATCCATTATCCCCACAGCTCCTGAACGTCATTCCTCCCAAACCATGGATGGAATTAGTCTTGGAGCAGGTGTAGTCTATTTCCCTTCCCTTGCTCCCCAGGGATGGCAACAGGATTAGATTATTATTTTCTTTTGGGGGGGAAGACAGAGTATCTCAAGCCAGACAGGACGTTGGACAAGGTGGATGAATTGCCTTAGGTTTCACTCTCCTTGTGTCACTGCCTTAGGACTGAAGCTCAAGTGCCAGAGAAAGGTTGTAGCTGCACATTAGAGTTTCTGCTTTGCATGAAGAAGGTCCAAGGTTTAAATCCAGGCGTCTCCACGCTGAGCTCAGATACAGCCTTGGCCTGAAACTCCGGAGAGCCACTGCCAGTCAGTGTAGATCAGGGGTGGGGAACCTTGCAACTCCGGGCAGGGTCGGAGGCAAAAGTGGACAGAGCAATGAATGTAAAATTTACCTTTGTATCATTCACACCATAGGCTACTTTCATCACATGCTCTCACCCTGTTCTCTCTATCAGTGGTTTAGTGGGAGAAGAAACAGAAGTTGAGGATCCCTTCATGGTAGTCACAGGCTCATTCCCTCACAGCTGAAGACCTTCTAAGATTATTACAAAAATCTTATAATTATACAATAATAATGGTTAAGGATGTATTGCAATGATCAGTGCAGATCTCCAGGCAGTGCCGGATTTACATATAAGCTAAACAAGCTATAGCTTAGGGCCCCACTCTCTTGGGGGCCCCAAAAAAATTTAAAGGGGAAAAAAACCCTGGATGTACATTTCCAAAATACAAGATAAAAAAGAAATAAAATGAAACCTACATACAGCAACAGTGTTTTGTGTTGTGTAGGCTCCTATGATGTAAGAAATGGGCCCAGCCTGCCAGGCTGCTCCCTAAAATATCACTGGTTTGCTCATTTCTAACAGCGACAATTTGTTGTTGACAAAGAACAGCTGGACATATAAAGGGCCCTGTTAGCTTCAGTAGCTTAGGGCCTCATCAAACCTAAATCTGGTCCTGTCTCCATGTGTTGCCTTTCAGCCAGATCTACTACTTTCTGCGCACATACATGAAGCAAATGATTTGGAGTGCTCCAATAACGTCTTCCGGAGTGACATAAGTTATGTTCTCCATGAAGTGCCACTGTACATAACAGCACTTGAACACCGTCCTCATGAAACCAAAGTACTCTGCATTTTCAGTGTTCTCAAAGACTTGGGTTTGGAGCATGCAGGACAATGACTCCTCGGTGTTCTTCCTGGGCACCTTCTCCAGACTGACCCTGGGAGCCAATCCTCAGTGGCTCACTCACCTCCTTTCACTCTGATTGGCTCCAATCAGCACAAAGGGTGGGAAGGCTTCTTCTCAGTGGCTAAAAACTCATGCTGATTCGGCAGCTATAGGATGCTGGAGATAGAGATCTTGTTGCAGAAATAGAAACAAGTCTTTGACCACCACCTCAACCCCAGAACATTACACTGCTGCTCTCTATCTTCCATGCAGACAAGCATCACAGTTCAAGGACACATTCCTGACAGGCAAAAACACTGAAGGAGGGTACAAAGCAGAGGCAACGAGGGATGTGATATGAGGAGAGGAGGTGTGGCCTGGGAATAATTGCAAGGGCCAGATAGAGGAGCTTGGAGGGCCACCCCCCCCAAGCATCAGGCTCCCCATCCGCAGTGTAAACAATACTAAGATAGAAGGGCCAACTGTCTGCCTCAGGATAAAGACAGCTTCCTAGCCTGCTATTTTCCTTTAAAAATAATGTATCACATTGTGCTGGATATTAAAATAAGAATAAAAGGATAATGTAGTTGTTTCAGATCCTTGTAGTTTCATGTTAGGGAAGCAAACTGCAAAAGTTGCTGTATTGTTCCTGTTGTGGAACTCAGGCCAGCATGATTTAGAGCCTGAATTTTTTATTTTATTTTTTGAAAAAAAGATTTGTTGCACATAATAAAGCAGAAAGGCCTGTTCCTTGGCAGACGCAGAAGCACTAACTACAATCTCAGAGGGACTTGCTTGGAAAGAGAGGCTCTGCTCTAGCATGCCAAATGCATGGAAGTGACCTTAATTTTTCACTTTAGGAAGACTGAATGGGGAGATGGCGCACTAGGCTGAAATGATAATTTGACTAATTTGAACATCCAGCCTGTACTCTCTCCCCCCCATTTGATTAGGGCTGAGTTCAGATGTGCTTGTTTGGCACTCAGTGGCATTGCCACTCAATGGCAGTCCCCTAGCATCTCCAGGCAGAGCTGGGAATGTCCTGTCTGAAACCCTTGAGAGTCGCTACCATAGGGTTGCCATATTTTAAAAAGTAAAAACCAGGACACCCTGAAAGTTGTTGAGCACTGCCTTTTGGAAATCCCCCCCCCCCCAGATATCAATTCTGCCTTTGAAATCAAGGTAATGTCTGGGAAAATTTGGTCATATGGCAGGCCTACACTACCAGTCAGTGTAGACCAGGCATAGGCAAACTTGGCCCTCCAGATGTTTTGGGACTACAACTCCCATCATCCCTGACCACTGGTCCTGTTAGCTAGGGATGATGGGAGTTGTAGTCCCAAAACATCTGGAGGGGCAAGTTGGCCTATGCCTGGTGCAGACAATAGGGAGCTAGATGGACCAATGCTCTGACTCAGCCTAGGCCAGCCTCCTGGGCTCCTAAGCACTCTGAACAGTCAGCAGGGCTGATTCGAAGCAGGTGCTTTGGTGAAGGAGAACAGAGCTTGACTATTTTTGCTGTCAGAGTCGGAGGACAAAATGGCCTATCCCTCAATTCCATATACAGCAGCCAACAGCTGCATTTTACTTTGAAACAGGCCATGACACCTGATGGCAGCAGACCAGCAGAAGTCAGGTTGTGTGGTACTAGCAGAAATGCCCTCTCCACAACCCTCAGCCTCTGCTGCCTGAAGTGGCTGCCTCGTTGTACCAAACGCTTGGGATGCCAGTCCTGGAAGAGGAGAAGCCCCGTGTTTGCTCTAGAGCAGCTGATCTTGCCAGGCAAGGCAAATGCAACTGCTGGCAGAGTATTTAAGCAACGCCTTTCTGCCCTGTGTGCGGCACTGACTGTGTTCTGCTGCAGTTCGTATTCTGCTCAGGGGTTCACTCTGCGTCTTGATGTCTGTTGCAATGAAGTTGCATAACGTACACAATTAATTGTCATTCTGTCATTCTACCTTGTTCATTTCATTGCAAAGGAAACACAATGCAAATGGGGGATGGGAAACATAATTGCAGACTGAAAGGAAAAACACAACAACAACAACAACAACAACAACAACAACAACAACAGTGAATATTGATTGCAATCGCTGAATTGATTTCCATTCTGTACACCAGATGAATGAGCAAACACCAGTGATTTTCACTTCCGTTTCCACTTTTGTCCGAATTTTCTGACATCCCTAAGCAAGATCCCTTCGTATCCTGGCCATGTCTTCAAAAGCTGACCTCTTATCATGGGCACTTGTTTTTCACTCAGGCTCTGTGAAAGCTGCCAGTGCAGCAGATGCCTTCAACAAGCATTCAACGTACCAAACTGCAGCTTCCAGATTCCAAAACCCTTTGCTGTTTTCCGACAAAGCCCATCTGTGCCTAGATTTTTCTTTTCTTTTTCCCATTCCCATCATTTTCAGCCTGCCCCTATCCACAGATGGTTCATAATTGTCCTTTTCTCCCCCCAGGGGGGAGCTGTTTCCACTAGCTGATAAAATCAAGAGTAAGGATGGCTTTCAGAATCTGTTTAAAAAAAGATGAAGTAATATTTCCACTTTCAATGAAAATGCCTTTGGGTTGTATCCAGTGCTAGCCCTGCTCAGAGGATACCCACTGAAAGTAAGGAACTTGAGGTAGTCATGTTCACTAATTGCAATGGGCCTACTCTGAATAGGATTTGGATTGGATACACCCCACTGTTCCTAATTAAACCAGGGGTGTGGATCCTCAGGCCTCGGTCCAAATGTCACCTTTGGGCCTTGATTTGATCCTCAGCACTAGACAAACACACCAAAGTTGTATCCCTCCCAGCCCCTGTTCTACACACTACAGTGGTACCTCGGGTTACAGAAGCTTCAGGTTACAGACTCCACAAACCCAGAAATAGTACCTTGGGTTAAGAACTTTGCTTCAGGATAAGAACAGAAATTGTGCAGTGGGAGGCCCCATTAGCTAAAGTGGTGCTTCAGGTTAAGAACAGTTTCAGGTTAAGAACAGACCTCCAGAACGAATTAAGTACTTAACCCAAGGTACCACTGTATAAGAGAGAGAGGGAGAGAGGGAGAGAGGGAGAGAGGGAGAGAGGGAAGTTATGATAGCCATCTTCAAATATCTAAAGGGCTATCACATGGAGCAAGCTTGTTTTCTCCTGCTCGGGAGACTAGGACCCGAACCAATGGATTCAAGCTACAAGAAAGGAGATTCCGACTGAACATCAGGAAGAACTTTCTGACATGAAGAGCTGTTTGACAGTCTCTCATGGGAGGTTGTGGACTCTCCTTTATTTGAGGTATTAAAGCAGAGGTGGATGGCCACCTATTATGGATGCATTAGTTGAGATTCCTGCATTGCAAGGAGTTGGACTAGATGACCCTCAGGGTCCTTTCCAACTCTACAATTCTATGCTTTTATGTGTGCAGGGCCAGCCCATCCATCAGGTGGCCTGAGGCAGCAGCCTTGGGCAGTGCCCATCCCACCCACCCCTGCTACCACCGCTGGAGAAGCCAGGAGAAGCAGGTGTGGGTTCTGGCAAGATCTCACAGACCTCTCATGAGATTTTGCTGGAACCCAGAAACCCCAGTCACAGAACCCCAGTAAGTGAAGCTTTGGTGGGGTGGGTGTGGGAGCAGCACCTTCCTGATTCACCTCAGGCAGTGCTGGGCCACCCCTAGTGTTTGTAGAAACAGGCGACCTTCAGATGGCATGTAGCCTGCTGTACAAAGGTCACATCTATTGTTCCATCCACTTTTGCTTCTGGACCTGCTGACAGCATGCTCACAAAGTTTCAACTGTAGGGTTCTTGCCCATGAGGCTGCAATAGGATCCGAGATCTCCAGTTTTGGTTGCATGGTGTCAGCTGTGTTCTCTGGACAAGTCAGGTTAGAAGGCCTCTGAGCAGTGCTGCAGCTACGGCTGCATCCAGAGGCCACACTCTGGAGTGGGAAGGAAGAAGAGAGATGTTGTATTCCACAACTGAATACACATGGCTGTCTGAATTCACCCCCATGAGACCATTATGTCCAGCGTCTAAAATTACCTAGTTACGTCTCTCCTTTGAAAGCATTTCTGATGTCCAAAATTCCAGTGTTGCCTCCCAAAATACTAGTCAGTGTATATACACTTTGGTATGCCCAAAACTTTTTTTCCAAAAGACAGCCCACCCATTCCAGGTCAAATCTGTTGTGTCTGAACTGACGTGAAGATATTTGCTAAAACCTGTGAGTCAGCGAAGTCTTGGAAACACACTCAGACGTTGGTCAAAATGTTTATCAAGTAAATTATCTCAGGCCATGGCAGCTCTCTCCTGTTCCACCTTGACTCCTGACTCCTGGGTTTTGTTAATAATTCCTTGCTTGGTCTGGCGGGTTTGCTGGAGACCTGCTATATGAAAGCACTCCCTTTTTCAGTTGGACTGCCCCAGAACAGGAGTTTATTCTACTCCACACTTCACTGGAAAATAACAGGCACAAGGCATTGGCTGGGATCGCCCCAGCTGGAGGCTGACATATATAAAAATCACCAGTGGAAATAATGCATTGCAAGGCTAATTCCTGAATTTGCAGGGGAAAAGCAGTCAGGTAAGGAGGACCTTTCCACAAACAACCCACACACCTAGCAATGGAACAAGACCTTTAGAGTGTCTGGCTGCCTGCACAGATGCAGAACCTCGATGAGAAACATATTTGTGTTGTTGTGCCCTGTTGCTGATTGCATACCCTCCAACATTTCCCTGATGAAAATAGGAATATCCCATTCCATAATGATAATTTTACAGGGTTGCCACAGCCACCCTGGGCAGATTCCAACATATATAAAAACATAATAAAACATTTTTAAAAAACCCTTCCCTATACAGGATTGCCTTCAGACGGCTCGGGAGGGGGGGCGTTTGGATAACTCCATACCCTCCAACATTTCTCCAATGAAAATAGGGACAACCTACCATACCCTCCAATATTTCTCCAATGGAAATAAGGACATCCTAAGGAAAAGTGGGACATTCTGGGATCAAATCAGATACTGGAATGGCTTCTTTAAATCCAGGATGTCTCTGGAAAATAGGGACACTTGTAGGGTCTTTGACTGTCAACAGAACACCATGGAAGAAGCCTTGAGAAAAAGAGTAATGGTGGAAAGGTCATATTTACTCACATATAACAATAGAAGATCTGCCAAAGAATGACCAAATTATGTAAGTCTGAGCATGAATTGACGTATGTGAGGGAAGCATTCCTTCAGTGCAAGCAGCCACATCCTGTGGCTCCCCATCCAGGGATTGGGAGAAAATTCTGGCCTTCTGGCAGTTGCCTCACTGCAAAAAGTGAAGTTACAGGGAACCAGGCAGAGGGCCTTCTTGGTAGTGGCACATACCCTGTGGAACACCCGTCCATCGGGTGTCAAGCAGATAAGAAGCTATACAACCTTTAGAAGACATCTGAGGCAGCCCTGAATAGGAAAGTTTTCAATGTTTGATGTTTTATAATGTTCTTATATGTGTTGGAAGCTGCTCAGAGTGGCTGGATAATGGGAATTGTAGTCCCAAAACATCTGGAGGGTTGAGTTTGCCTATGCCTGGTGTAGAGGGAGGGAGGATGCTGCAAAAGAGGAGGAGGGGGAGGTAAAGAAGGCTTAAATAGCAGCCCGGCTGTTCCCCTGCTATTGGGCACAGCTGCCCATGGAAGAGAGAAACTCATGTTTACTCCTAAATAAGAGTCAGTGGCAAACTCACCCCTCTAAAGGGCAATAGTGGCATCCTCAGACACCTTAGACTGTGACCCTGTAATGGGGTGCCATTTTTATTCAGGTGCATAGGAGCTAACTCCTAGGGGCCAAGGTCCCTTCAGCTCCCCAATAAAATATATGAGCCCCCCACGAGTTGATAAGTGTTGCCATTCAAATGGTGGGTGGGTGCTGCATTTTGTGATCAATTATACGGGATGGGGCTTATCTGCCTCTCCCCACCCCAATATTTTATTCAAGATGTCACCCCAGGTGAATCGGCAGTAGTTTGCTTGGGGCAACACAGCTTTTGCACAACCTCCCTGTGTGAAAGGGCAGAACACCCTTCGCAAGAGGTGACCCCTAACTCTGTACCCAAAAGCAAAGATCTTTAAGATAAGTGTGTGTATATATGTGTGCATAACTTTATTGCAATAAATGTTTATTCTGTACTTCGCCTTCTTTGTAATGTTTTCTTTTAAAATCTTTAAGATAATATCTTAATATCCTCTTAATTGTATACGCTATATTTGACTTCCTTCAGTAATGGAATGCTTCATTTTATCTTTTAGTGTGTTGCAAACTGCTCTGAGATTTTTCTTAAAAACATAGAGGTATATAAATGAAGAAACAACAACAACAATGGTGGCATTTTCCTGAGCAGCTGCAGTGACATTTCTTTCCACATGGAACAACAGTGAGAAGTTCCTAAGAGTGCCCACTTAAGACCTTTACGTTTCCAACAGGTTTCCTCTCAGAAGGTCCCCCCTCAGAAGACAAATGGGAAGACAGCAGCAATGCAGGAGGATGCCCTTCTAAGCCAAAGACTTGACCTTTTAAAATCTTACTGACTAAGCTAAGTGACAGGACTTCAGCACTCAATGACACCATCACTTGGGGCTTTGGTTTGGTAGAAGCAACATCTGCTCCTACCCCAGAGTCGCCCACCTTTTTGGGCCAGAGGGCACATTTGGAATTCTGAAAACCTGCCATGGGCACCAGTCACAAAATGGCTGCCATTGGGTTGTTGGGTAGAATACAAAATGGCTGTTGTGGTAGCATGGGATAACACAAAATGCTTGACAAATCCAAAAGAGCAGAAAAAGAGGACCACAAAATAATGCAGGAATGCCACCCATCATCTGGCGGGGCAGGGGTCACCTACATCAGCCACTGCTGTCATGCTCACAGAGAGGGGTTATTTGTATCTATCCTCTGTTCAGAATAGAAGGGAATGTGGGCAAATTTAATGAGACATGGTCAATGTAGAAAGGGCCAAGCAAGTGTAAACAACAGCTGGGCAATAAGAGCAAACAGTCTCTTATGTCTTATGGTTTTTTGAGGGGGTATTTACTGAGGTAAATAGGATGCAAAATAGCATCTTTGCTAGTCTAGTTCATTTGCAGTATCTCAGGACTTTGTCCTAGAATACCTTTGTAGACTTTCTCTAATTCTGAACTGTTCATTGGTGCCTGTAAACATATCTATGATGTAGGACAGTAAAAAGAGGAAGAAGAAGCCTGGAGCTGTGTTAAGCTTATCTCAGTGGGAGGTTGTTCTCTGTGCGCCGTAAAAATAACCGTCCCATTTTGTGCGAGTATGTCATCTATTTACCAAGGAAAATCTCAATCTGTTTGCCAGCAAGAGGCCCTCTTCTTGCCCGATGTTCCAGCTGGGTTGTCTTGTTAAGATACACAGAGGTCAACAGACTCACCCAGGGCCACACAGGAGGTGTGAGAATGAGCAGGATGCTTCAGCCGTTGAAAGTTCACTTCTTTCCTCTAGAATGATTTTTATCACAAATGAAAAACACACAGACAGAGTGAATGGACAGCACAGAGTGTGTGGGGGGAGCTGTTGTCTGCAAAAATACAGAGTCCAATGAGAGGGTTGGGTTTCCCAAACCTTTTACCTCCAGGGAACCCTTTCTACGTCAATGTCTCTGCTAAAGAATCTCCATGCATTGGCCATGGAACTCTATTGTGTTCCAGAGAATTCCAGGGAATGTTATAGGGTGTGCGCACAATTCACAGGAAACTGCTGGTTGGACTTGTTGAGCCTCACCATCCCCCTGCATATCCTAACAGTGTGCCTGAGAACACATGGCCCCTTTATAAGGGGTGGTGACACAGCACAGAACACATGATTTAGAAAATCCCAAATTCAGTCCCTGGTGTCTTCTGGTGGGTCTATGAATGTTACCTTGGTTGAGACCCTGGAGAGCCACTGCCAAAATCCCAAGGGAGCAGAAAAGACTATTTATGTATGTGATCATAGCTGCGCAGATGTTATTGGCCCAGAGATGGAAAGAAGATAAAGTCCCGACCAGAGAAGAATGGCAGATCAAGTTGATGGATTATGCCGAAATGGCTAAAATGACCAGAAGAATCAGAAATCAGGAAGACCAAACTTTTAGTAAGGAAAGTTTATAACTTATCTTAAAGACCATTGTAAACAGTTAAAATTGTTAGTAAGACTGGAATATATCACTTGTAGTTTAATGGTGAATTTTGGATACAGTGGAGAGAGAAAAGATTTGGATTATTATAAAAGATGCAGGAAGAAATGATTAACAATAGGACCCACAAAGGGGAGGAGTCCAAGAGATTCCTTCGAATCTTGTTTTTATGTTGTATGCTGAATATGTGACTGTAAAATTTTAATCTGAAAAGCCAAATAAATAATTTATTTTTATTTATTTTTTAAAAAAGAAAGAAACCATTGGAGAGCCACTGCCAGTCAGTTTAGGAGCAAGTCTGAGCTAGATGGTGCAATGCTTTGATTCAGTATAACACAGCTTCCAGTGTTCCTATTTAAACCAGCCTTTTATTCAGAAGCATGAGGCCTGGAATCTTACTTTATTTTTTGGGGAAGGGTTGTAGCTCAGTGTGGCAACAGAGCACATGTTTCAAACTTGTACATTTCCAGTTAAAAGGAACAGGTAGCAGGTAGTGGGAAAGACCTAGTGGATCATGCACATTTTCACAAACTTGGACATATGTAGAGACAGCTTGTAAAGGTAAAGGTAAAGGGACCCCTGACCATTAATTAGGTCCAGTTGTGGCCAACTCTGGGGTTGCAGCACTCATCTTGCTTTATTGGCCGAGGGAGCCAGTGTACAGCTTCCGGGTCATGTGACCAGCATGACTAAACCGCTTCTGGCGAACCAGAGCAGCGCATGGAAACGCCGTTTACCTTCCTGCTGGAGTGGTACCTATTTATCTACTTGCACTTTGACGTGCTTTCGAACCGCTAGGTTGGCAGGAAGAGAAAGCTTCTACCTGCGTTCGGTGTAACATGTGAACAAGCCTTTATTTATTTGCACAGCCCAGCTGTTGTGTACACAAGCATATAGACTGTATGCAGCGCATGTATACCAGCTGAACTATTTGTGCACGCAAATCATACACCCGTTGAATATAATGTGTGAACACCCATATTATGATTTGCCATTAAGTACTACATCCGTATTCATCCTTTAGGGGGAAGAAAGCAAACCCTCCTCCCCAAAAGAATATCCAGGCTTAGCTGCCGGCACATTTTGGTCGGAGACAGTTCCAAGACAAACAGCCTTGCATTATCACAGCTGACTGCCAAAAGCACATTTTAACAGCCTAAAACATATTTTTATGCAAGTGGAGAATGGACAAACAGTTTCAAAATCAACATTCGACATGTTCCCAGGTGCAAGGTTCCATTGTGTATGCCAACCAGATGTTTCAGGCTGGGACGCTTTGCTGTGGCAGATTCCAAAATGAAGTGTCATTTTCAAGAGGAAACATTGGCCGTGATTCCCCCAAGTGAACGGAACGTCAAATTCGTTTTGAGAACTATTAATACGTCTGTATCTTTTTCTATCAGTCAGAACACCAAGTGAAATAAACATGTTAAACCTGACCTTTATAAAATTAATGACCTCGGGGCCGCAATAAAGTAGAAAAGGTGCACTAAAATATCCTGAGACACCCCCCACTTTCGGCAGGAAATATCTTGACTCGCATCCCTCTGAAAAACCCTTTGGGAACTGTGAGAATTCCTTGGGCCAAAGTTTCAACTGGTGTACATTTGCCTGGCTTCCAAAAGGAGTCAAAGTTTGCTTTACTGTGGTGTAAAGCAAATTAAACAGCTATTCACGGTTATAACTAAAAGCAATTTTGAGGTACAGAGGCATTGTCTCTCAGAATGCCAGCAGATGGGACCCATAACAAGGGGGAAACTATTGGTGGTGAGTTCCCAAATGTTGCTGACTGAACACTGGCAGATACAGTGGTACCTCGGGTTAAGTACTTAATTCGTTCCGGAGGTCCAGTCTTAACCTGAAACTGTTCTTAACCTGAAGCACCACTTTAGTTAATGGGGCCTCCTGCCCCCGCCGCGCCGCCAGAGCACGATTTCTGTTCTCATCTTGAAGCAAAGTTCTTAACCCGAGGTACTATTTCTGGGTTAGCAGAGTCTGTAACCTGAAGCGTATGTGTCAGGGGTTCAGAAGGAGAGACACAGGAGGGGGAGCAAATGGAGAGTGAGGAGGAGGAGTACGAGGGGGGCGCAGGCAGTGACAGTGGCCAGAGTTATTCCACAAGCCTCTCTAGCGAATCGGAGGACTCATAGAAGGGAGCGCCGGTGGCCAGAGCGAGGGGGGCTCCAGGGGGGAAGCCCCAGGAGGAAGGGGCTAGCGGGGAGTCCCTGAGCAGCAGTTGGAAATCAGGACCAGCTTCTCCACCAGAGCGCAGTGGGGAGGGGGAGTCCCAGGAGTCGGGACCAGTGTCCTCACCACCAGAGGGAGGAGAGGAGTCAGGTTTGGCAACGCCCACATCAGGAAGCGGGGAAACGGTCAGAAGGAAAGTCACCGGCTGGGCGCGTGCGCCAAGTTCAAATGTACAGGAGCGCGGCACAGCGGGGAGCCCGGGAAGGGAGCCAGGTCCTAAAGCCCGCCGGAGGGAGGGGCAAGACTCAGGAGGCTCAACGTCAGAGGAGTCCAGGAAGGAGGAAACCTCAGAGGGCAGAAGGACCCAGCGAAGGAAAGAACAGCGTAAGAGGTGGAGCCGGGCTAGAATCTTAAACTGGTGTGGGTGGAGCAGTGAGTCAGAGGGGACTTAGCCGGTCTAGCGTCGAGACGTGGGTCTGCGCGCCCAGAGCTTGGAAATGGAAACTAAACTTTAATAAAGACTTTTGTATATAACATCCACTGGGCGTTGGTCCTCTGTGAGCTGGGACCTAGCGGCAGTCCTGACAGTATGTAACCTGAAGCGTATGTAACCCGAGGTACCACTGTACTGGAAAGCCTTGAGGTTGCATTCACATGGCAGTTCATTCCATTTCTGCAGTTTTGTATTTAAGCTTTCAAATGATGTGAAAGCTACTTCCAGCAAACTAAATGGAACACAGTGCATGTTTAGTGCTTATTTCCAGGTTGTTTTATTCCAGGTAAAAAAAACCACACACACTTTTTCAGGCCTCTTAACCCAGAAAAATGTGAGAGTAAAACAACGAAATTTGGAATGATATAGCCACATACAGTTATTTCCTGCCATTTTTTTTAAATAATCATCAGGAAACAGAAGGGCACAGGAGCAGGCAGGGTAGGGGAATAGCATAGCTGTCAAGTGTCCCTTATTTGAAGGGACAGTCCCTTATTCCAGCACCATGTCCCGCTGCTGTCCCTTATTGATGGATGTCCCTTAAATGATGTCCCTTAAATTTCAAAGGAAGCAGCTCCTCTTCCTCCCTCCCTGCTGGCCAGGGAGGAAGGAGGCTCCAACTGTGTTGCTTGGCTGTGTTGCTCACCCAATAAGAAGTCTAAGAACGACTGGGGGGTGGAGCTTGCATGCCTTGTGTGTGGCTAATTAATGCAAGCTGAGGGGCTTTTTGAATGCTGGACGCCATTTTGTTGCACGTGCTGCTGCAAACTTTGCAGTGCAAAGCCAGGCCGGGGAGCCATCTTAAGTTGAGGCTGCATAGGCCTTGTGGTGCATGTGATTCAGATTCTATTCAGTTGAACCTCTGGTTACAAAGTTGGTTGGACAGTGTTCTCGAAGCTACCAGCATGAGTTTGACCAGACTGCAGGAGGACAGGAAGACTGGAGTGCCTGGAACAGGTGAGGCTGCAGGTCCCTTATTTTGGCTGCTGGTCCCTTATTTTCAAGGCTGCTGGTCCCTTATTTTCAAATCTGTAAGTTGACAGCTATGGGGAATAGTGACGTTGTCCAATGACGTCAGTTGTTGTGTCACACCCAACCCCACTGATGTGAAGGAAATTTAGTGTGACACGCGCACTGCAACAGGTAATACAGGGAACCAGGCAGAGGACCTTATTGGAAGTGTCACCCACCCTGTGGAACACCTACCCATCATATGTCAAGCAGATAAAGAACTGCACAACTTTCAGAAGACATCTGAAGGCAGCCCTGTATCGGAGGTTTTAAATGTTTTTCATTTAATTATGTTTTATATGTGTTGGAAGCCTCCCAGAGTGGTAGGGCAACTCTGCCAGATGGGCAGGGTATAAAAAAGTTAATAATAATAATAATAATAATAATAATAATAATAATAATAATATAGCAACACACATAATTTCACCTCCTTTCCTTCCCACACTTTCTATTGCTATGTTGTCTGCCTCTCGTGTCCTAAGTTGTGTCTTCTGCTGCTGCTGTTGTTTAAATGCTGGAAATGTTGACGAGAGCCTTAATTGATCAGGAGTGCTTGAGACGAGGAAACCACCTTGAGTTAGATTGCCACATGCTTGTATTTAAAGTCCCTGTGCTTAGGGTGTCTCTGCGAGAAAGTCTGCCCTATGTGTTGGACATGCTCGAAAATCACAAGGCAAGCCTTCGATTCCTTTGCCTGTAACATTGTCTGGAATCGATACGGCAAAGTACTAAATGATGCAAAGACACTTAGAATGGAGCAGATACCCTGGGCTGCGGATCCCAACACCGTAATTATTGGAAAGCCTTAGACAAGTGGATGATTTACATCCTTACAACAATAATAGAAGAAGCAGGGGGGCGGTACAGTTTCCCCAACCCCTTCTGGTAATTGGTATCTCGATAATGACCGATATAAACTTTGTCGTGGCTTCTGCATCAGCTAGTAATAAAGCCCGAGAAAGATGCCTTTGTAGGCTTCTCCAGGGAAAGTGGAAGATCATAGAATCATAGAATCATAGAGTTGGAAGAGACCACAAGGGCCATCGAGTCCAACCCCCTGCCAAGCAGGAAACACCATCAGAGCACTCCTGACATATGGCTGTCAAGCCTCTGCTTAAAGACCTCCAAAGAAGGAGACTCCACCACACTCCTTGGCAGCAAATTCCACTGTCGAACAGCTCTTACTGTCAGGAAGTTCTTCCTAATGTTTAGGTGGAATCTTCTTTCTTGTAGTTTGGATCCATTGCTCCGTGTCCGCTTCTCTGGAGCAGCAGAAAACAACCTTTCTCCCTCCTCTATGTGACATCCTTTTATATATTTGAACATGGCTATCACCTCTTAACCTCCTCTTCTCCAGGCTAAACATGCCCAGCTCCCTTAGCCGTTCCTCATAAGGCATCGTTTCCAGGCCTTTGACCATTTTGGTTGCCCTCCTCTGGGCACGTTCCAGTTTGTCAGTGTCCTTCTTGAACTGTGGTTACACAAAACTCTGGATCAGGGACGGAGACCTTTCAAATGCAGGATATGAATGACACCCCACACCCAACCAACCCTGTAAGGATGTTTTGCTTTCCAAAAGCTTCAGGGTGCAGAAAACAAAAGCAAAGTGAGGCCAGTGGTGGGGGTAGCCTGGGGAGTGATCTGAGGGCGAAATAGAGAGTGCTGGAGGGCTAAATTTGGGCCACAGACCTGAGCTTCTATACTTCTGATATAGAAGAAGGAAGAGAGAGAGAGAGGGAGAGAGAGAGCGTGTGTGAGAGAGACAGAGCAAGCGAGAGAGCAGACATTTAGTCTTACCACATTTTGAGCCCCATCAACATGGATGCCCCAGACACTTAATTCTGTTGAAAAAGGAAGATGTTCTTTTTATAAAGGGAGCCAAATGGATGATTAGGAAGGGTTTGAGGGAAAGGGGTGCTGGCTTGGCAAGTGATTTACAAAACCCAGATTGACTCAGAAATGTAACTTGGGGATTTTTTTATTTTTTTTTTGTGGGGGGACAACAACTACTCAGATCACTTCAAAGCCTTGCTGTGAACATTAAACTCAGCTGAAGCAATATTTGAATGAGTTCAACTCTCAGTGCTCCCCCCCCCCCCATTCATCCATGCTCACTTAAAGGGGAAGGGAAGCCTCCTACCTTTAAATGTTATTTTATTTCTTCATTTAGTTCCCTCTCCAATATTCCCAGTTACACAGGAGCTTTTGAGTTTAATCAAGGAACAATGTAAAGGTACTGCATTTAGGAAGTTGGCATATTATGGTCAAGCTGGGGTGACAGGGGGCTCTTGAAGCAGAGGGTTGTATGGGATACAAAGAGTGATCAACTGGATCTCATAAGGAAGCTGCCTTCTCAGACAATTGGTCCATCTAGCTCAGTATTGCCTCCACTGAGTGGAAGAGACTCTCCAGGTTCCCAACACAGGAGATTCCTGGCCTTACCTGGAAATGCTAGGGACTGAACCTAGGACCTTCTGAATGCAAAGCAGATGCTCTACCACTGAGCAATAGCCCTTCTCTCACCTATCAGTTAGCAGAACTCCCTTTTTGCAAATTCAGAATCTGAATTAATTTGGTATTGATCCTTCCCCTGCCCCAAGCGGAAGACATGCAGCCCTGAAAGTAACCAGTCTCAAGGTGAATGGGATGGTGGGGGTGGGGGTTTAGCCTAAAATAAAAACAAACAAACAAATAAATATGCATCCGTTTTGGGCTTTTACCTTTCTGTGCCTCAAAGGTTATTCCATCCTCTCCTTCCTCTCATCCCTTTGATGTGTGATGAATCCGAGGCCTGAAGTGGCAATCAATAGCAGAGATTATTTCCTCACTGTCAGCTGATTGACATTCTCTCAGTCTCTGGTATCAAAGTTTCTTTCCCAAGGTGGTATCGGGATCGTTGGGATTGGTGGAAAAGGAGAGCACTCTGATAATAATCTCTGAACTTGGTTTGGAAGTGCCTCTTAATGGGATGACTGCCACAAGGAGAGAGAGAGAGAGAGAGAGAGAGAGAGAGAGAGAGAGAGAGAGAGAGAGATTACCTGATAAGCCTCAACAAAATGCAGTCAACAGAGAGATCATGGCTTGGAGATCTTACTCAACCTTCACCAACAGATGCTCAGACTGTAGAGTTGATACATGCATCTTCTTCTTTACTTTAGCAATATGGTTTTCTCCTAGGCATCCTCATACAGAGATAGATGGACCATTGTGCAATTGACTAAGGGATTTCATGCAGCATAGCACTAAGTTAAAGTAACTTGCTTTTCTCTCTCTGCTGGTGAGATGTTTTGCACCAGTGGGATATTGATGAGAAGAGCAAGAGAATGTAAAGGCAGGTTCCTGGCAACTTTGTGTCATCTATTTCAGAACAATCTGTTGTGCAACTAGTTTCTGCAACTGTTGCATTGGATTCCTCTGTTGTGTAACATTAACATGCATCCATCTGCTAGCACAGGAGTCCTTACGCTAGCAGACAGAGAACGCTGGCTACTAAAAATGGTGATAGTCATCCTCATTTTAAAAATATTGCAAACTTTATTGATTTTTTAAAAGAACAATTACCTAGCATAACATGTTGTCTTCCAGGACAAATGCACACACAGATATTCAGTCTTGTTTGCAGTCATCCACATGGCACCCAAATAGACTTGGAGAATCTTTTAAATTACATATTAGCTCACATCCACAGCGTATCTGTCAATATATTTTATTAAGATAACTTATCCATAGTGGCTGCTGTGACTGAGATAGAAGGAGTCGAACCCACATTTCTTTGTTATTCCTCTTATCACCCCCTGACATTAAGATTTGGACCTAATTTCTAACAGACCAGATATTTTATTCAAAATCTTCAAATACATGGGCTTGGTAGAATTCTCATGTTCAGCTAAAGCCCCAAATGTTCATTTTCCTTTTGGGTGAAAACACCAGAAGTGTAGTTAGTCTCATGGATCAAATAGCAGAAAACATCTGCAGTGACTTGAGCTCTTGGCAAATGTTGCCAGGGTTGAGTAACATCTCAGCTGATCTGGCCAGCTTATCCATTCACCTATTAGACAAGGAGGTAGTCATGACCACTGTTGTCCTGCTCCTCCTGCTTTTGATGCTGTTTGACATAATGGCTCAGGACACTAGTTTTCTCACTGGTGGTTTGTCTTTTTTGGATTCCAGGGAGGAACTCTGCTGTCATTGGTTATACTTGCATATAAAGAGTCTACTTATGAGTAAGCAACCCCCAAGGTGCCTTCTCTGCCAGCAGCTGTGGTTAGGATACGGTTTAGGAGGCCAAAGCATAGAAGGCCTCCCTCTTCAGCCTACTGTTTATTGGAAGCAACACAGGTCTCTAGTTCCTTGCTGTGTTGTGCTTTGCCTGAACTACCTGGGATACTGACCTTGGACTGTGGCCTGACTGTCTCTGTATCATGTTTGGACTTAGACTGATTCTCTGTGCTTGAACTTGGTTTAGATCTTATGCACCTGGGGCTCTGAAGCGTGACGGTGTAAGAGTCCAGCCACATTTGTGTGGCACCACAACCCTTGGCAACCCTGGTCTAAAGTAGGCTTCCATCTTCCTGCAAGGCAGCCAACTGTATAGTAAAGCTGCACAATGCTGTGTTCATTTGCTACTACCACCAGCCCCTAGTTTGTGGGATTCATGGGCATAGCCAGGATTTATGGGGTGGGGGTGGAGAGAGAATGGAGCTACCTGTGACTCGATTGGTCAGTTTGCAGAAGCCACACATCACTCAGTCAGGTTGCCAGTTGCATCGCTAGAATGTGCCACAACATCATTCAGGTGACCTCAGTGAGCATTAAAGTTTCAAATATTCTGGATTTTTCTACTTTTAGTTAAGTATTTTTATTTAATCACTTGATTTGGGCCAGCAGCTGCCTCCCGCCTCCCCACTGGCTACACCCCAGATGAGATTTGCACAGGCTACTAATCTGCTACTTGGCAAAGTTCAAGGTGTTGGTACCAACATACAGGGCACTATGCAGCTTAATACCAGGTAACCGGAAAGACTTCCTTAATAAGGCTGTGCCTTATTCACCCAAGAGATCACTGTGGTCTGCGGGAGGGTATCTCCTGCAATCCTAAAGATCTTAGAAGCTTGTTGCACAGAAACTCAAATCAGGACATTCGGTGTATTTCCCCCTGTCTGTGGAATAGCATTCCTGTCAAGCTACAACTATCTGCACCTTCAAGAAACAACTGAATACAGTGGTACCTCGGTTTTTGAACATAATCCGTTCCAAAAGACTGTTTGAGTTCCAAAATGTCCAAAAACTGAGGTGCAAAGGGCAGTCTGCAACTTTCATTGAGAAAATGGATAAACACAGTCAACTTCTGAGGCGCGTTTGAAAACAGAAGCATTTACTTCCAGGTTTTTGGCATTTGAGTTCCGAAACGTTTGCCAATGGAGACGTTCGAAAACCGAGGTACCACTGTACATTATTGTTCCCGCAGGCTCCCCAGCTGGGCACTCTTCACTGTGAGTGTCCACTTCTAGTGTTGTTTTAAATGTACTTGTGGTTTTTTGTGGTTTAAACAGTTTTAAATTATTTTATATGTACGTAAATTACCTTGAGATGGTGGTTTAGAAGGTGATCAAGAAATCAGTGTTGTTGTTGTTATCATTATTAATGATAGCACTTTAGATACCTGGGGAAGAGGGAGAAGGGCCTTGGGAAAGTGCAAGTCCCTGACAAAGTCGTTTCATAAGTCACACACACTATTCCTCATCTCATACGCAAACATACAGAGAAGCCGATATTCTTCAGGCTACGATTCCATTTGCTCATGCCCATCTCCTGCCAAAGTAACCATCGCAGTGAAATGGAAGGGGGCGGTGAGGCGGGCAGGGGGGCGAGTACCAGGAATGAGGACTGAGAATTGCTGTGTTTAATTCTTTTTGTGTGCAAGAGACTTTGGACCGGGGTGGGGGTGGGGGGTAGGAAATGTGCCAAAGACCAGAAGATACAGTGAACTCCAGGCAAGTGTTTATAAACTAACAACTTAATTACAGTCCAATTTCAGCCTGGGAGCACTGTACAAATAAGCCAATCAACCCTCACAGGCAGGCTTGTTAAAAAATGTCAGAAAGAGAGAGTGCTCACAACAACCCCAAAGGTCATTTTATTAAAAGGGATTTTGCTTTTCCAGTTAAAGCCTTCAAGGTTCCTTGGAGGTAAGAGAATTCATATTGCAGTCTTTTCCTAGTCCAATAAAGATGATTTTTAAGACTTTGGGTTTTGAAAAATGATATAGTATTTTATTACTCCTGCAGAAGACCTTAAGGCTTTTCAAGAATAAGGGGAAATTTGTAGAAGAGACCATTGAGGTTCCTACTGTTCAACTGGCTGGGAGCATTAACAGATGAAGTTGAGCACCATTCCTCATCAGGGTTGGTGGGCTAAAAGCAAAACTGGACTGTCCAAAAGGAACAGTGTCTATGCCCAAGTGAGGGATCAGGACAGAATTAGTAGCTTTATAGAACCAAAGAGAGCATCTTAGTGGTCCTTTGTGTCACCTGATCTCTCTCCCCCCCTCGAGATATCTGTAATAGGTGGGAAAAGAATACTGACTTGCCTGAGTGTAGGGATTGGAATTTTCTTGCACTTCAGATATTGCTGGGCTCCAACCAATGATGTTTTTTCCAGTGCCTTATTTTTCTGTGGAAATTTTTCCATCTCTTAAGTTCATTAGCAACCATGAGTGGACGTCAACTGAAAATACAGTATTAGGCAAGCTTGAGAATTTTCCAGGGTTTTAACTTTGCTTACTAACTGCAAGTTGAATAGGCATGAAATTAGAGCACTCTCCAGGACATAGGAAACTCTTCCAGAAAGTATGTAAGAGCCTACTGGATTGTCAGTAGCCCAGTTGGCCCACATGGTCCAACATTCTGTTCTCACGGTGCCTGTGGAAACCTCTCACTCCTGCAGCTTCCAGCAACTGGTCTTCAGAAGCATTACTGCCTCCCACTGTGAAGGCAGAGCATAGCCATCATGACTAGTAACCCTTAATAGTCTTATTCTCCATGACTCTCCCCCCCCCATCTTCTCTTAAAGCCATTCAAGCTGGTTGTCATCAAATGCACATGACATATGGAAATTATCTTGAGCTTCAGAATCAACCTGATTGTTTTGGAAATTTTCCAATTCAATTTTTTTCCTGGAAAACCCACATCTCTGGCTCCAGGACCAGCCAGAATAACTCCATGGTCCAGGATGCTGGGTATTGAAATCCATCATCTGGAGGGCCACAGATTCCCCATCAGTGTCTGACAGGGTTGTTGTAAGGATTACAGTTTGATAAGGTACATGAAACACTTTGAATGTTCAAAAGCTCTGTAAGTACTAAGCAGCTCTTCCCTCTATTGCAAAGAACTGGCTGGGTCTTCAGCAACTCTCTCACCAGCATTTTGGGGAAACTGCTCTCTCCCTCTTTCTTGAATTTCGGTGTGGTGAAAAGCTGTTACTGACAATTTTCGGACTGTCATACAGGTGACTGGACAGGAACATGTTGTTGGCATCCGTCTGTCTTGAGAGACCATGGAGTGCATGCCTGGGCAAGTCAAATCACTCTGTTAACAGCACCAAAGTGATCTTCCATGGTGCACAAGCCTGGGCAGTGTGTATGGGAGTCTTGGGCTGCCCAGACAACAGGACCCTCCTCTCAGCTTCACTGATGTGGTCCAGATCAATGCATTTGGCACTAGCATGGCTGCAGCAGTTACTAGAAGGAGGCATAAAAATGCATCATCTAACCACCTTAGGGACTCCACTCTGGATTTCTGTAGGGTTTCCTCCTTGGCCTTTTCTTCTTAAAATATCCTGCAAAACAGTGGAGGTTTTGGACAAGGGTTTTCATTTCCTAGGTGGGCTACTGTCCCTGGTTGATGAGCCCCATCTGCTCATCACCTGCCTCTACAGCACATGCAGAAACTGCCTTTTTGACCAGGGGATCCATTACTGGTCATGTCAGCTCAATCTGCCAGAGGAGATCTGACTCACCAAGGGTCCCTGACACACTGAGTCACAGCCATCTCCCAGAGTGTGGCCTCTGTTGCATGCCGATAGCTTCTTGGAGTCACAGGTGGGACTGAGTGCAAAGTTGGACAACCTACCCCAGGAGGAGCATGGAGTGTCCCTCACAAGAGATACTACTCTTCACTGATCACCTCAAACACCCCACAGGAACATAGCCTGCAAGAAAAGGTTGGAATGGATAGTGGCGTAGCGTGGGGGGTGCAGGGGGGGCCGGCTGCACCGGGCGCAACACCTGGGGGTTAGGGTTAGGGGGCGCAAATCCACGGGTTGCGGGGTGCAAATTACTTGCCTTGCCCCGGGTGCTGACAACCCACGCTACGCCACTGGGAATGGATGACATCAGTTCCAAAGGGAGAGAATGATTTAGGACATACGTAGGAAGCTGCCTACGCATGCTGTCTAACCATTCACCTATCTAGCTCAGGATTAACTTTGAATACCAGTCAATGGCAACTGCAGATGGGTAGAGTTCTGTTACCCTCAGGTCTTGCTTGTGAGCTTCCCAAAATCAACTGGTTGGCCACTGTGAGAACTGGATGCTGCTGTAGATGAGCATTTGGCTTGATCCTGAGGCCAGGCACTTATGTTTTCTTAGAAATAAATCCAACTGAATTCAATGGGACATGCTTCCTGGTAAATCTGCTCAGGAGTACAGTTTGCAGCAACCTTCCCAGCTTATCAAAGGCTTTGTCAACCTGTAATTTATATATATATATATTATTATTGCTTCACCTTGACACCAACGTGAGGTGATAAATTTTCCTCTTTGCTGACTGCCAAAGGTAAACTGGGGAGATTTCTCAGTGATTAGAGAGTGTGAATTCCAGTAAAGCAGGAGTGTAAATGCACGTGCACCCCCCACGGCCTTCTGTGGGGAAAGAAGTCAGGCAGATCATAAAATAATGATGCATGTTAGGAGCCTCAGGCTCAGCCATAGTTCATACAAACAATCCCTTTCAGGTAAATATATAAATCATCTTTTATTTCCTCAGCTCTTTTCAGGCACCTTTGCTGTATACTCTACCTTGACTTTCAATAGTTTGTTTCTCTTTGGAGGCAAAGGACTCAAGTCACACAAATAACAGATGAGGTGGTAACAATATTCTATCTTGTTTGTTGCTAGGACCATGTGCTCCTCTTTTGAACCCACATAGGTTCCCTCTTTCTGCCTTTCCTTTGGGGGAAAGGACCATAATTCAGTGACTGAGCAACTACTTTGCATTTAGAAGGCCTTAGGTTCAGTCTCTGGCAATCTACATAGAATCATAGAACTGTTGAGTTGGATGGGACCCCAAGGGTTGTCTTGTCCAAACCCCTGCAGTGCAGGAATCTTTTGGCCAACATGGGCTTAAAGGTAGACCCCTTACAGGTAGAACCCTGCCTGAAACTGGGAAGAGCTGCTTCCTGTCACTGTAGATTATGTTGTCTTAGAACTTAGTGAAGGGAATCTGTGACTCTCTAGATGCTGCTTCTACCACCCCTGAGCATTGGCCGTGCTGGCTGGGGCTGATGGGAATTGAAGTCCAGCACCTAGAGGACTGCTGTTTCCCCATGCCTGAACTACAAGGGCCAATGGGCTGTGGCTTTCCATGCAGAAGGTTCCAGGTTCATTCCCTGACATTTCCAGATAGGGCCAGGAGAGACTCCTGTCTGGGGAGCAGCTGCCAGTCATAATAGACAAGACTGAGCTAGAAGGGCAAATGATCAGACTTGGAAGAGGCTGGTCCATTTGGGCAAATGGGGCGTCACCCCACTAACCTCAATCTGCCCTTAAACAAAACCATCTACCTGCCTTCTTACTTGCCACCAGCCCTGAGAGTGTGGCACTGCTAGGCAGCTTCCTCCTCCTTAGTCTCAATGTTGCCCCTTGTAGAACTCAGAGGAAGGAAGATGGGGACAAGTTGGTTGGTCCCACTTATCAATGACTTTTTCTTTACCAGCTGTCAGTCACCTTGCCTTCTGCCCTACAAGTCCACCTGGGCACCAGCCACTACTGCCTCTCTGCTTCCAGGTTCAGTTGCAAATTCATTGCACATAGGGCTCAATAGCAGAGCATCCCCTTTTCATGCAAAAGACCCCAGGTTCAGTCTCTGGCATCTCCAGGTAGGGCTGGGAGAGATGTCTTGTCTGGAATTGTGGCGAGCCACTGCTGCACTCATCGTAGCCCATACTGAGCTAAATAGACAAATTGTCTGACTCATTATAAGGCAGCTTCCTGTGTTATTCATTTTACTCATTGATAGACTGACCTTTTAAGAATAGACCCTACAAACATTCTATTCGACTCAAAGGTCTTCTATTGACCTTCAAAAGACTTGCTCATCTGCTTACTCCTCTTTCTCCCTGTGGACTCTTTTGCTTTCTTCACCCCTTCTTTTCTCTCTGCTAGGGCTGAACAGATCAGTCTAGTTCTGAGACAAGGGCCTCTTCATTTATTTATTTATAAAAACATATTTATATACTGCCATATCCTAAAATAGCAGGGTGATAAAGCACCATATAACCATAAACCATAAACAGTGCCTGGGTAACTGATTTAAACAGCTGCAAAGGCCTGCCGAGATAAAAAGGTCTCCAAGAGACACCTGAAAGTTAAAAGTGAGGTTGCCTCTGCCAAATCTCTGCTGGAAGAGATGTACAGTGGTACTTCAGGTTACATATGCTTCAGGTTACAGACTCCACTAACCCAGAAATAATGCTTTAGGTTAAAAACTTTGCTTCAGGATGAGAACAGAAATTGTGCTCCGGTGGCGCAGCGGCAGCGGGAGGTCCCATTAGCTAAAGTGGTGCTTTAGGTTAAGAACAGTTTCAGGTTAAGAACGGACCTCCAGAACAAATTAAGTACTTAACCCGAGGTACCAGTGTAAATAGATGAAATAAAGACATGACAGTCTCTACCACGTCTCAATTCTCCAAAGGAACACAGACCCTGGGTGAGTGCCTGGAACTCCCCTAAGATCTTGCTATTGCTTGGCAGACAGTGGAGGCAGCACACAACTTCTGTAACAATATGCTCTTCTGCTGAGCAACCACCCCTTCCCCTTTCTGCCTGCTGAATTTCTACTGAAAAAGTGTTCCACAGGGCTGGACTGATGACACCAAAGGGCAGCTGGAACGACCCTGGAAGGTGTCCCAGTTTCCATATATAAAAAGTTGTGGAGACTTAGCAGGGGCTGCTTGGTCTCTGCCCACCCACCCCATTCTGGCCTGGTTTCTTATAAGATGCCCCCTGTCCCCTGGGCAGATCAACCCTGTAGCTTGCTTGCAAGAAGCCTGGTATGGTGAAAAAGTTGGGTCTCACTCCATTCAAGTACTAGACAGCTACAGGAAGCCATTAAGCTCAAGGTGTCACATTTTCTCTAAGGGCAGCCCCACACCTTTAGTGCCAAATTATATTTGACATTTAATTTAAAAATCCATGTAATGCTACAGCTAAGGCCAGTCATAGCAGGAGTGTTCCATTTGACCGGTTAAAAATGGCTCTCTCTTTGCTTTAATTTCCTCAGGCCTCAAGAGCCAAGTTTATCTGGAAGTGAGAAACACTTGGGTGTTATTTTCTTTCTCTCTCCCCCCACCGCAGTTGTTGTTAGCACTGCATCAATGGAGCAGGCTGTGTTGGGCTCAGCCTCTGTTATGGGCTCAGGTGTCCTTAATTAAATAAAATAATGTACGGGAACTGTTTGCCAGTTCAATCAGAGCCAAGGAAAGTTGGGTTCTTTTGGCAGGATAATGCCAAAGTCAGACATCTGATTCCTGGCTCAAGCCAGTCTATTCAGCAGGTGTAATGTTGAAAAGAGAAGAGTATTATGTGCCTGCAGAGAGGCGCACTGCCCATATGGGGGCCTGACTTGGTCTGGATCCAAAGTGTTCATCTGTGCAAGTTGCAATTTTTACCGTGGCAGATATAGAACAATGTAAAGGGTGAACGGTCTTCCATGCACTCAGTTGTCTTGTCTGAGTGTGGTCTGTCTCTTTAAGAGACATGCCTGGTCTGTACTAGAAACTCCCTTCCCCTCCTGGGATGTGGTTCCCTCCATAGTAAAGTGGGAGTACTTGGAACCTTAATCTTACCTATGCAGCAAGTCCTAGCTGCTATTTAGCAGCTTTGTTCACAGTTAAATACAGTCAGCAGTGCGTTGTCAAGTTCAGAAGTGCAGGATCCCTTCATGCTAGTTACAGCCAACTCCCCTTCCAAGATTATGCAATAATAATAATTAGGAATGCATGGCAACGATCAGTGCAGATCTTCACAAATTGCTTTTCAGCTGGATCTGGTCTTTTCTGTACATGTACATGGGGAAATGATTTGGAGTC
Organism: Podarcis gaigeae; assembly: GCF_964106915.1. Lineage (NCBI taxonomy): Eukaryota > Metazoa > Chordata > Lepidosauria > Squamata > Lacertidae > Podarcis > Podarcis gaigeae. The sequence goes on along the minus strand of NC_139690.1, from coordinate 24,298,544 downwards.
TTCCAATATTTTCTTTTGGCATTGGGGTAAATAGTGTTTTCCTGGAAGCAGCATTGTATGCAAAAGAATCTGTACACACAGCACACTGTTCTATTGCTAACTGCTTAGTTTTGGAGCATACAGAACAACTCCTCCATGATGTTTTCCCAGGGCCGGATTTAGATGAAGAGAGGCCCTAGGCTACTCCACTTGTGAGGCTCCTCCCCATCTCCCACCCTCAAAGCTAGAAGACAATGGAAGAGTGTTATAAACAAAATTGAGTGAACCCAAGGATGACGACGGGTATTTAAAATTCTACAATTCACAATTTCTCCGCTAAAGGATATAAGATATTATTGTTAAATACCATGGTGATTTTAAAAAATGCAGAAAATTAACCCTGAAAACTGGGCAGGCCGGGTCGTCCTCTTATATACCTGCTAGGATTGACAAGGCATCTGGGCCTCACCTGAATCTCATAGCTCTCCTGTAGCTGCCTCTGATTGGTTATCATTTAACTTTACCATCTCTTGGGATGCTGTCCAAGAGATGGCAGAGATTCCCCCCACCCCGGCTCAGGGTATTTGAAAACCAGATTTGAAGCAGAAAATAATTATCTCCCCAATTCCACTTGAAGATTGGTGCAAGTCACTGCCTTCACATCTTTGCTGGGAATTGGTGTTAATTTCCATCATTTAGGTGGAAATATGATTCAAAATTAGAATGGGCCAGCTGCTTCTTACCTAGAATTCAGAGAGGTGGCAAGGTAAAGGTAAAGGAACCCTGGACAGTTAAGTCCAGTCAAAGGTGACTATGGGATTGCGGTGCTCATCTTGCTTTCAGGATGAGGGAGCCGCCGTTTGTCCACTGATAGCTTTCTGAGTCATGTGGCCAGCATGACTAAACTGCTTCTGGCACAATGGAAAACCATGATGGAAACCAGAGTGCACAGAAACGCCGTTTACCTTCCTGCTGCAGCAATACCTATTTATCTACTTGCACTGGTGTGCTTTCAAGCTGCTAGGTTGGCAGGAGCTGGGGCAGAGCAACAGGAGCTCACCCTGCCACAGGGATTTGAACTGCCAACCTTCCGATCAGCAAGCCCAAGAGGCTCAGTGGTTTAGAAACAGTGCCACCCGTGTCTTCAAAGACAAAAGGCAAAAGGCAGGTGGCTACTGAAGATGATGTTCTGATATGCAGCCTTTTGCAAGGGGCACTGGGTCATTAGTATTTCTTTTAAAAGCATAAGATGAGCCTGCTGGGTCCATCAAATCCTGCAACCTGTTCTCACAGTGGCCAACCAGATGACTGTGGGAAGGCATGACATGAGTTCAGCAGCACTCTGCCCAACTGCAGTTTCCAGCAACTGGCATTCATGAGCATAATGCCTCAGACAATGGAAGTAGAATATTTTTTCCCTAAAACTATGCATTTACTTTTATTTATCTGTTTTATGTTTATATCCATGACTTCACGCCCCCAACCCTTGAGAAGCTCTCGTGCCAGCATCTATGATAAATGCAGCTATAAAAAGAATATTAAAAGACAATAAGGATACCTAACACAGCAATAAAGCAGTGCATTAAATCATCAACAGACACTTCTCCTTTATGCCAGCTCCAGAGTCCTATCAAAATATGTTCATTTCTCATTTTTCCAGTCACACTTCAGTCAGGCACATTTCTTAATTTTCATTTTTAAGAATATTTTTTTAAATTGAGTTTTATCCATGTAGCCCAAATAACAAAACAGAACTTCATGAAACATATAAAAACCAAACCAAAGCAAAACAAGATTGGCATGGGACATTCTCAAGAAGAAATGATGAAGCTGGTAATCCAATTATTTGTGATGAGGTACAGACAGGTAAATGTCAAGTACCATCATAAGAAATGAGAGAACAAGAGGTTTGCAAGACATACAGGAACGTAAACTTATGACAGAAACCATGAGTGACATCCAGGAAAAAAAATTCAACTAATTAGATGTCAACTAATTTTCCAGTAATTACTTATCACGAATTTCTTGAGAGATTTGTGGAAGAGAAAAGGTCAAGGTAAATTTTCTGTCTTTTTTATTTATTCAATAAACTCCCACCAAATTGTGAGAAAAGAAGTCACCTTTGTTTTGCTACATTTCCACAACAGTTTGCATATTATTTTTTTTAAAAAGTCACAGCAAAAAATTCCTCACAGCTTCAGGCAAAATTGTATGAAAAACAGGCACTAATGTAAGAACCTTAGAAGATGAGGAAAAAGGTCGCGTGAACCAGATGTTTCTGAGGAGCTCACAGACCTGACTGCAACAATACTCTGCTCTCTGGTGATTCCTAGAAGCTGTTATTTAGGGGCATACTGCACCCAAAAGTGGATGAGAAACACGGCCACCCTGGCCTCACCTACCTCATAGAGTTGTTGTGAGAATAAAACGGGGAGGAGGAGAACTATGTATGCCCCCTCAAACTCCTTGGAGGAAAGGTAGAATATCAACATATTGATACTGTGGGGACTCAGCATGGTGCTAGGTTTTAGGCTAGACTGTATAGATATATAGGACAGGGCATTAAAGTTTGGATGCATTAGGATGACGGTCAATAGGGATTCTGCATATGGAAGAAGAAGAAGAAGAAGAAGAAGAAGAAGAAGAAGAGGAGGAGGAGTTTGAATTTGATATCCCGCTTTATCACTACCCTAGGGAGCCTCGAAGCAGCTAACAATCTCCTTTCCCTTCGTCCCCGACAACAAACAGTCTGTGAGGTGAGTGGGGCTGAGAGACTTCAGAGAAGTGTGACTAGCCCACTAACCCAGCAGCTGCATGTGGAGGAGCGGAGACATAAACCCGGTTCACCAGATTACGAGACTACCGCATTTAACCACTACACCACACTGGCTCTCCAATGGAGAGTGTTGCAGTGCTATTTCCTTGCTGTTGTTTCCTGGGAGAGAGAGGGGCAAGGCTGTGGGGAGGCTGTTGTGATGCAGTTGAAAGAGAGTGGTGGAATCAAGGGAAGGCTGAATGCTTGCTTGCTTTGATGGCCAACCAGATGCCTATATATCAGAGACACCTACATTTTTATTCTTTGGGGGTGCGTGCCTATCACGACGAGCTAGCACTAGCAATTGTTGAGGTAGACAGGCTCACAGGGAAAACTCCTGTATAACAGTTAGCTCGGACCTCTCTGTTTCATCCCTGGCCCTGAGTTTCCCACTTGCTTCATTGGCCTTAGACACCAGATCTAGGGATCCCTGTTAAGTTGTGGGTAAACATATCAGACGACACAGTGATTCTTCAACAGCTCTTGTTTATTCACAGGCCAGAACAGAACTGAACTGAAGGGTTCAGCCAGCTTGCTTATATAGAGCTCCACTAGAACGCAACAGTAACTACTTTCTGTAACTATCCAATCACTGAACGTCACTTTCAATCCCTTATTTGCATATGTGGACCTGTGTGAAAACTATCTACAGTATCCCCCTGCTGGCCCAGGGCGAGAACTTCAGTACATAACACCCCCAGTCTCCTGGACCACTCCCTGCCATCTCTTTGTGAAGCCCACAGCTCATCATTACAGCGGAAGGGAGCACTTTCCTTTCATCTTTCACCTCGTATAGCAAGCAAGCTTTGGATGCAAGCCTTTGCAAGCATCTCCGAATCCATGAGGCTTGAAGCTGGGCATTGTGATCTCAGCTGCCCATTCGCCAGCCGGGCCAATTCATGGAGAGATAGTAAAATGAAGGCAGTGCAATTAGCAAGAGGCAATTTGCCCTCTGGTGATGCATCTGTCTCCCCTGCCAGGCCAAACGCTAGCTGTTGGGGCACTTATCACCCACAAACATCCGCCTTATCACACACTTCAAGTTAATGGGGCATGGGGATGATGGGATCCTGAATAAATGAGGCAGGGAGTCCATGACTTCTCATTACGCCTTCCAGCTCTTCTCTCTCTCTGTGTGTTTTTTTGCCAAATAATGGAAGGACTGACAGATTATTCTTATTCTTATTTTGCAACAGATATTATCTCACAAATAAAGTGCTTATTACTGAACCCTGCTGTACCGCTGTTTGATTGTAGCACTGGCAGTAGTAATTGGCAAGGTACAGTATGTTTGGATCTGTGTCAGATAGAAGACTCACATTCCTCCAGTCTCCACGGTGCCATTCCCATTAGTTGGGTGGCAAATTCAGAAGTGCAAGGTTCCTTCATGACAGTCACAGCCATGCTGCCTCACAGCTATACCCTCTCACAGGAACAACCCCTTCTAACATTGTACAACAATCTCATAATCACACAATAATAATGGCTAGGGACGCACTGCAAATATAAATGCAAATTTCCACGTGTTGCGTTTCAGTTAGATCTGCTATTTTCTGCACACGTGCATGGGGAAAATCGATTTTGATTCCTCCAGTGTCTTCCTTTGATGCAACTCAGGTTGTGTTTTCATTGAGGTTCCATTGTACATTACTGAATTTGCACACCATTCTTTTGAAACAGAAGCATCCTGTGATTTTGGTGTTTCTAAATACTTAGCTTTGAAGCACAACTCATCCTTGACGTTCTTTCTGCACGCCTTCTCCAGAATGAGCCACTCCTCAGTGGCTGACTCACTTTCATTCACCCTGGGAATTTTAATAGAAATTTAATAGAATGGATAAAAGTATTTAGTTGCAGAAAAGAGAAGAGATAAATATTGGAAACCGGGGAAAGTGTGGGGGGAAGTCCAGGGGTTGGAAGAATCCCCATAAAGATTATGAAATTGTTATGAATGAATGCAATTAATATTGTATGCGAACTCTGCTGGAATCCTCCTGAATAAATAGTAAGGGGTCTTCAACTCCATCCGAAATCCCAGACCACTATACCCCAAGCCATTCCTTTACTGTTGTTTTCCTGAAAATAAGCCTATGGCCCCTCCAGAATAGTGATGTTGTTTTTGTGGGTATATTTTGCAACATGACATTGACACAATAATAGTGCATTATGTGGGATAATCAGCTTCACATAACGAACATGCTTAAGTCTAATTCATGTATGAAGGGGTTAATGCCATAGAGTAAGCTGTCCTGCCAGTCTTAACTAGGTCATTCCTCCATACCTTTAGATGAAGTCTATTGTTTCCCTTCAGTCTGCCATGCGAACTCTGGCATATAAAGAGGCTAAGCTGGCTATGATTCTTTCAGGGTGAAATATCACATGGTGCTCTGAAACTCATGTTTTTGAGTGCCACATTAGATAATGGCCCTGAAAAGGGGCCTTTTCAGCGCGGGGACTGTGGGAATGTTCAGGGGTGCAGGAGAGGATATATTGACTAATTATATCCTTATCTAACTTGTGCTAACAAGTTCCCAAAATATCAGCAGAGTTTATAAACATTCCCCTTTAAGTACGCAACGGTAACGTGTGCACAGGTTCGCTAGAACCTCTATAATAATTACTCTGGTAATTTCCCCTTTTGTTCCCTCTTAAAATACAAGACACAACACAGTCTTTATAAGAGTATAAAAGAGTTTACTCACGTTCTGTTCACAATATGATCCCAGAAGGCACACAGCTTAAAAAGGTAAAATACATTTAGAATCTATCTTGTAGCAATATAGTCCTTATCTCCTCTCTTGGCTGGGAGCCAAGAGAGCATCCTTAGATGTTTCCTCATGGAAGGAAGATGGCAGAGAGAGATGGCAGAGAGAGAGAGATGGCTGCCTGCCCTGTGCTTTTGTCATTACCTGCACAGGTGAGGCCACACCCACCTCTGGTCACATGCAGAGGAAGTCCGTCCCCAGGAAGTTTACCTGCTTGCTGGACAGACATCCCTCCCCATGTTCTAACATGTACACTCTAGGAATGTTGTCATTGACTGCTCCTGTGTTTACATCCCACAGGGACATGGCACGAGAGTGCATGAGGACACCCAAAATAGCTGCTGTGATCTTGTGTGAAAAAATGGGATGTCTTATTTTTTTTCCAGAGCACTTGTGAGGTATGAAATGGTTCAGAATGGACCCAGAAGGTGATAGGCAACTAGCAGTATGTATCTCTCTAGCTATATATTTCTAACTCAAAGAGTTCTGGTGTGACGAGCCCCAGAGGCATATATAAATTTTAAAAATGTGATAACATTTTATCTCATCTTCCTTCTTGGGGTGTTTAGCTGCCAGGATCCCTCTACTCTTCCCTCTGGGCTGCTGTTGCAATCTCACCTTATATTTAAGTGAAACTGCAGTCAGTTTATGTTTCAAGCAATGTCTGCCTCCCCGCCACCACCCTCGGGTGACTGCCCCTATAAATACCAGATGCATTGCATTAACTGGGTGATTATTCCATGCTCGGTTCCTGCAGGAGTGAGCCAAGATGGAAGAGTTTCATTCCAATATTAGCAAGGGGAATTGAGGGAATTACTGGCAAGGTAATTGTTTGTAAACATGTGTTCTTAGTTAGAGTATTTCCTTCCTATTGCCCAGGCTTGATCTCCTGTGGCTTGGGAGGTCATGAAGAAGATAAGGGGGGGTGGGGAGTAGTAGTGCGGTGAACCAATAATACAATAAAAATCACATCACACTTCTTTAAAATGTCACGCCCTCCCCCTCCTTAGCACAGCTGTGTTTCCCAAGTTGAGGAGCTGCTGGGCAGACAGTCACACTATACGTTACATTCTTTCCCGCAAAGAATCCTGGGAACTGTAGTTCGTTATGAGTGCTGGGCACTGAAGCTCTGCAAGTGTGGAACTGCAGTTCCCAGAATTCTTTGGAGGAAAATATGTACTTTAAATGTTCATTGAATGTCCTAAACTCATTGGGTTTTGTTCCTAACATAAACTTTCTTGTCATTTCCCCAAATGAGAATGTAAAACTACCAATACAACATAGGACCATTAACCTATTCTCTGTTTTCTTGGATAGATCTTTAAGTGAACTTTAGAAAGAGAATTAAAGAAATTCTGAGCCATCTTACATGTCACGCTCACATGTAAAATGCCATTTGGAAAAACTGTTGCCAGATAATGTAATTTTGCAATACAGTATTATATTTAAAATGATATAGAAAATGTTAACTATTTATGAAATTGAAAAATGTGCCTGTAGGTTGACATTTTCATGGAATTACCCCTTGCTGAAAGCGTTTCATTTAGGCAAGTCTATCCAGACATTGTCGATGAGTTTTGATCTGCTTTTTAGTTTATCATTGATTTTAATTATTTTTAATGTTTTCATTGGTTGTTTTAAAGTGCTTTTATAAAAAACTCCCTAATAATCTCATTGTTTTATTATTTTTGTAACCCGTTTTGAGGTTGACCTTCTTATTATCATGCATACATACACAATATTATTAGTATGCCACCTTTCCACACTACAAACCATGCTCTATGTGACTTTCAACCTAAAAAAAATGTACTGCAACATAACAAAGATAGTCGTAAATAATAAATAAAACATCAAAAAGTACATAACCAAACTGAACGATTTTCACATATATGACAATATCTAAAATAAAGATACAAAAGCCCAGTATTAGCAACAGCCAATAAGACTCCCAAAGCAGCATCCCAGCCCAGCAGCCTCAGCTTTTGTAGCTGGAGTCAGTCCTGGCCTACCAGGCAAGGTGGAAAAAGGCCTGCAAGCCAGGGAACTCAGAGCCTAGATCAAGCAGCATATCAAGCTAGAAGGTGGGTAGAATCAAACTGATTTCTTATGAAACAATTGGATAGAAATACTGCCTGCACCCCCTTCTTCTTCTATTTCCACAGGTAAAGGGGTGAAGGCAGACTTCCCCAAGCAGATGCTCTTCAGATGTTTTGGGCTACTTCTCCCATCAGTCCCAGTTAGCACAGAGATGCATGCAGAGCACTGCTGTGTTTCCTCTAACGTACAACTGGGCTTTTATCCAGTTGCAACCACACATTTACTCATTCACTCAGCAGGAGCCAGACACAAATCACCCACTCCACACTGCAGCGACCACACACTGCTGACTGTCACTGCAACAGCCACACACACAATCCAGTTTGCCAGCCGGCATTGGGAGTGACAAGAAAGCAGCTGACTCAAAACCCATTATCTATGTGAATAGGTGACATGATAGAAGTGTGTAAAATTATCTACAGCATCGAGAAAGTGGCTAGAGAAAAAACTTTTTCTCCCTCTCTTACAACACTAGAAGTCCTGGGCACTCAGTGAAGCTGAATGTTGGAAGATTCTGGACAGATAAAATAAATCCATGCAACATGTAGTTAAACTATGGAACTCACTGCCACAGGAAGCAGTAGTGGCCACAGACTGAGATGCCTTTAAAAGTAGATTAGACAAATTCATGGGCTCTCAGTGGCTCCCAGCCACAGTGGCTATGCTGTTCTTCAACAGTGGAGGTAGCAATGCTTCAGAATATAATAATAATAATAATAATAATAATAATAATAATAATAATAATAATAACAACAATAATAATTTATTATTTATACCCGCCCATCTGGCTGAGTCTCCCCAGCCACTCTGGGCGGCTCCCAATCAAGTGTTAAAAACAATACAGCATTAAATATTAAAAACTTCCCTGAACAGGGCTGCCTTCAGATGTCTTTTGAAGATAGGATAGCTGCTTATTTCCTTCACATCTGAAGGGAGGGTGTTCCACAGGGTGGGCGCCACTACTGAGAAGCCCCTCTGTCTGGTTCCCTGTAACCTCACTTCTCACAATGAGGGAACCAGCAGAAGGCCCTCGGTGCTGGATCTCAGGGTCCGGGCTGAACGATGGGGGTGGAGACGCTCCTTCAGGTATACAGGACCGAGGCCGTTTAAGGGCTTTAAAGGTCAGCAACAGCACTTTGAATTGTGCTCGGAAACATACTGGGATCCAATGCAGATCTCTCAGGACTGGTGTTATGTGGTTCCGGGGGCCACTCCCAGTCACCAGTCTAGCTGCCGCATTTTGGATTAATTGCAGTTTCCGGGTCACCTTCAAAGGTAGCCCCACGTAGAGCGCATTGCAGTAGTCCAAGTGGGAGATAACTAGAGCATGCACCACTCAGTCGCTGGAAACCACAAGAGTGTTCTTGTGCTCAGATTCTGCTTGAGAGTTCCCCCCATGCATCTGGATGGCTACTGTGACAACAGGATGCTCTAATACAGGGCATAAATGCTATCATTTCTTACTACTTTTGAGGCATTGAATTAACTGCTGGGATGAGAACAGAACCTCTAAGCAGTGATCGTGGGAGACTGAGATGTGCTTAGAATGAAAGTTGGATCTTTGCCCCTGACAACTTTTGACAGCTCTCCTTTACAAAGCCGGGGGGAGTGGGGGCGGGATTTGTAATGGTATCCATGCCCTGGCTTTTCTGCCCCTCCCCTGTTCTTGGTTTCACTAATTAGCAGGCCCAGGTGGCTTCATGCGATGCGGTCGTCACCCCAGGAATACTCTGAATGACACTTGTTCTGCTGGGAGAGAGAGAGGAATATTAATGACCGCTTCTGTGCTTTTGCATTGAAACCCGACAGCAGCTTGCAGTGGGATCTCTCATCGCCAGGTCTTGTAAAGGCTTGTAGCGGATGCCTTTAAGACAGGAACAAAATGGGGACAGTTAAGAGAAATGTACGGTGCTACCCGAGGTCAACAAGAAACTGGAAAAATGGAAACAGATGGCAGATGGCAAGGAATGACAGAGATTACACATTGTGCAAAAAAGCGGACTAGCTGCATCCTCCTAACAGCTCCCAACATGTACCATGTTTCTCCATTCCTTACATTTCTATCCCCTATAGGAATCTGATTTATATTGAATCAAACCATTGGTCATCTAGCTCAGAATACCAGTTGCAGGAAGCCACAGGAGGGAAGAGGGCTCTTGTGTTTTGGTCCTGCTTGCGGGTTTTGCACAGGCATCTGGGCAACCCCTATGATAACAGGATGCTGGACTAGATGGGCTACTGGCCTGATCCAGCAGGCTCTTCTTATTGTCTACACCAGAGGTTTCCAAACCTCTACCCTCACAGATCCCATCTTTTTAACCAGAGTTTAGTCATTTAGTCGTGTCCGACTCCTCGTAACCCCATGGACCAGAGCACATCAGGCACTCCTGTCTTCCACTGCCTCCCGCAGTTTGGTCAAACTCATGCTGGTAGCTTTGAGAACACTGTCCAACCATCTTGTCCTCTGTCTTCCCTTTCTCGTTGTGCCCTCCATCTTTCCCAACATCAGGGTCTTTTCCAGGGAGTCTTCTCTTCTCATGAGGTGGCCAAAGTACTGGAGTCTCAGCTTCAGGATCTGTCCTTCCAGTGAGCACTCAGGGCTGATTTCCATAAGAATGGATAGGTTTGATCTTCTTGCAGTCCATGGGACTCTCAAGAGTCTCCTCCACACCATAATTCAAAAGCATAAATTATTCGGCGATCAGCCTTCTTTATGGTCCAGCTCTCACTTCCATACATCACTACTGGGAAAACCATAGCTTTTACTATACAGTGATATGCTAATAATGCAGAAATACGGTCATTAATGTATGTGCGAACGCAACCTATTTGCATTGAGCATGGAAATGAAGTAGCCCCACTGCTGCTCCCAAAAGAGGTCCAGGGGCATCACTTTGGGACTGCGGTAGCCTTGGATGATGCCAGAATGATAAATGGCGAATGAGCAAGGCTGTTATCCAGCCCACTGGATAATGAATCTCCACTTCTGCCAAACACACCAACTCTTGGGGTATCATTTCCAACTTGCTAACTGTCAACCCTTGGTGGTAAAAAATGACTTCCCATTTCCAGCCTGTAATGAGAGTAAAATGGTGCAAAGACAGATGAGGCGAGGCTCTGAGTAATCAGTTATGGAGCCGGGTGAGAAAGAAGCTCATTTGTCTCTCCCACTCGACTGGCCTTTCCAACATAAAGTAACTGTGTAATTGTCTTAAACCCTAACTGGGTCAAGTAGGGTTGGTGTAAGGGGAATTTCCAGTCGTCTTCCTTCCAGCTGGGTTCCAGCTGCTTTTTCTATGCTGCATAGACACTGGGAACTTCTTTCTTATGACTTATAACTCCCCGTTTCCTTACTCTTCTTGTGGGTCACCTTGACTTTCTCAGGAGTGCACATTTGGCTGAAAAAAATGCCCCTCCCTTTCTCATCCTTTGAATTTCTTAGTTCTCATGGAAGACGAGATTTCCCATGTGACCATGACCTATGGCGGCCTTGGGTATCTTTCCTAGGTATTGGGAGCTCAACCACATCTGGCTTTTGGAGACTCTTGGGCCAAACATAGGTATGAAAACTTGAGCAGGAACTCCAGAGCTTCTGTGGCTTCTGGCCGGAAACCTGGGCAATTGCTGTGAATTAGAAAGGAAGTGAAATTTCATTGTAGTTGCAGGATATCTATTTGCCACGACCAATCCTTCAAATAGTGGGAATGTGGTGTTGCATGGATATGGAATTCACATCCAACTGGGTTGGATTCTAGGGTTCAGATAAGAGAGGATTTTGTTCCAGATGGGAACAAAAAATGGACATTTCTCTTTGGTTAAGCTAGGCCTCCCCCTCTCCACATGGGTAAGAAAGTAGGCCTGGTGATGTGATTCAGCGATATTGTTAAACAGAAATATAGGAAATCAGCACTGGCTCTGTCAGTATTGTTGACATTGACTGAAACCTCTCCAGGGTTTCAGGCAGGGCTCTATCCCAGCCCTACTGGGAGAGACTGAGGACTGAAGCTAGGACCTTCTGCGTTCATACCAGATGCTGCAGCCAGGGAACCTTAAATCTAGTTCTCTCCATTTACACATTTTGTTTTAAAGGTCTCATGAAAATTCGTCCACATTTTAGTATAAATTTCTCCATTTTTTTTGCCATTTCCCCTAAGATAAACATTTTTGCAAAGCAGTTTCCCCTTATATCGAACATTTTGTATTCAGTGACATATACATTTTATGCACACTTACCCCCTTGCATGCATTTTTGTACACATCATTTGGGCAAAGAAATGCATTGCAAAATTCAGAGAAGTGCACATTTTGAAGGATGGCTGCTTTTCTGTCTGTATATTGTTTTGGGAAATTAAAAATTAGGTTGGCTCACCTTAAAATGTTCTGTAGAACATGAAATTTCTGTATGCCATTTTCACTATATGCATTTTGATGCACGTTTGTGGGGTGTCATTGGGTTGTTGCTTTTATTTTGATTATATATTTTGGGGTTTTATATTTGGATTTTGTTCTGTGAACTGCGCTGAGATCTCCAGGTGTGGGGCGGTACATAATTTGTTTTTTTGAAGTACCCTATTTTTTGCTCTAGAAGACTCACTTTCCCCCTCCTAAACAATAAGGGGAAATGTGTGTGCATCTTATGGAGCGAATGCAGGCTTCACAGCTATCCCAGAAGCCAGAACAGCAAGAGGGATCGCTGCGCAGCGATCCCTCTTGCTGTTCTGGCTTCTGAGATTCAGAATATTTTTTTCCTTGTTTTCCTCCTCCAAAAACTAGGTGCATTTTGTGGTCTGGTGTGTCTTATAGAGCGAAGAATACGGCATATGCTTTTTTCCAAATTCTGTATCCCACTCACGTGGAATGCTCTGCCAATACAGATTCAACAGGCGCCTTCTCTTCTAACCTTCAAACACCCTTTGAATTTTTTTCTATGCTGCCAAGCTGATGCTGACAATTAAGATATCCTGCTATAATATTTGATCTGTGATTTAAATATTTTATATGGTTTTTACTGTGCGGCTTTATGTATGATCGTTGCAAACCACTCTGATTTTTCTTTAATGAATAATGATATATAAATGTTTTTATAAGAAAGAAAGAAATGTCAACCGAACAAAATTTCTTCCCCATCTCTAGTTCCAGTACAGTGCCACATCCCTCCGTACCTCTACCACTTTCTTGAATGAAATTGCATCCCTCCAAGCTACTGTTAGAGTAGCTTGAGCAGGCATAACCAAACTCAACCCTCCAGATGTTTTGGGACAACTCCCATCATCCCTAGCTAACAGGACCAGTGGTCAGGGATGATGGGAACTGTAGTCTCAAAACACCTGGAGGGCCGAGTTTGCCTATGCCTGAGCTTGAGGGTTGGGGGTGGACGGGAAGGGCAACTACGGCACACACTTTTAACTCCCCCCCCCATTGGTGAGGCAAAGAGCAGCTTTAGGAAAGAAACTGCATGGGCTGAAAAATATGGAAACGTCTTCTCCACTAGAGTCTCTGCCCAGATCCATGTGGCTCCTGTTTAAAGCCCAGAAATTCAGTCCCGGAGCTCTTGTAATATCAGGATAACACCCCTCCAGATGTTATGGACTCTAGTTCCCATCAGCCTTAGCCAGCATGGCCAATGGTCAGGGGTGGATGGGAGTAGGAGTCCAGCAGAAAAACAAAATCTGGAGGGTGATCCAATAAGAGATGGACAATAAAGGCAGAGCAGAGAGAAAAACCAGTCAGCTAGGGACACCTAGCTAGCTCAGTTGGTTAAGAGTGTGGTGCTGATAATGCCAAGGTTGCAGGTTCAGTCCCCATATGGGACAGCTGCATATTCCTGCATTACAGGGGGTTGGACTAGATGACCCTCGGGTCCCTTCCAGCTCTACAGTTCTATGATTCTATGACACAAACTGCTAGGAGGACAAAAGGCAGGGGTGTTAAAAAGAAACTGGTTTCATTGCCTCCACTAGTTCACTAGGAAGTGTTGCTTTACATAGGGAGCTGCCTTGTACCGAGTCAGACTCATCTAGCTCAGTATTGCATACACTGGCTGGCAGCAGCTCTTCAGGATTCCATATAGGGGACATTGACAGCTTTACCAGGAGATGCCAGGGACTGAACTGGGGGTCTTCTGCATGCAAAATATATGCTCTACTACTGAGCTATGACCCTCCACTCTTCCGAGTCAGACCTCTGGTCCATCTAGTTCAGTACTGTCTACTCTGACTGGGAGCAGCTCTCCAGGGTTTTTAGAATAGGGCACATTCCCAGACCTACCTGGAGATTCTGGGGATTGAACCTGGGACCTTCTGCATGCAAGCTGATGCTCTACCATTGAGCAGCTCTTTCCCACAGCCTGCCTTGACAATCCGTCTGCATGCAGAGCCAGTAACCGTGTATTGCTTATTTCCTGACGGAAAGAATATCCCAGCTGTCGAGCAAAGCATGTTGGGCAAATCCAACCTATTGTCTCTGGAGGTCTTTCAAATAATGGCCTCTTGGCTCTTTGATGGCTGTAATGACAGGTTAGGGAGTTCAGAATTGAAAGGCAATTGCTGGAAATGTGCGTTCCAGATCTGAAGAGTTCCTTGGCGCAATTGGCAAATCGGTTCCAGTTGCTCTAAACATGCCTCATCTCCTCAGTAAGGCCATCCAGGTGGCTTCCCCCACCCCCTCCCCACCCCCCGTCCCAACTAGAAGGAAACAGCCGTCTGCTTAGATAATGAGTGATGCTCGCCAGGTGGGTCCAGCAGAGACGGAATGAAGTTCCTCTTCCTCCCCTGTTCAGTCCTCTGGCTGCCATTCCTGGGAGGCCACTTAAGGTTTATTGCTTTGCTGAGTTTTCTGCTGAAACGTTACACGGTCTCAAAATGGAATGGAAATGGCAAGAGCCAAACATTTCATTACCAGCTCTTCTTTCTCAATGTGAAGGCAGGTCACAGATTTATTAAAACCATTTAATACATTGGGACGCGGGTGGCGCTGTGGGTTAAACCACAGAGCCTAGGACTTGCTGATCAGAAGGTTGACGGTTTGAATCCCCGTGATGGGGTGAGCTCCCGTTGCTCGGTCCCTGCTCCTGCCAACCTAGCAGTTCGAAAGAACGTCAAAGTGCAAGTAGATAAATAGGTACCAGTCCGGTGGGAAGGTAAACGGCGTTTCTGTGCGCTGCTCTGGTTCACCAGAAGCAGCTTAGTCATGCTGGCCACATGACCCGGAAGCTGTACGCCGGTTCCCCCGGCCAATAAAGTGAGATGAGCACCGCAACCCCAGAGTTGGTCACGACTGGACCTAATGGTTAGGGGGTTCCTTTACCTTTAATACATTGAGCCTGTGTGCTGCAATGGTTAATGTGCTGAATAAGGACATTTGGAGAAAAAGGTTCAAATCCCAGTGAAACTCACTGGGTGTCCTTGGGCCAGTCACTGCCTCTCAGCCTAACCTACCTCAAGGGGTCGTTGTGGATGAGCGGAAGAACCATGAATCTCCTTGGCTCGGGTGTGTGTGTCACATAACTCCATTCCCTCCAACATGTCTCCAGTGAAAATAGGGAGGTTCATACCCTCCAACATTTCTCAGTTGAAATAGGGAAAGTGGAACATTCCCGGATCAAATCAGAAACCCGGATGGCTTCTGGAAATCCAGGACTATCCCTGGAAAATAGGGACACTTGGAGGGTCTGCAACAACCCTGTGAGGTAGGTTAAGTCTGTGGATATTTTCACCCCCTCCCATTGCAAGAATCTCATTATGTTTTTAGAAAGGAGGGGGCGGAATCTGCTCATCGCTTCTTCCACTCTTGCCCAACTCTGTAGAAGTCTGAGTATTATCTGTGTAGAGATAAGATGACTGCATAAGAAACTGTAACACTCATGCAGTCCACTAGCCTCCTTTAGTTTTTAGTTTACAGTCATACCTTGGGTTGAAGTTGCTTCAGGTTGAGCGCTTTTGGGTTGTGCTCTGTGGTGACCCAGAAGTAACGGAAAATGTTGCTTCCAGGTTTTGCCTCTCGTGTATGCACAGATGCTCAAAACGACATCACACGCATGCGCGGAAGCAGCGAATCGCGACCCGTGCACATGCAGACGTGGAGATGCAGGTTGTGTTCGCTTCTGGATGTGAACAGGACTCCGGAATGGATCCCATTTATATTCAGAGGTACCATTGTATTTTTAGTTTGTAGTAGCTGTAAGAGAATAAAGAAGTTATGCTTCAGAGCTTTCGTTCGTGTAATTCATACTCTGCTGACTTTGGTGCTCACAGCTCAAAGTTTTGAGTCCGTTGCACTTAGACCTGCTCTCCCGCAGTGAAAGATCTCTGGAAGTGCTTCCCAGTTCACCTAGCCCAGTCGGGGCAGAAGAGGTTGAGCCCAGTCGTTGGCACCGGCTCAAAGGCGAAGCTGACAAAGCCATGGCGGCCATGTTCTACCTCCACTGCTGGAGAGACTATACCTCTGAATACTAATTTCTGTGAATCACAAGTGGAGAGGATGCTGCTGCACTCAGCCCCTACTTCCGAACCTTAAAGCTCAGCTGGTTAGAGTGCGGTGCTCATAACACCAGCTGCATATTCCTGCATTGCAGGGGGTTTGACTAGATGACCCCCGGGCTCCCTCCCCACTCTATGATTCTATGATTCAATCATACAGGGTTGTTAAACTTGTTATCCAGTTTTGTTCAGTTAAAGGTTGTTTCTAGGCTTTAATCTTGCCTGTGTCTTTCCTTGGGGCATTTGCTCATGTATCTCTGCAGTGGACTAGCAGTAAAGGTCAGAATAATAACAGCTGCTGCCAGAAGTCAGAATGTGGAAGTTAGTATTTGGAGTTACGGTTTCTGGCTGCTGGCGACTGCAGAGAGAGCGTGACTTCCATTTTCTGTTCTTTGGTGGGTCGCACTGGGAACAGTAGGCAGAGCCCGTTCCTGTTAAAAGGCTGGGGCTGGGCTAATCTGCCTCTTACAATTATCTCCCAATGTGTGCTGACTCTATGAAACATGAGAGGATGAGCATGGTGTCTGTGCATGTAAGAGATATAAACTTTGAAAGCCAAGCAGCAGCCCTGAGCTAAGGAGGCTCATTCGAATCTAAGAGGATGTCTTGCACAGGGGCAGGTTGAGAGACAATGAATAGCAGATCGGGAACATGGTTATAATTCCATTGTGAAGCTCCGTTAAGATCCCAAAGTCCTTTCACCAGAGAATCATAAATTTTTCACTGCTGGCTTCAAAGGGATCAGCTGAGCCTGAAGGAAACAGAAAGGGGGAAGGGGGGTTGTAGTGGCGAACTGACACTCTTCTTGCTTGAATTTTTTTTCTCCATCTGGCAAAAAGAAAAGAGTCTCCCTTGAAAGATTTTGCTTTTTAATGAGAGCAGGTTATAAAATATTCTTAAAGGCTGCCTTCCTTTATCACCTCTGAAC
This sequence comes from Podarcis gaigeae, assembly GCF_964106915.1. Lineage (NCBI taxonomy): Eukaryota > Metazoa > Chordata > Lepidosauria > Squamata > Lacertidae > Podarcis > Podarcis gaigeae. Next base: position 24,281,483 of record NC_139690.1, on the reverse strand, counting down.
TACATGTTTTGTTATTTTATACCAACCAAAGCTTCATTTTCTTCCTAGAAGGCTGGAGGTGTTGAAATTCAACTTTATCTGGTTAAGTAAATAGCAGAGGGACATATATATATATATATATATATATATATACATGTAGGAAAACAGCTTCTCTAAACCAGAAAGAGAACCTCTCCCTAGCTCTTATATTAACACTGACCTCTTATAATTGTACAGTTATTTTACTTTCTTCTTTTATTATAGTTATATATCACCTTGCATCCACAACAACGCAGAGAGGCAGGCAAAGTTGAGAGGCAGTTACTGGCCCAAGGTCACCCTGCGAGCTTCATTGTCAAGTAGGAATTTGAACCCTGGTTCAGCACTCTAACCACTACACAGCAACAGATCTCTTTCTGTTGGGATTTCTGGGACCTGAATGAGAAACCTCAAAGTCACCTCTACCACTGGGTTGAGTGTAACATGGGAACAGAGAAAGCTCACTGGGCCTCTGCCTCACCTTTCTGCCTGACCTACCTTGCAGGATTGTCATGGGGATTAAATGAGCAAGGAATGAACCTTGACAGACCCTCCAAGTGTCCCTATTTTCCAGGTACCATCCTGGATTTACAGAAGCTGTCCCGGTTTCTTATTTGATTTCAGAATGTCCTGCTTTTCCTTTGTTGTTGTTTAGTCATTTAGTCATGTCCGACTCTTTGTGACCCCATGAACCAGAGCACACCAGGGCACTCCTGTCTTCCACTGCCTCCCGCAGTTTGGTCAAACTCATGCTGGTCGCTTCGAGAACACTGTTCAACCATCTCGTCCTCTGTCATCTCCTTCTCCTTGTGCCCTCCATCTTTCCCAACATCAGGGTCTTTTCCAGGGAGTCTTCTCTTCTCATGAGGTGGCCAAAGTATTGGGGCCTCAGCTTCAGGATCTGTCCTTCCAGTGAGCACTCAGGGCTGATTTCCTTAAGAATAGGTTTGATCTTCTTGCAGTCCATTGGACTCTCAAGTGTCTCCTCTAGCACCATAATTCAAATTTCCTTAGGATGTTCCTATTTTCATTGGAGAGATGTTGGAGGCTATGGAGTTATATGATCCCCAGGCCAAGGAGATAAGTAACTATAGAAGACATCTAGAAAACATCTGAAGGCAGCCCTGTATAAGGCAGTTTTATTATGTTTTTATATATGTTGGAAGCCACCCAAAGAGGCTGGGGCAACCCAGTCAGATGAGCAGGGTACAAATAATAATAATAATAATAATAATAATAATAATAATAATAATAATGCAATAGGACATCCTTATTTTCATCAAAGAAATGCTGGAGGGTATGCCTTGAGCTGGTTGGAGGAAAAGGTGGGATATAAATGCAATAAAATAAACACATAAATAAAATAATATGGAAACAAGTGTTGGGGTGACGAACCTCTGATAACTGCCCAGATTGTGGGGCAGGAGGGAAATGAGCTCTGTCAGCAAGAGGTTCGACAATGCAAGTTGTTTCTTGGTAATGTCGAATGGCTCAGCTGAATTACTCTTATGGTGTCTTTTCATGTACTCAGAAAGGTGGGGGAGAGGCAATTATTTAAGAAGATAACATCTTAGAGCAGGCTCCTAACATGGTTTTCTTTTGCAAGAACACACTCCCTTTGCATTGAGCTGAGTAGCCTTGAGAATCTACAAGGAAGGGATACCTTATCTTCAGTTGCACACACAATGTTAATTTTATAGACTGACAATTAATTACCTTCTCTGTGGCTACTGGAGGAGATTTTATTAACCTGTAAATCAAAGGCGTGGGTTTAAATATGACACGCTAATTTTTTTTAATGAGGTATGCCGTCTGTGTTTATCTCTGTTTTATTATGCCTTCATTTGTGAGGTTATCTATTTATGCCAGGGTGGAGGGGAGAGGGGAGAGTTAGGCAAAGCCACACACACATACACTCTGGCTTGAATAATAATTTTAAAATCCCCTTTGAAATACAGACAGTGGCAGTACTTGGATGCAGTTAAAAAACAACCAAAACCATGCCTTTCTCACATCAAAAATCCCCCTCCAAGTTGACCTGACATCTTATTGAAAAACATTATCTCTGGAGCATGGGTAGATCTACGATTACCACATCATAGACAAACATACTGCAATAGACAGGAAAGTGTTTTTCTGGCCCACAAAGTGTCGAGAAGGATTGTGGTAGATGGAAGATGTCAGCCAAGGGAGTTTATGTTTCTGGGCCAATTCAACCTGCTTTAACCAATAAATCCTTTTGGACCAGCAGGCACACTTGGAATTTTGAAAAAGTACCATGGTAGCCTGCCACAAAAAGGCTGCTCTTGAGTGTGTGCTTAGCACAAAATGGCAGCCATGTGGTGCGTAGCATAGTATGAAATGGCTGCTACACATCTAAAGAGGAGAAAAGAAGACAGGAACACAAAATGGTGTGGGCCTGGCCTCCTCTCTCTCACTCACATTTTTAGGGGATACTGAGACATTTCATGGGCACCATAAGAGGTACTGACAGGCACATTGGTGCTTGTGGGTGCGACCCCATATAAATCCATATACAGCTTAAGAACACAATAATTGGTGGAACATCTCTGCCAATATGAACCAGCCTGCATATTTAGATTTACATCAGAGGCCCTCCTCCCTGTGACACCTCTTAAATAAGGCAGTGGGGAAGAGGGTCTTTTCAGTGGTGGCTCCCCATTTATGGAATGGTATTCAAAGCAAGGCCTTGATGTTAGTAAAACATTTCCCTGGTCTCAGACATTTGATGGCAATGCAATGGGCTGTTTAACCACTCAATAGTTTCCATTAATAGTATATTCTGCTGGGTTTTGTTTTGTTAATTTTCATTGGGTGGGAGTGTTTCTCATTTTTGGTGGATTCATAGTTACTTATTGTTTGGTTTCAGAATGAGAAGACATCAGAAGCAGCCCAGCCAGCGGAGGGGAATGTTGGTGGTGTGGATTTGGGATGTGCCAGGGGCAGGTTGATGGCTCCATAGCCTTAGGGACATACAATGTTGCTCTAAACCAGCCTTTCTCAACCTGTGGGTCCCCAGATGCTGTTGAACTACAACTCCCATCACCCCTAGGTAGCAAGGCCAGAGCTCAGGGATGATGGGTGTTGTAGTCCAACAACATCTGGTGGGGACCCACAGGTTGAGAAACCATATCAGTCCACTGGTCCATTTAGTTCAGTATTGTCTGCACTGACTGGAAGCAGCTCTCCTAGGCAGGAGTCTTTCCTCCCAACCTGGAGATGACAGAAATTGAACCTAGAGAACCTTCTGCATGGAAAGCAGATGCTCTGCTACTAAGCTTCCCCCCAAACAATTAAACTTCTGAGCTGCTGGCAGGTCCTGGTAAGGCACTGCCTGAGGTGAATCAACCATGCTTGGCCACTGCTTTAATTGGTTAATCTACCCAGTAAAATGGACATGTCTTCTTTGGACTGCAGTGGAAGAAAATAAGTTGCCCTCAAGACTGACGTTGAGGCTTAAACCTGCCTCTTTGACCAGGCCCTCGAATCCCAGAAATTCAGGAGCCACATGTGGTTCATTCACTGCCCCAAAAACCCACTCTGTGGTCCTACAAAACCAAAGTTAACAGGACAGGTATTAATAACAAACTCTAGGGCTGAACCCAGCCATGGTGAGCTCTGGCTTCAAGGACAACTTCATCCTCCCAGTATTCTACAAAATTATTCCCCAAATAATTTTTTTGTGTGTATTCCTGCTCTTTAGCAATTCAGCAAAGACTATTCTCTCAACTTCTACATGGTGCTGATTTAATTTCCACATTTTTCATTATCTCCCTAATAAGTGCCAGAGCAGGATAACAAAGGCTCAATTTTAAAAATGTATAAAGCAGCTCCCTTCCATGCAGCCATCTCAGGGCTGTTTGCTAGATTAAATCCCCATATGGAGAGAACAATGGAAGCTTCTCAGCTACGGAATAAAAGCAAAGAGTTTGATCTGATGCAAGAAGACTTTGCTCGCAGCCCAGATAGAATATCATATCATCCCAGCAAAATGTAAACCTAGCTATAATCCCCAAGTTCCTTCTATTGTTCTGCCAAAACCTCAAAGATGACGAATAATAGAATGCAAATGGAGGATTTGATAGGTTTATTTTTAGCCTATTCGATTTAATTATGGCCATCAGCTTGCTGTCTAACTTGGGTGCACTTGATGTCATTATACATTAGAGGTACTGAAAGCTTTCAGGATAAAAGAGCAAAGATTTCATATTTGCGTGGACGGCATTATTTGTCTGAGATGCACAGTTGCAAGGGAGTAATTGCATTATTTACATGGTGTGTGATATTGCAAGGGTAGTTGCACAGGGTGCATGATCTACATGTGGTGCATTGTCGAACTCCTAACATTTTAAAAGAATTTATCCAGCCCACCGAAGACTGTGGGGTTTGTCTCTTACCTGGGGCTGTGTGGAGGGGGTGGGTGGGAAGGAGAGAAATGGATGGAGTACACATGCACATTCAACTGCCTAATGGCGCCTGCATCATGCAGGAGATTGCAGCCACAGAGAAAAGAAAAGAAAAATTGTTTTGTCACTTCCTGGCTCACACAGAGAAGCTGGTTTCAATGGAGCCCAGCGCCGGATGTGCGCAGCTTATTGAGGCAGCACCAGGTGTTGAAATTTTGTATCTCCTAATGATTTTGCAGCCAGGGCAGCCACTTCTGTGAACTCCCCATGCTATGCCACTGCCTTCCAGATGTTTTGGACTACAAGGCCATGTTGGCTGGTGATGCTGGCCATTGAAGTTGGGAAAACAACAACAACAACAGCAACAACTGTTGGGCACTAAATCTTTCCCAACATTTAAATGATATAATTAGTCAAGTTCAAAAGAAGTAAACTCAGCCATATTTGCACATGAAAAATTCCCCACTCGCCCATCATCTTTATCAGCCTGGCACCGAGCGCCCTGCTCAATTGAAGTATCCGAAGTGTTTCTGTCCTCCTAAAAATAACAAGCTGGCTGCAAGGAGAATTAAATTGATTTGTGAAGAGTGTTTACCGTTTTTCTTGTCCTGAGGCAGACAACCAATTAATGGCATTAAAGATTAATTAACATGGAAGCCACCGCTCCACGACCAAGGCAATGATTTAACGCCACACTATTTTATGTTCCCTCCACCAGACAAGAAGAGAGGGAGGAAATGGAAGGCAATGAAAGATATATATATATATATATTGCTTAGGTGTCTGTTCTAAAATGTTTGCTGTTAAAACAGGGGAAACTGTTCAATGAAGGAGGAAAAGTGAAGCTGTTAAAAGCTCGTAATCTCTGGTGCTGAGGGCCAAAAAACACATCACACTAAGCACATCACTTGGAAGCACAGCATAGCTTTTTAAGAGAAGTGAATAGTTGGCACAGAGAGATTTTCATCAGGATCACAGCACTGAGGACTCATCCAGACTTCAGTTTGTGCCACATTTCTAAGCTCAGGTTCGGAACTTAAAACTCTGTGTCTGGAAGGGTTTAGTTTTGACCTGGTGCTTTTTTTGTGAAAACCTTCATGTTACCACTGACTCAGAGCAAAGGGTGATGGGGTCTTCCACACATTCATGTTTAATCCGATTCAGCGGGAAAACACAGGTTTTTCACAGGGGAAGTGTCAGAGCAACAACAGCAAAAAATCCCCACTCAGACATGGAGCTTTAAAGCCCAGACCTGTTTCTGGAAAGTGCAAAAGAAATGTCTGGATGAGGCCTCAGTTAGGAAATGCTCAGAAAAGGCCAAACCAGAATGATCATGGGGGTGGAGCGATTCCTCTATGAGGAAAGACTGCAGTGTTGGAGAATTCTTAGCTTAGAGAAAAGGTGAAACTGTAGTCTAAGGGTGCTGGGAACTGAAGTTCTGTAAGGCGGTAACCTCAGTTCCCAGGCTGTGTGAGAGTACAGGGGGAGGGTCATGTGCTATAAATGTGGATTCACCTTATTTCTCTCTCTTACATCTGAGGAAAAAGGGGCATTTGATGGTCTCTGGTCTCTGAGAATGCATACCTGAACCAAGCCATCATTTCTTAAGAAGCCTCAGAACCTAAGTTGCTTTGTCTTCATAAATGGGAGCACCTCTTTTCACTGTTGGTGGTTTTTCTGGGGCCAACACTCCAGAACAGAGGACCCATGCTAACAAGCCCTTATCTTGAGCTCATCTCCACTGTTCTGCCAGCAGTAAACAAAACCTTACTACATCTCAGGTACAAAAAGGTAAAAGGTAAAGGACCCCTGGATGGTTAGGTTCAGTCAAAAGTGACTATTTGGGTTGTGGTGCTCATCTCACTTTCAGGCCGATGGAGCCAGCATTTGTCCGCAGACAGCTTTCCGGGTCGTGTGGCCAGCATGGCTAAACCGCTTCTGGTGCCACGGAAACCAGAGCACACGGAAATGCTGTTTATCTTCCCGCTGCAGCGGTACCTATTTATCTACTTGCACTGGTGTGCTTTCACACTGCTAGGTTGGAAGGAGTTGGGACAGAGCAATGGGAGCTCACCCTGTCATGAGGATTCGAACCGCCAATATTCCGATCAGCAAGCCCAAGAGGCTCAGTGGTTTAGACCACAGTGCCCCCAGTGTCAGGTAGAGGACCTGCTCTGCATGCCAAAGGTCTCAAGCTCAACCCCTGGCATCTCCTGGTACGGCTGGAAGAGACCCCTCCTGAAACCCTAGAGCAGGGGTTGGCAACCTTTTTCAACCGTGGGCTATACTTTGAAAAATAATAATGAAAGAATTCCTATGCCCCACAAATAACCCAGAGATGTATTTTAAATAAAAGCACACATTCTACTCATGTAAAAACACGCTGATTCCAGGACCACCCGTGGGCTGGATTGAGAAGGCAATTGGGCCGCATCCAGCCCACAGGCCTTGGGTTGCCTACCCCTGCCCTCGGGAGCCACTACCACTGGTGGTGGAAGAGGCATGTGGGGGGGAGCACACAGCCCCTGGCAGCGTGATCCCAGCAGGGTGCCATTGTGGCTGCCCCCCCACCTGCGCTGGGCACCACACCCCTACGGGTGGCATACCACGTCCCCAGGACGCACACCATGCCCCTATGGGCAGCACACCATGCCCCCAGGACATACACTACACCCCTATGGGTGGTGCGCCATGCCCCCAGGATGCGCACCAGCCATGCCCCTGTCTGCTGTCTGCCCCCCAGTGCTGGAGCATGAAGCTCCGCCACTGGCCACTACCGGTCAATGTAGACAGTATCAAGCGAGATGGACCTATGGGCTGTTATGGTTCAAGGCAGCTTCCTGTGTGCAGCTGCAGAGATGTGGTGAAATAGGTGGCGGCAGTGCTGTCTACATGGGCTAAGGGAGTCTGTTTTTCCCCATCGATTTAGACCCTTCTGATCTGGAAATTTCTTGACTTAAGTTATGCACAGTTATCCAAAAGGGCAAGGCTCCCTCTAGCTAGAATAATGATATTTTGTTCTAATTAGCCAATAAAAAAGGAAAAACATTTCAAAGGAGTACTTATATCACCCTCATTAGTTCATTCTTGTGGGCTCCTAAATGGCACTTTATATTGCTTATTTGCATAGCTTTTCCCAGTGTTCTTAGCATTATAAGTCACCCTAATAAAAAAGTAGATTAGTGTTCACTAGAAACTCACTTCATACAGAATCCCTCTCCCTTGCTTGCAAATAATATCTCCACATCATATGGATTTGCAACATTACACTACTGTAGCACTTAAGATGCAATTAGAGGTGAATGGAGCTTATGGTAGTCTTTCTTTTGGTGTTTCTAATTAGGTCTGGGATCATTTTGCAAGTGTGGCAAGCGCAAGACTGTAATTAATATAAAATATGTGATTTCAAAGGAATGCTAGAAACCAGCAGAGGGTCCTTGGAGGCTTTGTAATGGTTAAACCATGCATAAGAATAGGAGTAGCCGACTGATGCTCCATCAGTGCAGGGCGGTTAGGAAACTGACAGCTAATTAATAATCTTGAGATGTGTTAAAGGGCCGAAGTATAATTTGTAGATGTCTAGTAGATGGGATCTCGATCTGGAAGCTGATTGGTGGCCTTGTCAGATCCAGAGATGGGTTTGCTGAGTAAACAGAGTGCCTGCAATACTGTGCTTCCTTTTCAGGAGGGATCCAAGCATAAATGAGGATTTTAGGTTTACCTGGTTAATTGTTGTCTCCTCCTAGCACAACCAATCCACCTTTTTTTAAAAAAAATCAACAGATGTTTGCAGTTTGGAAAGGAACAGGGAAATACAGGCAACAACAGTTTTGCAGGGGGGTTGTGTGTAAACCTGCTCCACCCCATTCCACCCTGTTCCACCCACTTTTCTGTCCACTTACGGGGTCTGCACCATGCACATGCGCACAGGTGTCAATTGGACATGCCTAAAACGGTCATTGCCTGTACAGCCGTACCTTGGAAGCTGAACGGAATCTGTTCCGGAAGTCCGTTCGACTTCCAAAACGTTCAGGAACCAAAGTGCGGCTTCCGATTGGCTGCAGGAAGCTCCTGCAGCCAATCGGAAGCCGCGGAAGCCCCGTCGGATGATTGGCTTCCAAAAATAGTTCACAAATCGGAATAGTCACTTCTGGGTTTGCGACATTCGGGAGCCAAAACGTTTGGGAACTAAGCTGTTTGACTTCCAAGGTACAACTGTATGTTGAAATGTGGGGGTCAAGTGCATTGTTTATTTATTTATTTGGACAATTTATATACCATTTGATTGCAATTGTCTCTAAAACACGGTGAAAATATAAAGTGACAATTCAGTTAAAATGCCTGCTGGAATGAAACAAAAGTCTTCAGGAGGTGAGTAGTAGGTACTGTCCGACCTCAAGTACGGTGGTACCTTGGGTTACATACGCTTCAGGTTACAGATTCTGCTAACCCGGAAATAGTACCTTGGGTTAAGAACTTTGCTTCAGGATGAGAACAGAAATCGCGTGGTGGTGGCACGGCGGCAGCGGGAGGCCCCATTAGCTAAAGTGGTGCTTCAGGTTAAGAACAGTTTCAGGTTAAGAACAGACCTCCGGAACGAATTAAGTTCTTAACCCGAGGTACCACTGTAGAAGGGAGTTCCATAAAATTGAGCCTACAATAGTGAACACACATTTCCTGGTGAATATGAGTTATGCATCCAAGCCACTAACAATGACTCCCCCAAGACCTAACTGATCAGCCAGGGATATAAGGGATTGGGCGGTTAATGAGGTCCCCTGGACTCAAGTTATTAAGCCTTGTAAATTAACTCAAGAACTTTGAGCTTGGCCTGGCAGCATATAGGCAGCCAATGCAAACTTTAGAGCACTGGAATGCTGGTCCACCTCTGGCTGCATCAACAGCCTAGCCATACCATTTTCCTCCATTCGGAGCCTTTGGGCCAGGCCCAAGGGCAGCACCAAATAGAGCACATTGCAGCAATCAAGCGCACCACCTCACCCCTCAATTGATGGGGCCAGCGCCGTGTATGCTGGGGTGTGTGTACATGAGAGCTGTGCAAGTAAGGTAAGCAGGTCTCGCAGCGTGCGTGTAGGGCCACTGCAGGTTTGTTTTTTTTGGGGGGGTGACCCCTGCTTCAAAAATTTTAAGGGACTCTTGGGTCCTCCTAGATGGCACCTATGGCAGCAATTGAGTCTTGAGGTTCACAGGAAGACATGTAAACAGTCCACAAGCAAATCACAATGAACACAGGATGATTGCTTATTGTCATACAACTGCTGTAAACAAATAGGAATAAATGCTCTATGAAAGCCGGGCATAATCTTTGCATAATCTTTGTCCAAGCAAATCAGGATGAGTGCCAAATGAAAAGATCAGCCTGGATCCCCTAAGGTGCTGTCAGAAACTCTTAGTTCAAAGAAGCAGTGATACCTCAGGTTAAGTACTTAATTCATTCCGGAGGTCCGTTCTTAACCTGAAACTGTTCTTAACCTGAAGCACCACTTTAGCTAATGGGGCCTCCTGCTGCTGCCATGCCACCGGAGCACAATTTCTGTTCTCATCCTGAAGCAAAGTTCTTAACCCAAGGTAATATTGCTGGGTTAGCGGAATCTGTAACCTGAAGTGTATGTAACCTGAAGCGTATGTAACCCGAGGTACCACTGTATTAGCAGCCTGGTTAGTTTATTTTAGTGCTGTATCAAAATCTGTCCTCCAAAAACCTTCTCAGAAGTTTCTCTTGCAGCCTCCCTGGGTGCCTACACTTCCTGACCTGAAAAAGCCCCAATGGGAGGAGCTGCCTTGTGATCTATTCTCCTGGAAGCACGAGAAGCCAGGAAGGCTGCAGAAATAATACCATGATCATAATCATTACAATTTTTTTGGGGGGGTGGGGAAGGATCATGCAATTTGTTTCATTGCCTTCCTTGCCTAAGACCTCTTCTCCGTCCCATAATTGCAGTTGAGACTGTGATGCTTCCAAGGACTTCAATTTCTCTCTCTTTTGTCAGAGCTGTCATCCGCCCAGGGAGCATTTGATCTTGGAGAGAAACAATGGCCCTTTTTCACATCACCCAGATTTCAGAGTTGTCATGCACCATGGCATGGGAGGTGGGATTAATTTAGCGGAGTCATTTTTCGCGTGTAGTTTGTCATCCTTCCCTCCCAGCGTGACATTTGTAATACACTGAGCAGTTTCTTCTCTTGAAATCTCATCACCTCCGCGGAGACTGAGCACGCCTTTATCGTGCAAAGGAATCTGTCCTCTGCTTCTTGAAATAGAGCTCCTGTTAATCCAACACTCATGCTGCAAGCAATTATTATATGTGGGGGAAAATCATTTTGATGGGCTAGGTGTGCTAGGGGAGAAGATTTGTCTGTTGCAAGGTCTTCATGGCTTTCAAAGAGACCATTTTACACTGCGGAATCTCTGTCAGTATGGGTGGGGAAAAGGTTTCGCCCTTTCTGCTGTGTGCCAGTTGCCTGTAGGCAGAGGCATACCTGGACTCCCTTGTGCCTTTGGCAAGGAGCTGTATCTGCACTTCCTGTCCCTCCCAGAGCAGTCATTGCCCGTTGAGTGTGTGCAGGCTCCATTGCCCAGGGAGCATGTGGGCATGTGGGCTCCTAGCCACTCCAAGCCAGACTGGAGAGGCATTTTTTTTGCACTCCCCCGGTCCTGCTCCCTTGGTGGGAGCCAACCTAGCCAACCCCTAAGTACACCTCTGCCTGTGGCTTCAAATATTGCCTGCATAGAACCCACTACTTGCAGGATTGCCAATCTGCTACCAGCCCAAGATCAAGGTGGAACTAGGGTTGCCATGTGTCCTCTTTTTCCAGGACAAGTCCTCTTTTCCAGGAGTAAAGTTTCTGTCGGTGTGGATTTTTTAAATTTGCCAAAATCTCTCTAGCTATACTGCTGATATGTCACAGACCCCCATTTTCTCAGCTTTCCAGAAACAGCTGATGACATTTTTGTTCTGACAGGCTTTGTTCTGGGTCTGAAGTTCTTCCCCTCGTGTTTTCGGGTGGGATCCGGAGCTTTAACCTTTTGCACCCACTGTGCCCCCAATATGAACCAGCCCCCCTGTGCATCCATTTGCATTAGAATCAGAGGAGTGGGGGAGGAGAAGAAGAAGAGATCTCTCACTTATTCCAATGGGAGGCATTTCCCCAGTGCAAATTACTGCTGTCCGAGGCCTCAGATCTGGAACTAGATCATAGCAGAGGGTAAAGAGTTAAAACCCCCTTACACTCACATCCAGGGTCTTCATCCAAATCCCTCAGTTTACATTAAAAACATTGATGCAACTACTAATTGTGGGAATGGTGTCATGTCTAGTTTGACCCTGTTTTGCAATATAATAATAAATTATTTATTATTTATACCCTGCCTATCTGGCTGGGTTTCCCCAACCACTCTGGGCAGCTTCCAACAAAAGATTTTAAATACATTAAAACACCAGTCATTAAAAGCTTCCCTAAACAGGGCTGCCTTCAGATGTCTTCTAAACATCAGATAGTTGCTTATTTCTTTGACATCTGATGGGAGGGCATCCCAGAGGGTGGGCGCTACTACCGAGAAGGCCCTCTGTCTGGTAACTTCACTTCACCCTGTAACTTCACTTCTCGCAGTGAGGGAACTGCCAGAAGGCCCTCGGTGCTGAACCTTAGTGTCTGGGAAGAACAATGGGGGCGGGGGAGATGCTCCTTCAGGTATACTGGGCCGAGGCTGTTTAGGGCTTTAAAGGTCAGCACCAACACTTTGAATTGTGCTCAGAAATGTACTGGGAGCCAATGCAGGTTTTTCCAAGACCGGTGTTATGTGGTCTCGGCAGCCAGATATCTATCTATCTATCTATCTATCTATCTATCTATCTATCTATCTATCTATCATCTATCTATCTATCTATCTATCATCTATCTATCTATCTATCTATCTATCTATCTATCTATCTATCTTTTATCTATCACCCACCCACATATCTAAGCTGGGGTGTGCGATTTTCATCAAGGCCCTCCCCCACTCCAGGTGCAGTTAGGACAAAAATGGCCCATACCCAGCAGGGTAATTAGCCTTAGGAGACAAGATCTCATTGACACCCCTCTCAGCTTATTAATCATCCTAAACAGCCACACAATTCATAAAACATCTGGTTTGGCCATGGGAATATGTGCATTTTTGCACAGATACTTCAGCACCCAAGAACGACGCAGTAAGAATTGTTCCTCTGCAGATGGATATCCTCCTGAAATTTAGCAACACTTGGAGATGCTTCCTTTCTGCCAAAAGAGCAACAAGTCAAAAGCAACCCCCAAACCACAATAAAGCACAAGAAGGAAACAACACTGGCAGCCTCTTTAACACCTCTTTTATTGGGTGGGATCTTTTTTGTCTTGCCTTTTAATTTCATGGCTGCATTTTAGGTCCCCTCCCCCTTTTTAAATGTAAGTCACTTTGGGTTACGACAGTGACTAAGATATAAAACAATTAACACTAATAATTAATAATAATAAATACCAAAAAGAGAGAGAATTGGAACAGCAAGTAGCTTGTGGCTCACCAGATGTTGTTGGACCCCAACTCCTATCTTTCCTGACAGTCAGCATGCCCAATTATCAGGGTTGATGGGAGTTGTAGTCTGGACACATCAGGAGGGCACCAGGTTGGGGAAGACTGGAATAGATAATAGTGCATTCCAGAGCAGGCATGGGGGAGCCAGTGGCTCTCCAGATGCTGACGGACTCCAACTCCCATCAGCCATACCAAGCATGGCCAATGGTTCAGGGATGATAGGACTTGTAGTCTGGAAACACCTAGAGAGTCGCACATTAAGCCAGCCCTGATTTAGAGTGTAAGATTCTGGGAAAGTTTTCCTAAGTTTCCTGACAAGGAGACTAGCTAATCTCACTATGCACATGTCAGCAGTTGTGCATGTGTGAAATTAATTCAAAGGGTTTATTTATTAATTTGTTTTGCTCATTCCAGGAGGCTGCCTGTTTTTATCTCGACACAACATTCCCAATCACAAAACCCATTAGCATCCGCTATCTAGAGCTTACTGTATTATGTGTAAAACCAGCCGCCGCTCTTTGATATCACCTTCAAATGTCTTGTCGAGGGGAAAATCGCAAGCTCTGGTAGTCAACACAATTTTCATGTAGGAAATGGAAGTGCTGATAAGGAAACTCATGTCAGCAAGCATTCCAATCCCTTGATTGAATGATTATTAAGAGAGTGCCGGACAAGGCTCTGGTAGCAAATCTCTGAATGCTGGCAAGATGAGAAACTTTGGCTGATGTCTTGGGATGTATCCTTTAGGAAGACTGGGATACAAGAAGCTGCCTTATACTGAGTCCATATTCAACACACTATGATACCCCTTCGGTCATGGCTTTCCCCAAAGAATCCCAAGAGCTGCAGTTTGTTAAGGATGCTGAGAGTGGTTAGAAGACCCCTGTTCCCTTCACAAAGCTACAATTCCTCTTCTCTGGGAATTGTAGCTCTGGGAGGTAAATTCGAATGATCTAGTTTGTTGGTTCCTGTTATGTACTGAGTTGAATAGGATCCAAAAGGCAGCAGTCTGAATGGTCCTAGAACAATAGGATTCAGAATGCAGCAGTCTGATTGGTGCTAGAATAATAGGATTCAGAATGCAGCAGTCTGATTGGTCCTAGAACAATAGGGTCCAGAATGCAGCAGTCTGATTGCTCCACAGGAGCCACCCAATCCAGCTCCAGGTGGAAGTGAATCCGCAACCTGATTGGCCTACAGGTGAATCCCGGAATTAGACAATCATGTGGGGCCCATTGCGTAAATAATGTTTATAAAGCAGACATTCTGGGGGAACTTCCATTCCTCCTCACCATTATGAGCTGAATAAAGAGCATGAAATCCACTCTCGACTGAGTATATTTCAGTTCCCAATTAAGTACCACAGACCCCCTGTTTTTCAAAAGCCAAGCCATGAACCTCCTACTTTTGAAAATTTTGATATCTCTATGGTAGTTTTTGTTACGTGAATGGTGCTGCGGATATCCTGGGTGGGTTATGTGCACCCCCTGGGGTCCACAGACCACCAGTTGGGAGCCACTGATCTAGATCATTCTTGTTTGCACTGCCTGGGAACTGAACCTGGGACCTTGAGCTAAAGCCACGCTGCAAAGGAAAAAGGGGTCACTTGATGCCTTGTTGTGATAAGAGAGGTGGGCAGCCCTGCCCACCCATCAAAGTGGCCCGCTGGGGTGCCTGAAAATCTGTCCTGCCAAGATGAAAAGGTTCCCCACCTTTACACTAGGAGTAGACAGAGAGGAAGGAGTCATCCATAAAGGAGCTGATTGGGTTGAATTTCAAAGCAGAGATGGTTTTGCGGTAAAACAGGAGTGGCAAATTGGTGCATTTCAGTTTCTCAGTTTCTCACTTTTCTGATCTTAAGTTCAGTTCTCTAACTTTCTTTAAAGTAACAAGCAAATTTGGGAGCATTTTAGTGCAGATTTATTGCCATATACACATCATTGTACAAAACTTTGCCTGCAAGAAGCAGAGTTGCAGGGAACCAGGCAGAGGGCCTTCTCAGTAGTGGCGCCCACCCTGTGGAATGCCCTCCCATCAGATGTCAAAGAAATAAACAATTACCAGACTTTTAGAAGACATTTGAAGGCAGCCCTGTTTAGGGAAGCTTTTAATATTTGACGAATTATTGTATTTTAATATTCTGCTGGAAGCCACCCAGAGTGGCTGGGGGAACTCAGCCAGATGGGTGGGGTATTATCATTATTATTAATAATAATTACTACACATTTTTGCAAAGCAATTCTCTTTTAGATAACACCTTTTTAAATGCCATTTTCACTAACATATCCATTTGCATGCATATACATTTTTTTTGCTAGTATGTGCATTTTTATACACTTCATTTGGACAGAAAATTGCACTGCAAAATTTGGAGAAGTGTGAATTTCAAAGGATGGTTGTGTTTGGATTCGCATATTGTTTCAGAATGTGTGAATTAGGTAGGTTCACCTTTAAGTGCCAGCTGAATCCATTTTCTCCCCCAGACTTCCTGTAAACTCTCCGTTTTCCAATTCCATCTAAGCTCCATCATGACAAACAGCACCCCCTGTTCAGGTGTGGGAATACAGGCAACCTTCGATGAGCGGTGGTTGCATTCCGGGTCACCATGTGCATCAGAAGTTCAACCTGTCCCATTATGCACCATTCCTCTCCCACTCCACCCTGCCCCCTCGCATCCTGTCTCACCTCTGTCATGCCATCTCCCAGGTCCCAAAATGGCTCATGCTTGCAAAATCGCATGTTCAAAGAAACAGAAGTTGCCTGTATTGCATTAGCTTTCCTGATTACTTCTATCCTGCTTCCACACTGCAGTCCCAGTTGAATTATGAGACTTTGCGATGAAAATGAGGAAATGCCACCAAAAGAAGAGTGGCAAATGAAATTGATGCACTATGCTGAGCTGGCGAGACTAACAGGGAAAATTCAAAACCAGCAGGACCAGATTTTCCTAAAGGACTGGAAGAAATTTACATTGTATCTGAAAGACAATTGTAATTACTTAACATCGCTTGTAGGGTTACAAGAAGTTTTGTAAGGAGGATTTTATAAATGATTGTGAAAGGGATTAAGATTAGCCAATCTAAGATTGGATTTATAGCAATAAGCATAGTAATGAAATGCAAAATTAGAAAGAAATTTAGAAAACCATTAGAAGGGGTTGAAGGAAGTCTTAGGCTGTGATAGCCAAAGATTTGTTATATGGTTTTGGAGTTGGTATGTTGGACAGCTTGTGCAAAAATCAATAAAAATAAAAAATAAAAAAAGAATTATGAGACTGTGGCTATTTGGCCAATATATAGACATGTCATGCTAAATTTCAGTCGCACCAGTGTGACACAGCACCACTATTTCCCCATCTTTTCGGCACATGCCGGTTTCTGTTCCCCCATGATATCTCCATGAAAATGGCAGGGGAAAAAACTGAATGCCAGTTTACTGCCCCCAATTTTGCCACTTTGGCAATTTCCCAGGTTAAGGGTGCTGCAAATGGATTTTTCTGTGACCAAACAAGACAAAAATGAACATTAAACTGCACTATATTCCACTTGTTTTCCAGAAGTGGCTTTGAAGCCATTTGAAAGCTGTTTGAAATATAACACAGAAATTAACAGTTAGGGAATTGTTGAGGAAATGGAATAAACTGCCATGCGAACACAGTCTTGGATGCAAGAAGCAGCAAAGCAGCTTACAATCTGCAGGTAACTGGGTAAAGGTGCTTCAAGAGGTGAGATACGTCATTGCTCAGGCAAAACCTCTCTGCAAGAGTTGCTGTGTATTGGCGCAGCGACACTCCTTTCTGTGGTTCGCGTTAATAAAAAAACATGAGAGGCTCCGGTTCTCATGAATAATTCAAGCCCCCAAGCACACACCATTAGACACTGACCCAACACCAACCTCCTCCCATCAATCTCCATTTCTGAAAGAAATCTGGGCTAGAGTAGAATCTGTCAGGCCGGCCGGCACAAGGCAGTTTTGATTTGCAAACTAAAGTGGCCCTCAAGTCAGGAAAATCAATTCCAACACAGGGAACGACACGAGAGTTTTATTAAGTCAGCGCTGTTGAGGCTGCATTATTGAATAAATGTATCGGCTATGACCTCTGCAAACCATGAATGGGCATGCAAGGGAGAGGAAGTGGCAGTCACGGAATAATTTATGGCTCACTGTTGTGGTTTAGCCTGGCTCTCTCTCTCTCCTCTCTCTCTGGTAGATGGGGCAGGGAGGAAGAAATCAGAAGCCAACTCAGGGCACTAGACCCAAACCAGGACATTTTGCTACCCAAGGAAAAGGAAAAGATGGCACCCTGACCATTCCATGTGCAGCTGAATCTTCTGCTAACCTTCCATTGCCAACCAGATGCCTATGGGAAGACCACAAGCAGGACAGCAGTTTCCTGTAAGTTGTCCATTGTCTATCCATATTAACTCTCTGAATTGTAATAGCTTCAACAGGAGACAGCCATAAAGCCAGTAATGTTTCTTAGCTTCCCATCACAAATTCAGAAATAAAATCAATTTGCCAGGAAGTTAAAGAGGCTGTAAAAGGAAGGGCGTCACAGGCCCTTAACTTAATCCAATGCCTCTTTGGTCTTGGTTGCACAGGTTATCTCTTGCGACATCTTCATCCATGCAACCATAGACTGTGGTTGCAACGGAGCATTGGGTTGAACAGCAGGGAGAATCTTGATGGCAGAAGTGGCACCAGAGGCCAAATATAACTCGCTATCAGGCCCTTGGAACTCTCCCCAGGCCACACACCCTACTGGCTCAGATTTGCACCCTCTTTGAGTGTTTTTGCTTGGCTGGAATGTATCTTGGGCCACATCCACGCCATCCATTTAAAGCACTCTAGTGCCACTTGAACAGCTATGGCTTCCCCCAAAGAATTCTGGGAACTGTAGTTTGCTAAGAGGTAGTGAATACTCAGCGCCCTTTTGAAAAGCACAATTCCTAGGGCGTTTTGGGGGGAAACCATTACTGTTAGGTATAGGTATAGGTAAAGGTAAAGGGACCCCTGACCATTAGGTCCAGTCGTGGCCGACTCTGGGGTTGCGACGCTCATCTCGCTTTATTGGCCGAGGGAGCCGGCGTACAGCTTCCGGGTCATGTGGCCAGCATGACTAAGCCGCTTCTGGCGAACCAAAGCAGCGCACGGAAACGCTGTTTACCTTCCCACTGGAGTGATACCTATTTATCTACTGGCACTGTGCATTTTCGAACTGCTAGGTTGGCAGGAGCAGAGACCGAGCAATGGGAGCTCACCCAATCGTGGGGATTCAAACCGCCGACCTTCTGATTGGCAAGTCCTAGGCTCTGTGGTTTAACCCACAGTGCCACCCACGTCCCTATACTGTTAGGTATAAGAGTAGTTTAAAGAGATGGGGTGGGTGTGACCTTGAATTCTGAGCCTGTTTCTTCCCTGAATGGAGGAAGGAGTGTGTGTAGAAACTAGCCTACTGTATAAATAAGAGTTTGGATTTGATATCCCGCTTTATCACTACCCGAAGGAGTCTCAAAGTGGCTAACATTCCACTGGGCCAAAGATTTTGGTTATAATATACAATTGGCTGACTGGGAAAAAGTATGGAATGAAAATATGAAATTTACTGCATGTACGGCGCTAAAGGAAAATATTATGAAAATGGTATATAGATGGTATATCACACCGGTTAAGTTGGCAAAAATGTTTAAAACATGTAATAAGTGCTGGAAATGTAAAGAAAAAGAAGGATCCTTTTTCCATATGTGGTGGGAATGTAAGAAGGTTAAGGGTTTCTGGGAAATGATATATAATGAGTTGAAAAAGATATTTAAATATACATTTGTAAAGAGACCAGAACCCTTTTTGTTAGGAATAACAGGAAGAGAGATTAATAGAAGTGATTACAAACTCTTTCAATATGCAGTAACAGTGGCAAGAATATTAATGGCCCAAAAATGGAAACAAGAGGAACTACCGACTCTGGATGAGTGGAGAATGAAACTTATGGATTATGCAGAATTGGATAAAATGACTGGGAAAATTAGATATCAAAAGGATCACAAGTTCATCGAGGACTGGGGAAAGTTTACGAATTATCTGGAAAACATATGTGATGAACAGACAACGCTAGTCGGTTTTAAAGAGGCTTTGTGACGTTAAAGGTGTATTGTAAAGAGAAAGAGAGACGAAAGGATATTATTAACTGGCAATATAATATATTGAAATTGCGTAACAAATAGAAAATATGGATGATTGATGGAGGAGCTGGTGGAAGTTCAAAAATTGGAAATTTGTGAATATGGTTATGTTGACCAATTTGTAAAAGAAAATTTAATAAAAAAATTATTAAAAAAAAAACAAAGTGGCTAACATTCTCCTTTCCCTTCCTCCCCCACAACAAACACTCTGTGAGGTAAGTGAGGCTGAGAGACTTCAAAGAAGTGTGACTAGCCCAAGGTCACCCAGCAGCTGCATGTGGAGGAGCGGAGATGCGAACCCGGTTCACCAGATTACGAGTCCACTGCTCTTAACCACTACACCACACTGGCTCTCCAAAGGCAAAACCTGTGTTGGTTGCCATGCCCACTTTTGCCTCTGGCCCCACCCACCACTGCCATGTGGACCCTGGAAGTTTGCTCAGAACGGAATATGGCGCTCAGGTTGGAAAAGTTGCCCCATGCAGACAGCTCTCTTGTTCCATTGAAAGATGGCATCCTCTGTTGGTCTCAGCCACTTGCTACATGTCTCTTAAGAAAAATTAATATTGGAACCATATGTTACTGTTATGGAATCACAGCATTGTAGAGTTGGAGGGGACCCTGATGCAGTGGCGTAGCGTGGGGGGTGCAAGGGGTGCCAGCCGCACCGGGCGCAACATTTTTGGGGGCGCACTCGGAGCTCTCTGCCCCTACCTGGTCCTGGCTCACTCTCTCTCACAGTGCTGGCTGTGCGAATCTGATCCGAGCTGCCGGGTCGCCGCCCACTGTGGAGGGGGAGGGTGCCAGGCGTGCGTTGCGGAGCGGAGAGAGAGCGAGGGAGGGACTATCTGGGGGAGGGAAAATGCAGCGGCCGCCCAGCGCAGAGCTGAGCGCGGGAGAGAACTACATCCGACCAGCCCAGTTTTGGAGGGAAGGTGTTAGTTGCGGCGGAGCCCTGGCGCCCCGGGAGGCTGGCCGGGCCGGTAATGGGGCTGGCCGGTGGCGCCGCTGCCATACTGCGGACAAAAGGGCTGCCGCCCCCGGCCGAGCCCCCCCCCCGCGAAACCAGGAGCAGCTCTCTGGTGCTCGAGGGCTTCGCAGGCCCTTCATCCCCCCTCCATTGGCGCCTCAGCCCCCAGCCCTGCCTGCGCGGCTCCTGCGTCTGGGGGTGCGCTCGCGCGGATGGGGTGCCGCTCCCCGCTTGCAAATGGTGCCCGTAAGGCCACATCAGAGACGCCCCCGGGACCCAGTTGCTGCCTTCTTCCCCGCCATGTGATTAAGCCTCGCACTACTTTGTGGCAGTGGTGTAGCGTGGGGGGTGCAGGGGGGGCCGGCCGCACCGGCCACAACATCTGGGGGTTAGGGTTAGGGGGCGCAAATCCACGGGTTAGGGGGCGCAAATTACTTGCCTTGCCCCGGGTGCTGACAACCCACGCTACGCCACTGCCCTGATGATCATGTAGTCCAAACTCCTGCAATGCAGGAAAATGCAGCTGTCCCAAACAGGGATTGAACCTGCAACCTTGGCATCATCAGCACCGTGCTCTAACACACTGAGCTATCCAGGAAAATTTGCGTTATTGTTATTTTTTATTAGCAGCTTTGGCATCCGACTGAATGAGAAGCTGCATAGAAATACAATCAATCAATCAATCAATCAATCAATCAATCAACCAACCAATTTACTATGTTTATTTAGGTATAAACATTGCATTTAATCCTTACTGCTTAATTGCAGGATTTAAAGAGCATGTTCCTTGTCAAAGATGATATGGATTACACATTCCCACTGGGTATGATGTCCAGCAGTTAATCCTACCTATCTTTTGAAAACATATTGAGTCAGCAGAACATTCCAAGCTTTCTGGAAGGCGAAAGCCAAATCTCATTAGATTCAGGGACATCGATTTGGTTGGTAGTGACAAATCTGTGAGAAAAGAAAATATGTCTTTTCATGTAAAAACACTGAGAATTATTCCTGCTTTGCAGTGATAGATAGGAGTTTATTTAACTCCTACTGTTTCCTGAAAGGGCACTCTGGTGAGTAAATTAGGCTTGTTAATGGTCTCAAAAATAGCTTGTGTCTTGTTGCAAATAAATATATTGCATTTAAGCAAATATATCATATTTCTGAGCCATTGTACTCAGAGGTGGGAGTTGTAATGGCTGAATTCAAACTTACTCCAGGTCCAGTGAGGTTCTAGGATACAATCCTTCCAACTCAAACTTCACTTTGAAAAGAAAAGAAAAGGAAAGGAAAGGAAAGGAAAGCAAAGGAAAGGAAAGGAAAGGAAAGGAAAGGAAAGGAAGAAAGGAAGATGTTATTTCATTCTGACTCTCTTACTTGTGTGCCAGATCAGAACAGCTGGGTGTTGAATGAAACACACATAAATGTACCTCACTCACTTCCTGCAGCCCCCCATCAAACTCTGACCCTGAGATATGCTAGGTGGGGAGTTTTAAAATTTGGAAGGAGACCACCCCCAACACCAGCTTATCCCAAAATGATGTCTCCCTGCTTGATAACAGTGTAGCACTTCACAAGCATATCTTTACTGCTGCTGTAACTCTTTCAGCAGAAGTGCCAACATGGGGTGATAATGGGGGTGACATGAGGGGGAGCAGATTTCCTCCACAATTTGTTGTTGTTACTATTTATTTTATTTTATTTTATTTAACAGGATTGGTACCCTGCTAACCCTTAAAAGCCTCCAAGAGCCTTGCATAGGATATAAAATATACATTTTAAACCCTGATGAGACTAGATGCTAAAAACAGGTTGATGCCAGAAGTTCATAGGATCTCATGTTGTTGTTGTCAAGTTACTTGTTGTTGTCAAGTTACTAAAATTTATATCCTGCCCTTCATCAGCTCCATTGGTCCCTGGTCTAACTGCATCTTAACACACAATACAAATGTACACGTTTTAGAATAACGAACACATTGGTTAAGTAACTGGTCCCAAGCTGTTAAGGGCTTTATATGCTAATAGTGACACGTTGAATTTGGCACAGTAACGAATCGGCAGCCAGTACAGCTCTTTGAGCTGGGGTGTTATAATAATAGATACGCTGTTATATGCTAACAGGACCTCACACCTGTCTGCAACACTGCTGCAGCATTCTGCCTTAGCTGTGGTTTCCAGACCGAATCTTTCAAGGGAAGCCCCACACAGAATGCATTACAATAATCCATTCATGAAATTGCCAGCGCCTGCAGTGCTGTGGTTATGCCAATACTGTCAAGGATATAAATTGCATAACAGGCCTGGTTCCTTGTGACATAGTTGCCACTCTCTCTGCACATTTGTAAAAAAATATTTATTTATCTATTTTGTCCAAGGAGCTCAAGGTGGTGAGCATAGCCCCCCCCTCTCTCCTCATTTAATCCTCACAACAATCTTGTGAGGAAGGTTAGGCTGTGAGGCCCAAGGCTGTCCAGCGAGCTGCATGGCCAACTGGGGATTTGAACCCTGGTCTCCCAGGGACATGGATGGCGCTGTGGGTTAAACCACAGAGCCTAGGACTTGCTGATCAGAAGGTCGGCGGTTCGAATCCCCGCGACGGGGTGAGCTCCTATTGCTCAGTCCCTGCTCCTTCCAACCTAGCAGTTCGAAAGCACGTCAAAGTGCAAGTAGATAAATAGGTACCACTCCGGCAGGAAAGTAAACAGCATTTCCGTGCGCTGCTCTGGTTCACCAGAAGCGGCTTAGTCATGCTGGCCACATGACCCGGAAGCTGTACACCAGCTCCCTCAGCCAGTAAAGTGACATGAGCGCCACAACCCCAGAGTCGGCCACAACTGGACCTAATGGTCAGGGGTCCCTTTACCTTTACCTCCCAGGTCCTAGTCCGACACTCTAACCACTGCACCATGCAGTACATTGTGTGCACAAAGGCGCATTTCAGAAACTGATCCTGTCAATGGCTGCTCCAAATCTTCTGGTTGCTTGGGGGCCAGGGGTTGCATGAAGAAGGCACCGAAAGATCCTTTACCCACAATGCTTTGCGCCATCAGACGAAGCCGCCTAAAAATTCTTGGCTGCTGTTCCTTGACTTGGCAAATGGATAGTCTGACTTCGCATGTGGCAGCCACATGCTGCATCTCTGGCGATCAACACTCCAGCATATCTTGGCTAGTAAGGCACGGGATCAAAAAGGAAAAGTGGACAGACTTCAAGCAGAAGCTAAAAGAGCCATGCTTTTCTGATTGATGGCTCTGGCTTCTTGGAATGCACAAACAGTGAACGCTGGTCAGCCTCCAAGAACACTCAGGGCTTTTTCTTTTCATTAGAACAAAGTGAGAATTTCATTGCTAATCAAAATAGTCTTGGATTCTGCAGAGCCCAAAGCTTGTGCTACTGGATTGTATTTTATTGCACCAATCCCTCTGCTGCATCCACCCCCGTCCCTAATTATGCCTGCCCCAACTGGAAACAAAGCTGCATAGTCTTTTGAAGGCAACAGACCCATAGCTAGAGATTGCTGCAATCTGTATGCAAAGGGACCCCAGTGTGGTGATTCTTGAGCTTTGTCTTCTTATGCAGAGAGCTTTCAGACTGAGAGCTTCAGGTGCTACCCATCCATCAATGCTCTTCTGGTGTGAATCACAGGAAGAAATGCAGCTGACGACATGCACTTCATGGGCTCCAGTCGGTGCCGGATTTACGTATAAGCTAAACAAGCTATAGCTTAGGGCCCCACTCTCTTGGGGGCCCCCCAAAATTTGTAAAGAAAAAACAACTGGATGTACATTTCCAAAATACAAGATAAAAAACAAATAAAATAAAACCTACACACAGCAACTGTGGTTTGTGTTGTGTAGACTCCTATGATGTAAGGAATAGGCCCCACCTGCTAGCCTGCTCTCTAAAACACTGGTTTCAGATCAACAGTTACTTGGATAAAATACATGTTTTGTTATGTACAAATGGCTTTGGAGACCTATTAGGTCCATAAAATACCATACAGCATATATTCAACACAAAAAACAGTGACAATTTGTTGTTGACAAAGGACAACTGGACATATAAAGGGCCCTGTTACAATCAGGTGCATGGCAACTCATACTGGAGATGTAGATTTTGGCAAATTTCCTTAAAAATAGCTCAAAAACTTCATTTTTTAAAAATTTTTGCAAAACAAGCTCAACAACTCTGCAAAAACAAAAACAAAAAAATCCCTCAACAACAACTTTTGAGTCTGGACTTCCACTTTTTGAAATATGGCAATCCTACCTAATATACAAATTTCTATTTGCCATTTGGTCCAGCATGCTCATTTTTGCAAAACGATTCGCCTATACACAATGCACTTTTTGTGCTTTTTTTTTTTTTACTAATATAATCTTTTTTTAAAAAAATGTCAACTTTACCCCAGAATATGCATTTTTGGTACACTTGAGTGGAGAACTGCACTGAAGATTTTGGAGAGCAGAGAAATTCAAATGAAGGCTGTGTTTTGGTTTGCATATTGTTATAGAAGGAGTGAATGGGTAGACTCTTCTTTAAATGCCAACAGAATGACTAATTAAAACACACACGCTTCCCCAGTGGTTCTGTTGAAGATGACATTGACCCGCATTCCAAACTGAGTTTCTGCCATCATTTGAGATTCTCTCACCACCTAATTCTTCCTCTGCCTGATCAACTGTGCAGCGTGTCTGTATACAACACCACTTGGGGGGAAGGAATTCAATGCTTGGTGACATTTCATCTGCCATTTTATTCCCTTGGCTGTCCGCCTTTCCATGATACCTGCTACTTCCTTTGGGAGCAAACACTTGCTTCAATTTCACACTTCCCGAAAAGAGCCAAGTGTCAACATCACGCTACCACTGGACAAAAAATATTCCTTTGCTGATGTCGACACCCGTTGTGAGATCCTGCAAGGGGGAAACTGTCCTTGAGAAATGGAGTTGCAATGGAAAGTATTTGCAAAGGGTTTCTTGAACTCTCCAAGGTCCAACACTTTTCTTTTCTTTTTTGCTGACAGGGCTCCAAATGCAGACATTCAGCGAGGGAAGCACACTGCTTCTTCTAGCCACCACAATGGGGGGAAGAGGTAGCAGGATTTGACATCTTTCTGCAGGGCCTGCAAGACAGAGCTGTTCTGCCAGGCCTAGGGCCAGGGGGCAGTCTGACCTATTTTCTTTTGTATAAGAGCAAGCATGAAGGAGGCCTCCCGGCCTGTTCACAGATTCTTATATGATCAGTGAAAGCAGTTAGTCCTGGCAAATATTAACCGCTCTCAATCTTAACCTGATAACTGCCATTTGTCCAGATTTTTATTTGTCTGAATTAATTTTAAAATGTATTTTAATTAATTGATGCCTGTTTTTATGTATACAGTGGTGCCCCGCAAGACGAATGCCTCGCAAGACGGAAAACCCGCTAGACGAAAGGGTTTTCTGTTTTGGAGGTGCTTCGCAAAACGAATTTCCTATGGGCTTGCTTCGCAAGACGAAAATGTCTTGCGAGTTCCTGCGGGGTTTCCCCCCCCTTTTCCCAAGCCACTAAGCCACTTAACAGCTGATCCGCTAAGCCGCTTATCAGCTGATCCTCTAAGCCGCTTATCAGCTGATCCGCTAAGCCCGCTAAGCCGCTAATAGCGCTAAGCCCCTAAGCCGCTAATGGGCTTGCTTCGCAAGACGAAAAAACCGCAAGACAAAGAGACTCGCGGAACGGATTATTTTCGTCTTGCGAGGCACCACTGTACTGTGTTATTTGTATGATGTTAGCCGCTCTGAGCCTGGCTTCGGCTGGGGAGGGTGGGGTACAAATTTATTATTATTATTATTATTATTATTATTATTATTATTATTTATTATTATTCGTACTTGCTGAATTTCCATTTGACCTGCAGTTCTTAATGGAACACATTTTTCTTTATTATAGCACTTTTAGAGCATGCAAAACCCTTGTCATGCATCATTTCAGGAATCCTTGCAGCTGTTCTGCAAAGCAAAAGGGAATGTACAGCAAGCCTGGTGGAAAAGGCTCAGTGGAAGGTTGCTATGAATTTTGAAAACTGAATAGGAAACCCAATATAGAATATATAGAAGCGTGGGGAAAGGGGTAGCAAAGTGGACACATTTCCTGATGAGATAAATGGTTGCCATATGTCTGGAATTTCCTGGACATGTCCAGAATTGTGCATTCATCAGCAGTGTCTCGAAAATCCGTACATATGGCAGCCCATACCGTACCGGCAGTGCCAATGTTCCGTGTTTTACCTTAAAATAGCTCATTGTTTGAAAAATGGCAACCCTAAGATAGAAGGTGTATTCAGCCACATGGTAAGCAAAAATGCCAAGATGTGAACGCAGAAAATGTAGGCAAGACCTGTAAGCAAAAAAAGTAGAGTAGGCAAAAATATCAAGCCCTGGAACCACAGTCATCACCAAACTTCATTTGCCTGAACACACAAATGTGGAACCAGTGCATAGGCTGCTTTATATTGTGAGGTTCTATTTAATAATAATAATAATAATAATAATAATAATAATAATAATAATAATTTTTTTATTTATACCCCGCCCTCCCCAGCCAAGGCCGGGCTCAGAGCGGCTTACAAGCAATAATAAAAACAAGATGAATGATTACAACTTAAAAACAAAAATAAAATACAACATTAAAATAATGGAACATTAAAATATTAAAATGTAGCCTCAATGTAGCCTTCTATTACACATCTACACTATACACCTAAATCAGGGAGCAGGTGGCGCTGTGGTCTAAACCACTGAGCCTTTTGGACTTGCCGATCAGAAGGTCAGAGGTTTGAATCCCTGCAATGGGGTGAGCTTCCACTTCTCAGTCCCAGCTTCTGCCAACCTAGCACTTCAAAAGCACACCAGTGCAAGTAGATAAATAGGTACTGCTGGGACGGGAAGGTAAATGGCATTTCCGTGTGGTCTGGCTTCAGTCACAGTGTCCCGTTTCACCAGTAACGGTTTAGTCATGCTGGCCACATGACCCGGAAAGCTGTCTGTGGACAAACACTGGCTCCCTTGGCCTGAAGCGAGATGAGCGCCTCACCCCATAGTCAACTTTGACTGGACTTAACCATCCAGGGGTCCTTTACCTTTTACCTTTTACATCTAAAAGCACTAGTACAGTCCTTTAGCAGTCATTGTTTCTACCAAAGAGTCTTGGGAACCCTGGCTTGTTAAGGGTGCTGAGAATGTTATTCCCTCCACAGAGCTACAATTCTTAGAGTTCCCTGGGCAGAGGAATTGATTATCAAAACACTCTGGGAATGGTATCTCTGTCAGGAAAATAGGGGCCTTCTAACAACACTCAATACACTGAACAAGCCACATTTCCCAGGATTCTTAGGGGGAAGTCACAACTGTTTAAAGCAATATGTTACTACCGTAAATGTATAGTGCAGAAGGGGTCTAAAAGCAGACTTTCCCCACTGAACATGGGGAAAGAGTGAAGACTGAGCATTGAATGACCATGAGAATGGCAACATTGGGGGCAGGGTTTCCATGTTTGTAATGATGGAGCTGGTTGTGATCTGCAGTGTGGTAGCAGCCTTAAGTTTTTATGTATAGTGGTACCTCGAGTTAAGTACTTAATTTGTTCCGGAGGTCCGTTCTTAACCTGAAACTGTTCTTAACTTGAAGCACCACTTTAACTAATGGGGCCTCCTGCTGCTGCCGCGCCACTAGAGCCCAATTTCTGTTCTTATCCTGAAGCAAAGTTCTTAACCTGAAGCACTATTTCTGGGTTAGCAGAGTGTGTAACCTGAAGCGTATGTAACCTGAAGCGTATGTAACCCGAGGTACCACTGTATATAGGAAGATTTTGGGTATTGGTAAGATGGGAAGCAAACTATATTTTATTATGCTCTCCTAATAAATTTATTTTTCTTAAAAAGATTATGCAGAATAGGCCAGTGTCATTATCCTCATGTTGCAGATGAAGGGCTATAGCACAGAGTTATTAACTTTATGCCACCTACTGAGTTTGCGACAGAGGCGAGTTTTGAATCTGTGAAGGGAGTCTCTACGCAGTAGACAACGATGCCTACTAGAGTTACCACCAAATTTCATGCAAACCAAAATTTAAAAGCAAAATAGGAGACCCTTGCTTAAGAGACAACTTGAGGAACTTTGAAGAAGGCAACCAGCCTATCAATAAGACCAGCAAAATCCCTCAGGCAGGATTCCAGATGTCGCTCAAAAATCTACATTTCTCACCAGAACAAAGATAGATGTTGTTTTATTAAATGAGGAGCCTGGTGCAGCTTTTCCTCCAGAGACCAAGGAGAATAACAAGAACTCCTTCTGATGCCTTTGACAATCATTTTCAGAATTAACTCTCTGTATGTTGCTGGATGGGTCACTTGAAGGACAAGGCCCACTTTATTTGATGGAGATTATATCTGAGATACAAAGGCAGAGCAGGACTTGATAAGTGTTTAAAAAGCAATAAACTCATTCACTTGGTAAGACAGAGCACAGCACCCTGGGGTAAACTCTGATTGTACTGTATTATCTCAGCACTGAATTTCTTTGCAAATGTCAAGTGTTATGAATATTAATAACCCCTTTATGTTATCTCCAGTTGTTACTATTCCAATTTTCTGTGATTACACCAAAAAGCATCTACTCATGTATTTATTCTAAGAATGACAGGCGCTATTCAGCAGAGTACTTAGAAGTTTTGGAAATGATCTCCTTTTCGGGCCCTTACAGGACCTGCAATGTGTTCTTGCTCAACTATTTCCAGATAAAAAGGAAATGCAGCGTATTAACGTGGCTCCAAGTGGAGAAAGCTCTTGTATAATTTTGGGAGGTGAGCAAATTACAATTGTACTATTACTATAAATAATAATACTAACCATTATATTGATAGGTTGAAAGAGAAAGGATTGCAGCAGTGGGGTCAGTGGCACCTTTGACACAACTGAGCTCACACTGCCTGCCTGCTAGCAATGGGATCATGCACAGCCTCTGGAACCTTTCCAAGAATAACCCGTCTATGCGCTCTTGCAAGGGCCCTCCCAGCTCCGCTAGAAATAAGGTTGCTCCCACAATGAAAGGCTGCCCAAGATGGCTCTCCCACTCATGCGCACAATGCCCACCCGCCTCATCTTTCAGACACCTCCCTACGACTGTAAGTGCATGTGTGGACTCTTTACACCGACTCCCAATGTGTTCTTTGTCTTCTTTAAAAAAGCTGGTTTTAAACAAAACACACAAATAAAACTCCTTTTGGAGCCACGCAGGCGTGAGCGCTATTTATCAAATGATAATAGTGACATAAGTATAATAAAAGTTAACTGGGGGGCTAAACTAAATTTGGGGGCGCTGAGTAGATCTTTGCACCCCAGCAGCACATCTGCTAAAGATGCTTTGCTACTGGGTTGTAGCCCTTGCCCATGACGGAGCTGGGTTGAATTACCAGACTAATCACCATAGGTGCCATCTTGCTCCAGAGATTGTAGGTGAAGTGTAGGTGGGTTCCCACAAGGCAAGACACAGCGATAACAGCAAGAACCTTTATTGAACTACATATCAGGGAAACAGAGGCAAAGCAACTGCTTATATACATTTCTGAAAGCCTGGGCCACTCCCACTCCCAACGTGATTGGCTGTCTAAACTTCCGAACTGCAAAGCACGACTCAGAGTTCATGGACCAATGGCAGAGGCCCAAATCCTGAAATATTCTGTGATTGGACAACATGTATCGAATCAGAACAAAGAAGCTCAGAATCCTTAGTCCAGACTCAAGCTCAGGCAAACAGAGACCACTGAATA
The DNA here is from genome assembly GCF_964106915.1 of Podarcis gaigeae. NCBI lineage: Eukaryota > Metazoa > Chordata > Lepidosauria > Squamata > Lacertidae > Podarcis > Podarcis gaigeae. The sequence goes on along the minus strand of NC_139690.1, from coordinate 24,251,516 downwards.
CATAACAGTAGGTGCCCGCAACAAAGGGCTTCAACTTTGCCCATTGACTTTGAGAAAGCCCAGCCCTCACAAATTTATTATTGTGGGTGCTGAAGCACCCATGGCACCCTGAAGTTGGCTCAAGTGCTCATCCTGGATGGCAGTAGTTAAAATAAAAGCCCTTCACCTCCTGCTTCTTTCATTGCCCATAGGAATGAAGATCACAAGAAGTGGAGAATGGTTTTTTCTGCATTCACTTCAGCAATGGGCTTTCTGTGTTGGCTGGGAGGTAGGAATGAAATCATTGTCACTAGACGAGCTTTGAGGCCCATTTTGGGCTGTGTGAAAAAGTCAGAAAGGGGCAACCAAAATAACCAAATGGATGGAGAGACTCCCCTATGAGGAAAAGGTTGCAGCAATTGCAGGGTTTCCCAAACTTGGGTCTTTTTGGATTACAACTTCCATCATCCCTAGCTAGCAGGACCAGTGGTCAGGGATTATGGGAAGTGTAGTCCAAAAACAGCTGGAGACTCAAGTTTGGGAAACCCTGGTTTATCTATGGAACTCACTGCTACAGAAGGCAGTGATGACCACCTACTTAAAGGTAAAGGGAACCCTGACCATTAGGTCCAGTCATGGCCTACTCTGGGGTTGCGGACTCATCTCGCTTTATTGGCCGAGGGAGCTGGTGTATAGCTTCCGGGTCATGTGGCCAGCATGACTAAGCCGCTTCTGTCAAACCAGAGCAGCGCACGGAAATGCCGTTTACCTTCCTGTCGGAGTGGTACCTATTTATCTACTTGCACTTTGACGTGATTTTGAACTGCTAGGTTGGCAGGAGCAGGGACCGAGCAACAGGAGCTCACCCCGTGGCAGGGATTCGAACCGCCGACCTTCTGATTGGCAAGTCCTAGGCTCTGTGGTTTAACCCATAGTGCCACCTGCATCCCGGCCACCTACTTGGATGGCTTTAAAAGAGGATTGAACAAACTCCCAGGACAGAGGGCGATCATGGACTACTAGCCATGATGGCTACACTCTGTCTCCACAGCTGGAGGCAGCAATGCTTCTGAATGCCACGCTGCAGGCAGGGAGAAAGTTTTCTGCCCAGGTCCTGCTTGCCACTATGAGAACAGGATACCAGGGTAGATGGACCATTGGCCTGTTTCAGCAGGTTCTTCTAAGTCTATTCCGTTCCAGCTCCACACAGAACACATGGCGATAGTCAAGCCCGGAAATGTCAAAAGCAAACTCCCCTCCAGCCCAGAGAGCATCCATATTTATTGCAGTTAGTAAAAATTGCCCTTTGGGGCCGTTGCAGTCACAAGCTTATCAAACAATAGTGCCAGGTCTGGAAGAATGCTAGGTTCTGCACCTGTTCAAAGAGGGAGATCTCACCCCTGCTATCAACCACAGGCAAACCAGTTCCTCCCAGCCACCAAGGGCTTCTTGGCACTTGTAATCAAGACAAAAATCTTCTCTTAATAGAAGCCGGTAGGGGTTCCATTCTATTCTCCTATGAATTTCTGAGCTGACCTCATGCCTATTATTGTACAGCAATGAAAAACCTATTTCCTTGTAACAGCAAGGAATACAGTTTCTAAGCTTCAAATAAGCGCATTCTCTCCCCCACCACCGCCCCTTTTCTTCACAGGCCGCCATCCCAAAGCTCTTCTGATTCCTGATTCAAGAGGATGCAAAGATCAAGGGTTTGCATTTCAAGAGGGTGTGGAGAACGGGGGAAGATTGCTACCCGGCCAGTCCGCCTCCGCAACAGCAGTGCTTTAATTAAAGCCATGTCTCCATGAAAAGAAAATTCTAAAGCCCTTTGATCGGCACGTGCTAATTTAACACGTTGTCCTGCCACATCTAAATCATCTATAATGTATCAAGGGTTTTATTTTGGTTCTATTATGAAGCTATGTGGGGAAGGGTATGGGACCATGCCTGGGCACCAGGCATTCAGATGGAAGCCTTGCTTGCTGGGGTGTTTTGCTACATTTAAACTCCTCTCTTGGTTGTTGCTCATCAACCTAGGGCCCAACTGTTTTCAATTCCCATTCATGTGTACTTTTTCAGCACAGGTTTTTAAGGGTATCTGTGGCTGGGCACATGCATGTAATTTTCCTAGCCATCACTGCATGTAAATTCCTGGCGCTCTTCTCCAGAAATCCTCATGGAAGGTGACATGTTGTGAAATGCCGATACAAAAATATGAAACACAATGTGTGTGTGTGTGTGTGTGTGTGTGTGTGTACTGCAGCCACAAGTTATTCTTGTGCATTGTCTTTAGCAGTTAACATTGATGGTACGGAACTCTCTCATGCTCCATTAAACCTCATAAGCAAGCATTACAAATGCTCCTGTGACAGATGATTGATCTGCGCCTGCTTTGTTCAGCTCGATAAGCGCAAGGTTGCCCTTCAACCAAAATCCTAAAGGTGAGCAGGAGAACCTTGGGTTATTTCTCTCCATTGAGCAGAGGCAAAATAATGCAGAGGCATTGTGAAAGACGTAACATTCAATTGACCTTTTGCTTATCTATAAATGTAGAATAAGCTGCACAGATCACCCCTCCAATTCACCGGGGAGACATTGCGGAGGAATTTATTCCCTTTCACTAACCATAAAAATAAATTGCTCCTCTCAAAGAAGGACAGATGTGCATTCATATCTTTTCTGTAGCTACCAGCCAGTAATAAGATCATTACAAAGGATATGTTTCCCTCTCCACCCCTAGGCATTCATAATTGGGTGGCCATGTTATCAAACTATGTTTTATCAAATTGCCCGGGCAGACATTGAGAGAGAGAGAGAGAGAGAGAGAGAGAGAGAGAGAGAGAGAGAGAGAGAGGTGTGACCTGCAACAAAATGTTGCAGTGTCAAGTGTCAAAGGCAGCCTTCCCCCTTTCCCCGGGACACCCTTTTTCATCCCACATCCTGATTTTCTGTTCCTCCCCCAGGGAGTCAGAGCTTGCTTGTTGGGCTGTTGGGCAGGAGATTGTGTGCCCTTGCTTATTTTTGTTTGTTTGTTGTCTTAAGAGCTTTGTATTTCCATAAATAATGGGGTTCCCACCGGGACTACTGATACCTTCCCAAGAGGACATAGATAGTGCTGCTTCCAATTTCTAAAGATCAGCACTCTGAGGTTGTTCACTGTTAGAGCAGAGGATTACATGCATTATCTTGGCTCCTTGGGGTCTGTGAATCTGGAAATCGGCATCCTCAGAAAGATGATTAATGTTATGACTTTGAGATATTCATGGAAAGTGCAGGATTGGAAGATCAGCTATGCAGAATGTGTACCACAGATCAAGAAAGATTTGATCAGACTGTTTGACATGCTTTGTCCTGACCCTGCTCTTTGACATGTGACCGAAAAGCCTTTAGTGGCCCAGAACCACAAAAACCCAAGACTGCCTCCCCCTATGTGAACTGACCCAGATCCTGAGATCATCACCTGAGGCCCCTCTTTATGTACCTCCTCCATGAGAGGTCTGGAGGTTGGCAGCACAAAAACAGGCCTTTTCTGCAGTGGCTCCCCATTTGTGGAATGCTCTCCCCAGGGAGGCTAATCTGGCAACTTCATTCCATATCTTTAGGCAACTAGTGAAAATGTTCTCTTCAAGCAGGCCTTTGGCTGATTAACATTCTATGTCCTTTAAAATGTGTTTGTGGGAGGGAAGGGGTATCGATTTGTTTCTGTTTTATCATGTATTCAGTGTCCTCGTTTTGTATTTTTAATAATAATAATAATAATAATAATAAATAATAATATTTTATTTATATCCCGCCCTCCCCAGCTGAAGCCGGGCTCAGAGCGGCTAACAACAGTAAAATGATACAACATTCTAAAATCATTTCATTATAAAATCAGTTCAAATCAGATTAATGGCAACCATTGAGCTAGAGTTCTGTGAGGATTGCCAAAGGAGGGGGACAGGCTGTGCTCTGGCCAAAGGCCTGGTGGAACAGCTCTGTCTTGCAGGCCCTGCCGAAAGATGTCAAGTCCCGCAGGGCCCTAGTCTCTTGTGACAGAGCGTTCCATCAGATTGGAGCCACAGCCGAAAAAGCCCTGTGTGATGGCCTGGGAATCCGATTCAGAGGCTGAACCGGAGGAATCCCAGCCTGCACAGGAGTCCCTGCCTTCAGGGCCGGCTGAAACTGGGGCAGGGCCTTGATTCTGAAGCGCCTGCACCTGTGCCGGATCCTCAGGAGCAGGCACCAGGTGAATCCACTCTGGCTCCAGAGGTGGTTGAGGACTCAGTGCCTACAGGTGAGTCTCCCCCTGGGCCCAGTAACCCTTCAGCCTCTCCTGAACTGCAGAGGCTCAGGGCAGAGAAGCGAAGGGAACTGGTTTCTCCCAGGATGAGTGCTCGCCTTAAGGCCAGGAGAGGCGGGTCTCCTGGGGGCCGGGACATCCCCTGGCCTCAGAGAAGATAAAGGGCAGTCAGCCCGGTCCCAGGTTGCGGGAGCAACATCATTGTTGAGTACCTGTTCCTGCTCGGACCCAGACCTGACCCTCCAGTGTTCCTGTCCCCGTCCGGCTTCCTGCTTTGGACCTCGCCCCGCTCCTTGTGAACTGTTTCCAGGCTAGAGACCCAGGACCGGACTTTGACTACGCCAACGGTAACCTTCCCCCCGGGACCAGCACACCCTGGCTCTAGTTGAGGCCAGCCTAACCTCTCTCTGGCCTGGGACCTCCAAGATGTTTTTGTTTGAAGACCATTTTTATGTTGTGAACCACTCTGTGATCTTTGGACAAAGGGCACTATACAAATTTAACCAGTGAATGGATGAATACCATCTCTTTCTGAAAAGTGAGTGTCTTTGCTTCAAATCCACCCTCCTCTGGAATCCCAATTTGGAGAAGATAGGGTAGTTTGCTCCACCTGAAGGCCTTTGAATCTTAGGATACATCCACACAACTTCTGGATCAATTATTCTGCAATAACTCATTCCACCTTGTGTCCGGGACTGGACTGAAGAGGAGGAGGAATGGTGGAGGTGCCCCACCCTTCTCCTGTAGCTTCCAGAGAGGAGGGAGGCAGTCTCGAGTTACAGCAGGACTTTGAGGAAGATAACATTTCAGAGACAGGCAAACAGCAGAGTTATGCTGTGTTAAGAAAAGGAGGAGGAGAGGCAGAGCAGTTAGCTGACACATCACTGGACAGCATAACTGACCCCCCTTCTCCCAAAACCTGGTGTTCATTAAGGGCGCAAGAACAAAGAGCCCAGAGACAATTGTCCATGGACAGACCCCAGAGAAGCAGGTGTTGTTGCTAGAGGGGGAAGGGGGAGGAACTCAGTGTGAGCAACTCCATTATGGGGAATGACTGGAATTCTTTATCATTGACTGTGATGACTGAATAAATCATAGGTAAGAACTTTCTTGTTTCCTCCCTGCCTCTTAGTACCATCGGGGGTGGGCAGGGAGACGATTCCTTAAGCCTGACACCTTGTCACATCTTAAGAACACAAGAAGAGCTTGCTGGATGAAGCCAATGGCCCATCTAGACCAGCATCCTTTTCTCACAGTGGCCAGATAGATGCCTTGGGAATCCTGCAAGAGGACCCAAGCGCACTAATGCTCTCCTCACTTGTGGTTTCCAGCAACCAGCATTCAGAAGAAGAAGAAGAGTTTGGGTTTGATATCCCGCTTTATCACTACCCGAAGGAGTCTCAAAGCGGCTAACATTATCCTTTCCCTTCCTCCCCCACAACAAACCCTCTGTGAGGTGAGTGGGGCTGAGAGACTTCAGAGAAGTGTGACTAGCCCAAAGTCACCCAGCAGCTACATGTGGAGGAGCGGGGACGTGAACCCGGTTCCCCCAGATTGCGAGTCTATCACTCTTAACCACTACATCACACTGGCTCTGACTCTGGAGAGAGAGCATAGTCCTCAAGGCTAGTAGCATCATCTATTTTGGCTAGTGTGTGTTGGGGGGGGGGGGAGAAACAACCTCTTTTGCTACTTTATAGTGCAATTCTATGGAATAAAGCTGCATTGAATGATTAACCTTGTTTCAGCACAGGTATGCATAGGATTGGGTTGCTATACGGTTGTCTTTAGTCCTGTGCAGATCCCTTGACAGCAATGGACCTAAGTTAGCCATGCCCAATCACTTCTGTGGAGTTGAACATAGACATCCCAGTTGCCATTATTAAAGTACATTATGCAACTGATCATTAAGTGCCCTTATTAAAGGCTCCTGCTGCTCATCATTTTCCAGTCCGAACTACATACAAAGATCCAGTTATGTCTCCACCCTTTCTTTATTTGTTAAGCTGCCGCTGAAAACAAGCCGGCATTTCAGAGCATTAGCTCACCCCTGGGCAAGAGCCAAGCCAATTGGTTTAACACAATTGCCATCAGGGTGAACACAGGCTGTCCTTTTGATGAACGGGGCTGCATATTTGGACCTTTGGTGTCTGGGGTGGGTTTTCATTTTCTTTTTTAAATGCATGTTTATTTTACACTACAAACATTCCCAGACATCCTCAGGACAGAAATGGAGTGTGATCGCATGACAGAGTCAGCAGCACAAACAAAAGAACGGTGTGTTTAACTTTCCAACACTCCCAAGTGTAAATATAGGGTCTATTCCAGGCTTTGGTAACCCAGTGATCTCCATATGTTTGGGACTACAACTCATGCAGCACATGGTTAAACTATGGAACTCTCTCTCACAGGAGGCACTGTTGGCCAACAACTCAGATCGCCTTAAAAGCGGATCGGACAAATTCTTGGAGGACAAGGCTATCAATGGCTATTAGCCATGAGGACTATGTTCTGTCTCCATGGTTAGAGGCAATCATGCATCTGAATACTGGTTGCTGGAAACCCCTGGAGGGGAAAGTGCTCTTCTGCTCACTTCCTGCTTGCAGATTTCCCATTGACTGTGAGTTCAGGTTCTGGACTAGATGGGCTGTTGGCCTGATCCATAGCTGTCAACTTACAGATTTGAAAATAAGTGACTAGCAGCCTTGAAAATAAGGGACCAGCAGCCTTGAAAATAAGGGACCAGCAGCCAAAATAAGGGACCTGCAGCCTCACCTGTTCCAGGCACTCCAGTCTTCCTGTCCTCCTGCAGTCTGGTCAAACTCATGCTGGTAGCTTCGAGAACACTGTCCAACCAACTTTGTAACCAGAGGTTCAACTGAATAGAATCTGAATCACATGCACCACAAGGCCTATGCAGCCTCAACTTAAGATGGCTCCCCGGCCTGGCTTTGCACTGCAAAGTTTGCAGCAGCACGTGCAACAAAATAGCGTCCAGCATTTAAAAAACCCCTCAGCTTGCATTAACTAGCCACACACAAGGTATGCAAGCTCCACCCCCGAGTCGTTCTTAGACTTCTTATTAGATGAGCAACACAGCCAAACAACACAGTTGGAGCCTCCCTCCTCCCTGGCCGGCAGGGAGGGAGGGAGAGGAGCTGCTTCCTTTGAAATTTAAGGGACATCCATTAATAAGGGACAGCAGTGGGACATGGCGCTGGAATAAGGGACTGACCCTTCAAATAAGGGACACTTGACAGCTATGGCCTGATCCAGTAAGCTCTCCTTATGCTCTTATGTTTCCATTGGCTGCAGACAGCTTTACCTAGGCAACAGTGTATTGATGGTCAGTTAGTTTTCAAATGTTTTAGATGCTTAAAAAACATTTCAGTTTGATTTTTGGTTGCATGTTTCATCACTGGTGTGTTTGCCACTCTGGGCTCCTTTGGGAGGAAGGGTGGGAGATAAATGTGATTGGACTGGATCTTCTGGTTGAAGCATACAAGCAGACTTGGCAGCAATGTCAGAGGAGTGGCTCCATGGCACTGCCCCATGTTTCTGGTTGCTCCTCTCTGCAGGACTATAGAGAGCCTTGTCTTTGGTGCCCCCCCCCCCCCGGTTGTGGATCGACCTTCCGTCCAAGGTCCATTTTGCTCTATCATTTTTTTGGCAGTTGGTCAAGACAACCTCCTTACCCAGTCCTCTGGTTGATCTCACAGAGTTCCCTGTGACGAGGGATTAATAGTTTACTCACTCTGTGAATTGTAGCTGGTTATAAGCCAGCTTTCAGAGATCAGTGACTTCCCCTTCCCATTTAACATAAATAGACAAAGCCAAAAGTGTTTATATTGATTTCCACATAACCTGCCCAAAAATTCTGTTTGGGTAACAGTTTATGACTTCATAAATGTACAAAAGACAGGGATGGTATTTAAGACACCAAGACAAGCAGCAAACAACAAGGCGTCCATGTTTGGGAGCCGAAAACAATTTTGAGTAGAGCAGCGGTAAAGAGGTTTGTTTGGGACTTTGGAGAAATGCATGTATAGGCATGGGTGTAGCCAGGATTTTTTTTTTGGGGGGGGGCAGCCAAAGTTGTTGAGCTTCTTTTAGGAAATCGAAGTTGTTGTTGAGCTGGGGAGGAAAGAGGGAGGAAATGAAGTGACAGGCAGCCTTTCATGTGAACAACTCCAAATCCTTACCTAGTTTGGAATGAGGGATCGCTTATTTTTATTTTGGGACTGCTCTTTTGTGCACGCATGGTAGATCACAAAAGGTGGATACCCGAGTATCTCAGCTTTCCTGGCTTGGAGCAACTCTCTCTCTCTCTCTCTCTCTCTCTCTCTCTCTCTCTCTCTCTCTCTCACACACACACACACACACACACACACACACAGAGCTGCTGTTTTGTGCAAATCTGGTAGATTGAGAAAGCTGAATTAAAAAAAGAAGTAAAGGTGTGTGCTTACAACTAATCATTTAACAGTGTGCAAGGCCAGCCCACCCATGAAGTGGCATGAAATACCTTCCTCATGGGTGCCTTCTGCTATGCCCCCACCTCTGTCAGAGAAGCAGTACCAGTATAGGTGCTGATTTCCTGCTGATTTCCTGCAAGGTCTTGTGAGATCTGATCCAAGTCTTTCAGAATGTCAAGGAGAGCAAAAGTCCTCATGAGATTTGGGTGAGATCCTGCCAGTTCTGTTTCCCTTTTCCCTAGGAATGGAAGGATCTGACAGTTTCAGTCCTCTTGGTTTCTCATTTTTGCCACAATTCACTTTCTATTATTTTTAAACAATTAATATTAGCAGTTTGGTGTGAATTACTTCTAATAAACACATTTTGGTCTGCAGTTGTTGTTGTTTTATTGGATTTTATATACAATAACAAATGCATAGCACATTGTGTTTTAATTAGTATTTTTAATTGTTTTAAATATTTTTATTATAGATCTCGTGCTTTTATATTGTAACTTTGTGTTGTGAACTACCCTGTGATCCCATGGGTAGAGGCCGGCCTATAAATTGAATTAACAACAACATACCCCCATTCACATAAGAGGCATTGGGTAATGCATTAACATAAATGATTCTCCATACAATTTATGCAAATGCCCAGCATATATTGGCCCAGGGACAAGACAAAAGCTATATAATGCATTTATATAATGCAGTTTTATAATATAATGCAGTTTGGTGCATTATTCTCACCAATGTATCCTTTTTTTACACACACACTTTCCTCAAATATATGTGCTTTTGGTGAATACTGGTTGGTGGTAAATATGCATTGCAAAATTCGGATAAGCGTGAATTTCAAAGGTGTCTTTATTTCAGTTCTCCTATTGTTTCAGAAATTGTAACTTTGATAGATTCGCCTTTAAATGCCAATGGAACCAAATCCCTCCCCTCTCCCTACATCTATAGCTCTCCGTGCTCTGCACTGAAATGACTGCCGCTAGGTGACAATCTGGAAGATGACCCGCTACCCCAAAGAGGCAGACTCCCTCATTTTGAGCCCATTTCCAAATTAGCTGGATTCAGCAAGGTAGGTGAATTACTGCATTTCAACCCCTCTCCAGAGTGCCACAAGAGGAGCAGAGGAGGAGGGAACAACTCACAGTGCAATACATCTGGAAATCAACACCGACAAGATGAATTATTCAAGAATTAGCAGGCTCCCATGTGGGGGTTTTCTTTTTTGGTTTATTCAGATGAAAAGCCTGGAAAAAGCAAAGTGGTGCTTTCCCCCTGACATTTAATTTAGAGGAGATTGCTGTGTTACAATAGGGAGGAAGTGAACTGCATTGCACTGCAGCAGGCGGCTGAGTCTGAGTGCACTCCACGCTAATAAATAAATAGAATTTTGCACCCAGGGTATTCATTCAAGTTCTACAGCTGAAAAGTAGGAATCCTACAACCTGCCTGAATATGCCAACTACAGTAGTACCTCCGGTTGTGGACGGGATCAGTTCCGGAGCTCCGGTTGGATCCTGAGATTTCTGCAACCAGAGGGACCGCTTCTGCGCATGTGTGGTGGCAGACTTCCGGGTTTGCTGCTTTCGCAACCCAAAGTTTACATTACCTGAGGGTAATGTAAGCCAAGGTGCTACTGTATACACATTTGCACAAGTGAATTGATGCCATTGTGTCAGTGCAGTATCATGGTTAGAGTACTAGACTAGGACTGAGAAGAGAGGCGTTCAAATCCCCTCAATTACTATATCGGAGCCTAGTTAGTTATCTAGAAGTCAAGTTACAGGGAACCAGGCAGAGGGTCTTCTCGGTAGTGGCGCCCACCCTGTGGAATGCCCTTCCATCAGATGTCAAAGAAATAAACAACTATCTGATTTTTAGAAGACATCTGAGGGCAGCTATGTTTAGGGAAATTTTTAATGACTGATGTTTTAATATATTTTTAATCTTTTGTTTGGAAGCCACCCAGAGTGGCTGGGGGAACCCAGCCAGATGGGCAGGGTATAAATAAATTATTATTATTATTATTAACTTACCTCAAAGAATTGTGGTGAACATAAAATGGAGAGGGCATGAGTACCATTTACACCACCTCAAACTCATTGGAGGAAAAGGGAATATCAATGTAACAAATGTAATAAGCAAACAAAAATATTCTTCCTACTTTATTCTTCCTCTTTCTTCCCCTTTCCTCTGTCATTCATCCTGTGTCAAATTTCACAAATGGCTCCAGACACTGAGGTCCAGCTCCCAGAGCCTTCTGATGGTTCCTTCACTGAGAAAAGTGAAGTTACAGGGAACCAGAGAGAGGACCTTTCAGTAGAGGTGCCCACCTTGTGGAATGCCCTCCCATCAGATGCTAACGAGATAAATAACTATACAACCTTTAGAAGAAATCTGACAGCAGCCCTGTATAGGGAAGTTTTAAAATGTTTAATGTTTTATATTGTTTTTATATATGTTGGAAGCCACCCAGAGTGGTTGGGGCAACCCAGTCAGATGGGTGGAGTACAAAGAATGAAATTATTATTATTAGTGGTAGTAGTGGTCATTTAGGGACGCGGGTGGCGCTGTGGGTTAAACCACAGAGCCTAGGACTTGCTGATCAGAAGCTTGGCAGTTCGAATCCCCGCGATGGGGTGAGCTCCCATTGCTCGGTCCCTGCTCCTGCCCACCTAGCAGGAGAACCACTCCGATGGGGTGGGAAGGTAAATGGTGTTTCCGTGCACTGCTCTGGTTCGCCAGAAGCGGCTTAGTCATGCTTGCCACATGACCCGGAAGCTGTATGCCGGCTCCCTCGGCCAATAAAGCGAGATGAGCGCCGCAACCCCAGAGTTGGCCACGACTGGACCTAATGGTCAGGGGTCCCCTTTACCTTTACTAGTGGTCATTTATTTATTATTTTATTCATTTCTTTGAAAAATCATTTCCCTGCTTTCATTGCTGAGTACTTGCAAGATGCGTCACAATAAAAAAGAAAGTTTGTAAAGTCCTCAGGGCAGGGACAGTTTGTTTGTTTGCCAACTTCAGGCTTTTGTGGTTTTGGCAGGTGCTTTCCATGTTTCAAGTTTCCTCCCAGAGTCCTGAGGACTGGAAGCTTCCTTTAAAGAACAAAACAAAACATGACGATTATCAGGAACCTAAGAAATTTCTGCATCTGCTACTGCATTAAGTGGTTTGTTTGTTCTTTGCACACACAGGGAGAATTGCTACATAGGCACAGCATACCAGTGAGACTGAAGGCTCTGTCAACCACGTAGCTCTGCTCAGTCACTTCCAGGGAGCAAGGACTCAGAGGAGCAATCAACTCTGGACATAACAGTACTTCTTACACTGCTTTGAAGGACCAGCCCCATACGACTTTGGAAGCTTGAGCCTTTTAAAGAGTTTGCTGTTTTGCATTCCAAACACACCCACTGTCATGGATTCAAGTGCAAATACTGATTCTCCGGTGTGACTGCCTCCAATCCCTCAGCCTGCTCGGAACAGCACCGAGAACCCAAACTCATCGTAATGCACCCAAGCCATGCATGTTTCCAGCAGACAATTGCCTGATTCCCATTTGTATTCTGGGAGGCTGTTCCTGCTCATTTGCAGAGACATGGCAGAGCAGAAGCTATTATGCCTCTTCAATCAAATTGATTGCGGAAAGAGGCAGGGAGCCTCTTTTGAGTTAGGCTTCCTTCTGGCCAGAATTCAAAAGGATGACGCTAAAGAAGCCCTCTTCAAAACAGCTTCCATTTCAGAGCGTCCTTGTTGCTGGTAGCAAATGCTGGCTTCCTTGCACCCTGCTAAAAGTAGGAAGACCCGGTGGTTTGTTGGTGCATCTGCCAAACATCTCCTATCACCCTTGACCGTTGGCCTCCCTGGCTGGGGCTGATGGGAACTGGAGTTCCACTGGAGGCCATTGTTTCTCCATCCTTTCTGAAGGTAGGGGTTGATGGTGTTCACTCCCCTGGCCTGAGAACAGAAGTGGGGGAACCTCAGTTCCAGGAGTGTGAATGTGCCCCCCCAGAATGCATTATCCTTCCCTTGGGACTCTCCCTAGGCCATTCCTGAATGCTTTTGTCAGTCGGAAATGTGTCCTTCGACTGTAATGATAACTCTTGCTTGCCTGGGCAGAGATGTATGCTGAAACCGTTTTTCATAGCTGGAATGCAGCACACTCTGCAAAGTTAAAAGGCACTTCCTTGATCCACAGACTTTTGCCTCTGGCTATTCCCACCACTAGCATGTGGCCTTGGAAGGTTTGACATGAAAAAATGTGGCCCTCAGAATGAAAAATGCTTCCCCATCCCTGCTGTAGCAGACTTTGCTGCCAGCTACTGCTCTATGCAAAAGCCATAATGATTTAGGGAAAAAATGCAGCAGCCTGACATGTGATACCTAACAACTAGGGCTAGATAGCATCTTTGCTGGTGGGGTCTCTCCTCAAGCCAATCAGTTGACAATTTGCAGCTCCTGACTCTTGGTAGTGGTGGAAGGCTTGATAAAGGCCCTGGAAGGACAGTAATGGAAAATATCCACTTCCTAAGCTTTAACCGCTTGCTGATCCTACAAAAGTCAAAAATTTCTCTGCTGGATCAGGCAAATCAGGTCTGATCAGGTATGGATCAGACCTGAGTTCGTCTGCAGACTCTCCCTCTCTTCTAATTCCCAGGAACTGATATTCTGGGATGTGCTGTCTCTGATAGCCACCATGGCTAGTAGAAGTGAGTAAAGATTTAATCATTTAATTGCCACCGATAGTTCTCTCATGGCATGCCCGTATGCCTGCAGCACACAATTTGTGAATTAGTGCTTTAGAAAAACAAGCTAAATATTTAGGAGCACCTCAACCACCATCTGTATCGGGATACAGCAGAGGGAGAGTTAGGAAGCAGGGCCACTCCATCAGCTCTTCTGAGAGATCATCACAATTGCAATCCTCCTTCCTCAGCTGTCCAGCATCAATTTCATCAGACTGCAGCAGAGGAGGAAAAGGGAGACAGGAACACCCAGCCAGCTCTGCTGAGAGACTCACTCCATTTGGCCCTGTCTCTCCATTAGTTTCCATCCCAGCTGGTCCATCCCAGCTGGCCATGTTTGCTGCCCTGTGCTTCTTTGGGAGTAAATACAGGATAGAAAATTAATAGAGAAAATGCATAATACCCATTGAAATTAATGGGCATGGTTGAGTGAGTTGGATGCAGACCATCCCAAACATATTATCATCACTACTGTTGTTGTTGTTTAGTCGTTTAGTCGTGTCCGACTCTTTGTGACCCCATGGACCAGAGCACGCCAGGCACCCCTGTCTCCCACTGCCTCCCGCAGCTTGGTCAGACTCATGTTTGTAGCTTCGAGAACTACTAATCTGATCTAAAAATCCAGACACCATCGCTATATGAAAAACAAACACATGAAATGCAAATATGTGCTTTTTTAAAAAAAATAACAGGCAGTGTCCTCAACAAATAAAGTAAAAAGGAAATGAAAGCAAGAGTCCTGAAGGTTCCTCCCTCTCCCCTCTCACGCACACATGCATCCCACCCTTCTAAGCAGCTGTTCAGAGCATGGAAGTTACAATTATGTATTGTCAGCACAAAATTTTGCCAGACCCATCATCATAAATTGCGCCGTGGAAGTTTACTGCACACTCCAGAAAGTCTGGCCAGATTAGATTCTAGTCTGGAAAGAGAGAGAGAGATACATTTTGCTTTCACTCATCAAGACTGGGTGACTAATACTCCCCCTTTTCCTGTTACACCACAAAAAACAAAAAACAACAACAAAGCAGGTGTAGCTATAAAAAATATTGGTTTGGAGAGCCTGGGCAGGCCGGGTCGTCCTCTTATATACCTGCAGGGATTGACAAGGCATCTGGGCCTCACCTGAATCTCATAGCTCTCCTGTAGCTGCCTCTGATTAGTTATCATTTAACTCTTGGGGGAAATAATTAGCATCACATGTCATGTGCATGGAAGTTGCCAAACCAATTAACCAACTAGAAGGATTACTGTTAATAGCACCAGTTTTCCTTATAACTTGATATTGCTGGGTAGTTTTGATGAACTGCAAAAACATTTTTAGTTTGCTTTCTGTTGCCACCCTGGAACTTTTCTTTATTAGTGCCACTTTGTTTTGTACAATTCCTTGCAAATGAAGGAAAATAACTTTTCTGCTTGTATATGTCAATAATATAATTTTGGTTACTGGCCAGGACATAGGCGTCCTGACTGTGACAAAGGTGACCTGTGTGCTTGCTTGCTTGCTTAACAGTTGTTGAGAACTTCAAGATGCCTGTTCTCCCTTCTTATGGTCTTTGTGCTGGACCTGGAGACTCCAATAGAGAGCATTCCATGTCAAGAAGGAGGGCAAGTGGGCACTCTATCAAATGACAGGGCAGGAGTTACACAGAACAGGGTCTTTTTACTGGTGGTGCCCATTGTATGCCTCACTCTTCCCAGACCTGCTCTCTTTTGGCCTGTATTTTGGAGCTTTATAATTTAGGAAGACTTTGGAAGAACTGGTTGACAAGTCTTATCAGTTGCTGATGCCTGACTGGATTTTTTGCTGCTTTTCTATGCTTCTGGTGCACCAGGCTTTACACCAGCGTAATAGTTGGCCAGGATGCCAGAAGGGATACAGTTTATGAGCTTTCTCCATCATCTGCACAGCAGGGAGTGTTCAGTCAACAGTGCAAAGGCTGAGCTGAAGCATTCCCTGCTGGTTACCTGCTTTCAGCAATAGGGGTCCTAATGGGGCCCCTGCACCAGGGCTATCTAGATGGATTTTATTTATATCTATAAGATTTTGCAGACTTTGGCTGTGAACTTGGGCCCTACAAAAAAATAAATAAACCAAGTTGCGCCCCACTGCTTCAAATTGGGCCCCACTGGCTAGCCCTGAGTCTCATAGTGGATGGACCTGAGTTGCCCTGCCCTTGCATGAAGTCTTGGGTTTACAATTTTGGGAGAGGGGAGACAGCGGCACTGGGGAGCGGGCAGGCTGGTGAGGCCCCCTAGATTTAGAGGCCCTAGGCTTCAGCCTACTTAGCCTATACATAAATCCAGCACTGGCTTTGGGGACTTCTGACTCCAGACGTAAATATTCAGGTTGTGCTGCTTGGCTTGTTGAGGAATGAAAATAGTGGGTGTCCAAGTGCCAGCAATTGTAGCTTGCTAGGTGCTTGTCAACTTGTGCTCATCAGATAGGCCTCACATTTCATGTATCTTTCTTCCCCTTTATCTTTCCTTCACCTCGTATTGAGCAGCGAAGTGTAAAGAAAAGAAATGTCCATTTTTGGCCATATTTTAATGAAATCTAATTGCAATTGCATTTCATTTTAAACAGTTTTTAATACTGTATTTTATGTTGCTGTAACCTACCCTGGGACCTTCCGGCAAAGAGTAATAGTAATAATAATAATAATAATAATAATAATAATAATAATAATAATAGTTTTTGAAGGAATTGGCTCTTTTTACAGCTGGACCCTGCTTTGGGAACCATGAGGAATTGTATTCTAGAATCTCTGGCTCAACTTAAGATCTCCCAAAAATAAGGTCAGCGGAGGGAGCGAAGGGGTTGGAAAAGAAAAATAGCTGTGGCTAAACTAAGCATCACTCCCTGCTGTTGCTTCCCTGCTTCAGATAATCCCTTTCAGAAGCTGCTTTTCCTCTGGCGAAACAGCTGCCAAGTTTTGCCATTTGTGTTTGCGTGTAAGAATTAAGTTTGGCTACTCAAAATGTATATATGATTTAATTGTAAAAAACAAGCAACCCAAAGTGATTTACAAAAAAAGAACAAAGCAATAAAACAGTCAGAAATTAAAGAGTCAATGATAAACTAAAAAAAAACAGATTAAAGCACATGACAACAATCTTACATATATGCAGGGGCTTATCCAAATAAAAAGTTTTGCAACTGTTTTATACCTGCTATTATTTTCCAAATCACTCCAGGGTGCCTCATGGGAAATGCTTTATAAATGAAACACATGAAATTATTGTTATAATGACAATGACAGTAACTGTAACAACAACAACAAAACAACAACAACAGCATTATTAGGATGCCTATACCAGAGTCTATGCCCCACACTATCAATATTTTGGAGTGGTTGCCAAAATAAAGAAGTTGTCAATCCTACTCATTACAGAACCTAGCAAGATTGCCCATGGAGGTGAAGAGTCATCCAGTTTGGCCCCATTTTTGCATCTTTATTTTACAAGAGTCTCTTCCCCTCCCCTCTGCCATCTTGTTGAACTGATATATGCGCTTCCTTTATTATTCTGCCCCCCACTCCATCTTCGGAAAAAGCAGTTGTACGTTAATTAATTCCTTTCTAAAGATGATGGGTGCTTACAGGCATGGTGAGACACATTTAGCAACTGCAGAAAGCAAAAAGTGACTGCCAGGGCTTCCTTTGACAGGAGGCAGGAGAGAGAGAGAGAGAGAATGCAGAGCAGGGGGTGTGGAATCTGTAGCTGGGGATGGAAGGACCTGTCCATTTCATTTACCTCATTTCTAATCTGAAATTCAGTTCTCCACATTTTGGCAGCAGTTCACCAGCATTTAAGTGAATTCTTCCAAATAAGCCTAAATTTGTATGCAGTTTTGACTAATGTGCACATTTTTTTCAAGCAATATTCCCCAATGTGATACATTTTTTTTGTATGTTGCTTTCACTAATACATTCTTTTTAATGCACACTTTCCCCCAATGTAAGGGACGCAGGTGGCGGTGTGGGTTAAGCCACTGAGCCTAGGGCTTGTTGATCAGAAGGTGAGCGGTTCAAATACCTGTGATGGGGTGAGCTCCCATTGCTCGGTCCCTGCTCCTGCCAACCTAGCAGTTTGAAAGCACGAAGTGCAAGTAGATAAATAGGTACTGCTCCGATGGGAAGGTAAACGGCATTTCCATGTGCTGCTCTGGTTCGCCAGAAGCAGCATAGTCATGCTGGCCACATGACCCAGAAAGACAAACGTCAGCTCCCTCGGCCAGTAAAGCGAGATGAGTGCCACAACCCCAGAGTCATCCTCGACTGGACCTAACGGTCAGGGGTCCCTTTACCTTTCCCCCCAACGTATGCATTTTTCCAGACACTGCTTGCTTGGAGAATTGCACAACAAAATGTAAGATATTGAAGGATAGCTGTGTTTTGGTTTGCATATTGTTTTCAGAAAGTGCAGATTTGATAGATTCACCTTTAACTGAGAATCAAATCAGATTTCTCCCCCCAGCACTACCTTTGGTTCTCCACCTGTTGCTGGCCTCTGACCCCCATCATCTCTGATGATGCTGGCTGGTGCTCCAAAACCCAGCAAGGTCCTTGTATTAATTTGCAAAGCCCTGAATAACTTAGGTCCTCAGGGACTGCTTGCCCCTTCGTCAATGAGATAATCTGCAGGAACACTGTTGATCATCCTGAGTTGGTGAAGCTCATCTGACAACAACAAGAATCTGACTCTATAGTGTTAACAGCTCTGTGTAACAGAACACTCTACTGATAGAAATTCAGCAGGCACCTTCTGCTTCAACTTTAAACACTTGCTGAAAACTTTTCTATTCCATCCTGTTTATGAAGACAATTCCACAATAGCTGAATTCTGATTTTAACATTTTTGGGAAGTTTTTTAATAGTATGGTTTTAGGTATCATTGCTTTGATTTTCTTTAATCAATTAGAACATACTTAAGAAAAGCCTCCTGAGTCAGGTCTCATCAAGTCCAGTATCCTGTACTCACAGTGACCACTCAAGAAACCCTCAAGCAAGACCTGAGCACAAGTGCACTCGCTCTTCCTACAGTTCTCAGCTATGGGTATTCGAAAGTGGATGTCGGTGGCGCTGTGGCCTAAATTACTGAGCTTCTTGGGCTTGCAGATTGGATTGTCAATTTTGTCCCAGCTCCTGCCAACCTAGCAGTTCAAAAGCACACCAGTGCAAGTAGATAAATAGGTACCACTGCAGCGGGAAGGTAAATGGCGTTTCCATGCACTCTGGCTTCTGTCACAATGTCCCATTGCACCAGAAGCGGTTTAGTCATGCTAGCCCCATGACCTGGAAAGCTGTCTGTGGGCAAACGCCAGCTCCCTTGGCCTGAAAGCTAGATGAGCGCAACACCTCATAGTTGCCTTTGACTGGACTTAACCATCCGGGGTCCTTTACCTTACCTGTTCAGAAGTATTGTTACCTCTGTCTGTGGAGGTACAATGTAGCCATCATTGCTAATAACCATTGATAGCCTATCTCCTCCATGAATTTCTCTTTTTAAAAAAATTACTTTTTTATTCAAAATTAAAACAAAACATATTATCTAGAA
The DNA here is from genome assembly GCF_964106915.1 of Podarcis gaigeae. Taxonomy (NCBI): domain Eukaryota; kingdom Metazoa; phylum Chordata; class Lepidosauria; order Squamata; family Lacertidae; genus Podarcis; species Podarcis gaigeae. Next base: position 24,232,476 of record NC_139690.1, on the reverse strand, counting down.
ACATATCATCCTTATTTTTCCCCTTTTTCCTTCCTCCCCCTCCTTCCCCCACAGAACCCACCCCTCGACTTCCCTCAGTTCCAGTCTTTGATTTCTCTAAAAATGCTGTTTTCTGCATGTTACACAGTTGTATAGATCCTCAAACAAAGTAATAATTATCAATAAAAAGTTTGTGAATGTTTATTCAAAACCAGCCAAGGAGTCCAGTTCGCTTTGTTGCGTCTTCAGATACTTTGTAAAGGGTTCACATTCATCCTTAAAGTCACAGTTATCCTTGTCCCGTAGCTTGTATGTCAGTTTTGCCAGTTCTGCATAGTCCATCATTTTTTCTTGCCATGGTTCTTTAGTTGGGGTTTCTTCAGTCTTCCATCCTTGTGCTACTAAATCTCTCGCGGCCATTGTCGCATACATGAAGATGTTTTCCAGCTTTTTTGGCAGATCTTTCCCTACAATTCCTAATATAAATGCTTCAGGTTTTTTAACAAATGTTAAATGGAACATTTTCTTCAATTTGTTATATATCATTTCCCAATTTTTTAAAATTACCTTACAATCCCACCACATATGATAAAATGTCCCCTCCTTTTCTTTACCCTTCCAACATATATTTGAACTAGCTTTGTACATTTTCCCTAACTGCACTGGTGTTATATACCACCTGTTCATCATCTTCATGTAATTCTCCTTCAATAGGGAACAATCTGTAAATTTTAAATCAGTTTTCCATAATTTTCCCCAATGAATTTCTCTTTTTAAGCCATCTAAGCTGGTAGCCATAGCTGCCTCCTGTGGGGACAAGTTCCATAGTTTAACAATGTGCTCTGTGAAGAAGTCCTTTATTTTATCTCTTTTGAGTCATGCAACATTTAGCACCACTAAATGACCGAAAATTCTAGTGTTATGAGGGTGGAAGAAAAACCTCTCTCCCTCCACTTTCTCCATGACATGCATAATTGTATACACATCTATCATATCACTGCTTACTTACCTTTTCTTAAAACAAAAAAGTCCCAAATGCTGCAACCTTTTGTCAGGGGAATATAAACGATATGTAAATAATATATGTGTGTAAATATTTTTTGATAAATAAACAGACAGGAGGGCTACAGGCTCGGCTCCCTATCCTTGATCTCTAGCGAACACATGCTAGTGAAGACAACTACCAGGACACCCACATAGCCATGGTGATTCTGCAGGGAGCCATCTTCCTGAATGTCTCTGATGTTCTGCTGTCCTTGAAATCAGCATGCAGAAGAGCTGTGTTTCTCTCACAAGACCATCCTAGTTGTGAGGGAGGAGACAGGCCTTCCCCACATCCTTCACCAAGCAAGGGAGCATGGTGGGAATTCTTGTCTGCATTATTCAATTTCCGCTTTATGGAGGCTGCCTTGGGAGATCTCTGACCTTTTCTGTGCCTAATCTATATGCTTTCCTTTTGCTGCACATGGTAGCCAGAGGAGCAGCATTGAGAAGCACAGGAAAGTTATCTGCAGCCAATTATACATTCTCTCTCTCCACATCTCTCTCTCTTTTAAAAAATGCCATTGATTTCCAGGTTCTGCCAAGAAAAAAAAATGTTTTCAAGATATGTCTTTCTTGTCCCAGGCAGAATTTCTGCAAAGGAAATTCCTCTTTGGTTGTTGCTGTTTTTGTTTCCAGGACACAGGAAAGCTCACTGAAAATTTGGCATTCAAAAAATTGCATTGCTTCAATGGGGTCCTGACAAAGTCTTATCTTGATAGTGGGCCAGATCTGTTGTTGTTGTTTTTTCCAATTTGGGTAGCATGCTTGTCACTGCGGAATGTGTTACAACCACTTAACCTTCGATTTAGGAGATTGGGAAAAAAAGAGGCTAGACACAGGTTATGGGATAAACGACAGCCACTGTATTAACTACAACTTAGGCACTTAAGAAAAAGCAAACTTCTGAATTTGCCATTACACTTCTGCAAACATGCTCATCCTAAAATTATTCAGTGTCCCTAAATGCTTAGCTTTGCTTTTCCTGTGTACCTTCTCCAGAGTGACTCTAGGAGCCAATCCTCAGTGGCTGACTCACCTCCTTTCACTCTGATTGGTTTCATGTGGCACAAAGGGTAAGAAGGCTTCTTATTGGCTAAGAAGCTTCCTTTCATGCTGATTGGGCAGCCCTAGGACACTAGAGACTGAGACCCTGCTGCAGAAACAGAAACAGGTCTTTGACCATAGACCACTACACCATTGCATATTTGTGGTTAATCCTATCCTCAGTCATTCAGTCCAAAATCAGACAGTGACTGTGGGGAGGATGAAACTCACTCCAGTAAACTCTTGGGTTGTGTCATCCTTCCCAGTGGCTAACAACTTTAACCACCTTTTTGAAGCAAAAAATGCTGTAGCAACATCTAATAAGGTGTTGTCTAGTGACTCTCTAGTCATGTATATGCTCAGCGGTCTTTGCATGTAAGCAGAAATCTGTATATGTACACACACACACACAAACACACACACACACACACACACACACACACACACACACACACTGAGTATGTATTATTCACTTATGTAGAATATTTTTATTTGCACTTCATCAAAAGATTTCATGGCGGCAGGGCCAAAACGCATGAATCAAATTATTGTTATGGGACTGGATGACCTCAATATTTTTTCCAACTCAATGATTGGTTGGGGCTCTAAACAATACAGAAGGTCTGCTTATATGGTCAAACTTGCCCAGCAAGTCTGTTTTAGTCAGATAAAGTAGCTGGCCAAGTATGGGTGATTTGTTGCCATAGGAACCCATGGCTGGTGGTGACTCTTCCCAGATAAAGGAACCATTTGGGATCTTCCTCCCTGCAGGATATTATGGCATCAGGCTGTTTTGTGGAGAAACAGTAGGTTTAGAGAAAGGCAGACTGAGATGGAACTGGGAAAAAGGCACAGAAGGCTTACCTTCCAACATTTCTCTGATGAAAATAGGGATGTTTTATCATCATCATCATCATCATCATCATTTTATTATTTATACCCTGTCCATCTGGGTTGCGCCAGCCACTCTGGGCAGCTTCCAACATGTATAAAAAAATAATAAAACTATATTCAGATCTCTTCTAAAGGTTGTATAGTTACTTATCTTCTTGGCTCAGGGGTCCAATACTGAATAACCTCCAATATTCCTCTGGTGTAAATAGGGATGACCTAAGGAAAAGTGTAGGGACGCAGGTGGCGCTGTGGGTTAAAGCCTCAGCGCCTAGGACTTGCCGATCGAAAGGTCGGCGGTTCGAATCCCTGCGGCGGGGTGCGCTCCTGCTGCTCGGTCCCAGCGCCTGCCAACCTAGCAGTTCGAAAGCACCTCCGGGTGCAAGTAGATAAATAGGGACCGCTTACCAGCGGGAAGGTAAACGGCGTTTCCGTGTGCGGCTCTGGCTCGCCAGAGCAGCGATGTCACGCTGGCCACGTGACCCGGAAGTGTCTCCGGACAGCGCTGGCCCCTGGCCTCTTAAGTGAGATGGGCGCACAACCCCAGAGTCTGGCAAGACTGGCCCATAAGGGCAGGGGTACCTTTACCTTTACCTTTAAGGAAAAGTGGGACCAGGATAGCTTCTGTAAGTCCAGGATTGTCCCTGGAAAATAGAGACACTTGGAGGATGAGTTGGTCTCTGATAGTGCTGGCAGTTCCACTAGAAATCTGATGGGAAGTCTGATTTGTGAAACATCTGTTGGAGCATTTAGCACCATGAACCTCCACTAGTGCTCAAACCAGCATATTTGTAAGGAAATACAAATATTGCAAAGTTCCAGTAAGTATCCTCATTTGAAGGAAACTAATCTAGGGCACACCTGAAACTTCACTGCTCAGAGAACTGCATGCAAACTGGTATTCCATCCAATATCAACAGGCAGGGAGGTCCAAAGTACAGGGGCTGCCACATGAAAAGAATGTTGTTGCTGCCGCAACAGTGCTAAGAAAAAATGCTGGATTGTCATTCAGTGCATCACTTCAGACCTGTCCAAAAGATGAAGAAGGAGTGGAAGGAGAAAGGGTGTGCTTAAAATTTTTAAAAGACAGAAAGTACAGGCAATTAGAGTGAAGAATACCTCACTTGGTATGCAAATAGCACCAAGCAGGCATCAGGTTGCATATTAAAGTGTCAGGAAAGTTTCATTATGAACCATGCAAAGCAACATTCCCTCCTGCCGCCCTTGATGTAATGCTTCAAATTCCCTTGGTCGCAAGAAGAATGCAAGATCTTTTGTGCTTCAAACAGAGACTGAGCCAGAAAGCATTAACATTTCAGATTAATTTATCCCCTTCTTCTTTAATATTACAACTTGCATTTCCACAGCTTATAACAATATTTGCCTTCTAGAGAAACATGGGTGTAGCCAAGATTGTATTTTTTGGGGGGGACAGAAGCTCAATTTTGTATTGATTTGTATTGGTTTTTTATTGAATGGGGGGGAGGCAACTGCCCCCTGCCTCCCTTAGTTACGCCACTTAGAAAAGCAGAAAGACCCTGTTGCTTAAAACAGGGCTTCACCCTTGTGTACATGTGGAAGAGAACAACATGGTTTCTAGTACTTTGATAATCTTGGTTGTCCTCCTTTGCACACATTCCAGCTTGTCAATATCCTTCTGAATTGTGTCACCCAGAACAGGACACAGGACTCCAGCTGGAGGTCTGATCAACACAAAATAGAACAGTACTATTACTCCCTTCACACTGTATTTCTGTTGATGCAGCCTAGAACAGCGCTAGCTTTTTTGCTGCTGCATCACACTGTTGGTTCATATTTAGCTTATGGTCTACTAAGACCCCTAGAGCCTTCTCACGTAGCATTGGCTACTGGCAAGCCAGATGTCCACCATCTTATATTTGTGGAGTGGTTATTCCTGCCTATGTGTAGAGCCTCACATTTGTCCTTGCTGGAATTCATTTTGCTAGTTTGGGCCCAGTTCTCCAGTCTGTTAAGGTTGTCTTGAATCCCAATTCTGTCTTCTGTGGCATAAGCTGTCCCTCCCAGTTTGGTGTCATCTGCAGATTTGGTGAGCATCCCTTCAATTCCTTCATCCAAGTTATTTACAAAGATGGTGAGCAACAACAGGCCCAGGACAGAACCCTGCAGCATCCCACTTGTCATTTTTTTCCAGGATGATGAGGAATCATTTGTGAGCACTCTTTGGGTTTGGTCAGACAACTGTCTACAAATCCATCTAACAGTTACTTCGACCAGCCCACATTTTATCAGCTTATTCACAATAATACAATGATGACTTTGTCAAAAGCCTACTGAAATCAAGATACACTACATTTACAGCATTCCCATGATCCACTAAGCTTGTAAGTCTATAAAAAAAGAGATTCATCTGGCATGACTTGTTTTTGAGAAACCCGTGCCAGGATTTAGTGACGATAGCATCCTTTTTTAAGTGTTCACAAACTGTTTATTTATCTGTTTAGGATCTTTCCTGGTATCAGCATCAAATTGACCAGTTGGTAGTTACCTAAGTCTTCTTTTCCTGCCCACCTAAAAAGCACGTCAAAGTGCAAGTAGATAAATAGGTACTGCCCCGGCGGGAAGGTAAACGGCGTTTCCGTGCACTGCTCTGGTTCGCCAGAAGCGGCTTAGTCATGCTGGCCACATGACTCAGAAGCTGTCTGAAGACAAACGCCGGCTCCCTCGGCCTATAGAGCGAGATGAGCGTCCAACCCCAGAGTCGGCCATGACTGGACCTAATGGTCAGGGGTCCCTTTACCTTTAAGTCTTTTCCCCCTCCTTTTTGAATGACATTTGCCCATCTCCAGTCTGCAGGGATAATTGAGAATCCCAGTTGATCCACATTTACCATCTTCACAGAAAATCTGAAAACTATATATTTTAAAAACCAAAGAAATCTGGATTAAAAGTGGGAAAATTGTCAGTAGTATTTTGATGAGGAAAATGTAACATGGATACTGACAAAAATGTGCATGCAGGAACAACACCGATTCCACAATGAACTGCTGAACTGAAATGGCCCAGGTAAGCACAGTCACACTAAATTGTGATAATGCATGGCCAATTAAATTTCATATTTCTTGCCACTGTGGATTTTTTGGAGGGAAGGAAGAGGAGGCTAATGATGTTAATAAAGCTGATAATTATCCGGCCACGTAAATCTGTTTTGTTTGTTGGTTTGACAGAGCCAATCAAAGCTGGCTTACGAGTTTCCTCATTTGGAAAATGACCCAGGCTTCCATTTTAATTTGGTTATTGTATAAAGGTTGACAATACTCATCTTTATGGTACCTCAGGATTCTTTGGTATCTTGGTTACACATGCGTGTATAATTAGGCACATCATTTTAGCTGAATATGTAAACTCACTTATTGGATTTTATGCCAGCAATTAGAGATAATGGATAGGGGAGGATGAAAAAGTGGGCTAATGTGGCAGTTTTTAAGTCCTTTCCAAATGAAATATGTCTGCACAACTGTTAAATATACAGCAGTGTCACAGGAGATTTTGGGCTGCATCCAATTCATATTTTATTTTCAAACTCACTGTCAGAAAGTGAGGGTTTTCTAGGTGTTCCAAAAGCAGGATCCAAACACTTCACTTTCTGCTTGACTTTGCTGACTTGCTAGAGGACAGAGATGTTCATCTGATTTCTCTTGCACTACAGAGCTGCTGTTGCAAAAGGCCAAAAACAGTATTGCTGTTGAGCAGGAAGTAGGTAACAGAAAGGGACCATTGGGTTCTACCTGTCTTCTTTGGCGATCACTCATAGCCGAGTAAGATTGTCTTCCATAAACACAGTTTTAACAATGAGTCTGCAAGTGACTGTAACGGGCCAATTCTGGATCCACACGTCCTTCCACAGTGGGGACGTTGGTTTTCAGATGGGAGTTGATCATGGTGTGGATTTGCCAAGTGTGCCTTCCTCTTAGCATGTTTCTCCCTTGTGTCCTGAGTTCGAGTGTCTTCAAAGCAGATGACTCTGGGGTTGCGGCGCTCATCTTGCTTTATTGGCCGAGGGAGCAGGCGTACAGCTTCCGGGTCATGTGGCCAGCATGACTAAGCCGCTTCTGGTGAACCAGAGCAGTGCACGAAAATGCTGTTTACCTTCCCTCCAGAGTGATACCTATTTATCTACTTGTACTTTGACATGCTTTTGAACTGCTAGGTTGGCAGGAGCAGGGACCGAGCAATGGGAGCTCACCCCGTCGCGGGGATTCGAACCGCCGACCTTCCGATCGGCAAGCCCTAGGCTCTGTGGTTTAACCCACAGTGCCACCCACTTCCCTTTAAAAATAAAAAATAAATGGTACAATATGTAAAATTGGGATGCATCTAATAATGAAACCCTTAGTGGAACACCTCATAAAATGCAAATAATCAGCCCGAAGAAGAAGAAGAAGAAGAAGAGTTTGGATTTGATATCCCGCTTTATCACTACCCAAAGGAGTCCCAAAGCAGTTAACAATCTCCCTTTCCCTTCCTCCCCCACAAGAAACACTCTGTGAGGTGAGTGAGGCTGAGAGACTTCAGAGAAGTGTGACTAGCCCAAGGTCACCCAGGAGCTGCATGTGGAGGAGCGGGGAATCGAACTTAGTTCACCAGATTACGAGTCCACCACTCTTAACCACTACACCACACTGGCTCCCTAAAGGAAAAGAGGTACGCGGATTTGTGCCACTCTGATGCTCCCTGCTGTGCTCCCCAGCACCAATCTGGATTTCGCCAACCTTTTGACAGCACATTTATTTAGTCTTTTCAGAGTGCACTGCACAGTGACTTCTAGCTTCTGCCCAGATTTTGCCCTCCGGTTGCCAAATATTCCACGCTCTTGACTCTGCTCCATCTCTGACACGTTGGCGGGAGCAGCTTCTGCAGCGACATTTGAAGAGCAAAGAGTTTCACACCCTCGTAAATTTTGCTTCCATTTGTGTCTCAGCATGGGGGCGTGAGTGACAGCAAAGCAGGGTGACAGTTTTTGCTTTCACACCCCTGCCTTCCATTTGTACTAGCCAAAGACGCTTTCTTGGAGGGGGTGGGGGACATAGACAGTGAGTGAAGTGTTCTTTCATATATATATATTTTCTCCCTGATAATACAATCTATTCTATTTTTGTCATTTTACCATTCAGCATACATTGGGAATTTGAAAAGCGCACAGTGTATGCTTAAAAGAAATTGGCAGGCCTTACATCAGATAGAGCAAATCAATAAATGCATTCCTATGTGGGAATGAGCCCACTGAATTAAATGAAAATATTGGTTGACTTTGGATTTTAAAGATACACTACCTAATTCACACTTTCTGATATATTAGGGAAGATAACATGTACAATTTAATTAAATGTTCTTGTAAAGATGTGTGCATTAGGCAAAAGCCGCACACAAAATGTGCCTAACAGGAGAACCATACACTAAAATGTTGTTGCATTTAAGGGGGGGGGGGGGGGAATGCACGCAGATGCAGAAATTTGTGGAACTGAACATAAGACCAATTTTTCCCTAGTGGAGAAATAGCGGCAAGGTGATGTCACTTTGGTCTCTTTCCACCACAGCAAGATATTAAGGAGGAGCTCTCTTGGGAACAATGGAAGGGAAATATATGGGGGAATTTTTTGCTGCTTCTCAGCTGGTATACCTTTCTCCTGAGTTTGTGCAAGGTATGCAGGGAGGGATGTTGGAGCACCGGGAAGGCACTGCATCCTATCGATTCACACTGTTTCCTGACCCTTTTCAAGAATGTTCCCTCCAACTGTTCCAACGTGCCACCCCTGAATTTCCCCCAGCCACCCTGAATGGGCAGGGTCATGGAAGCTGCTGCAGCAGTGGAGAAAGCGAATGAGAGGGGAGACTGCCCACTTGGGAGCAGGCTGGCTGGTGAGGCCCCCTAGATTTAGAGGACCTAGGCTTCAGCCTACTTAGCCTATACATAAATCCGGCACTGAATATAGTCCCCTCTGTTATCAGTGGCTATTATTCATGATGGCTGTGCTCTTTCTTCACAGTCAGAGGCATCAATGGTCCTGAATTCCTTTTGCTGGAAACAGCAAGAGGGGAGAATGCTCTCATGCTCACATCTTGCTTGAGGATTCCCCATTGGGGCATCTGGATGGGCACTTGCTGTGAGAACAGGATCCTGGACTAGATGGGCCATTGACCTGGTCCAGTTGGTCCCTTGCAATATGTTCTACAGCCATTCTTCTGCCAACACTATTTTTATACAGTATTTTCCTCTTAGCTATCCTTATTCCACCTATTGCCATTGCCTTGGTCCACATGCCTTGCTCTCACTTTATCTTTTAGCAGTAGACACTGGTTCTTTAAGGTGAACGGGGCATTGCTCCACCATCATCTGCCCCCAGCCAACTTTTTGACCTGCCTGCCTTAATTCAACCGGCCCAAGGGGTGACATTGTCTGCCTCCTTCCTCCTGCTTAGTTTCTTGGTTGTCTTTGTAGAAAGCAGGGAGGGAAGCAGGTGGAAACTTGAATTTGTCGGTTCTGCCTGCCATTGGCTCTGGCTCCCCCTACTATTAAGCTCCCTGACTTCTGCCCTACCAATCCAATTGGACATCTGCCACCACTGTCTTTTAGGAAGCCCAACAGAGAAAGTGGCGACCAAGGCAGGGTGTGTCATTCCTGCTGGCTTTGCAACTGTTTGCAATGTTAATCCGCACCATCTGTGATTCAGATGCTGCTCCTGTTTGAACACTGTGCCAGCAAAGATCAGAAGCTGTGATACTCCCAGGGTCTTATGCTATCTGACAGATTGTTCCATCCATAGAGCAATTTATACACATTTCTGTGGTGCCTGCTAACAATGCTGGTTCTACAGACTGAAGTAGTCAAATGGGCACAACGAGGTGAAGTGATCTTGCAAGTAAGCTGGTCCCAAGGTGCTGAGGGCTATCGTGTTACCACTTGTCTTTTTTTTAATCCAAAAGAAAAACTCCCCAAAGTTGAAACCTTTCTTCATAAAGGAGTCTTTCCATCCCGTTGATTATTTTGATTCCCCTTTTCTGAGCCTTTCCCACTGCTATAATATCTGTTTTGTGGTGAGGCAACCAGAACTGTATTCCAAATGTCACCACACCATAGATTTGCATAATGAAGTTCTAATACAGCCAGTTTTATTTTCAGTTCCTTTCCTAGCGATCCCTAGCATGGGTCATTCCGTGGCCACTACTTCAGGTAGATAATTAAATAGCATTGGGGATAAAACAATACCCTGCAGCATCCCATAATGTAACTGCTAGGGGTAAAACCTCTTACCGATCCTACTTTCTGACTTCAATCCCATAGGTTAGGCCAGAACCACTGTACCCCCAATTCCCATTCCATGGAGCTGGTCCAAGAGAATGGAATCAAAAGCCACAGAGAGCAAGAAAAAGAAGTTATCCATATTTTTATTAATTTTCTATTTTATAATATTTAAACACATCATCCATTGTCCACTTTACTTCTTTAGCTCTTCAGAGCCTTTCGGCTCCCCTCCCTCCCATCTCATGGTTTCCCAAGCCAACCTTTATATCATTTTCCTGTTTATGTTTCATTCATTCAAAATGTCTCATTTTTAAAATAAATATAAAAAAGGGAAAAACAATAATCATTACAAGTCTTCTTACAACCCTGCTAGTGTTGTTAAATGCTTACAGTGGTCCTTCAAATGTTGTATGAATTTAGTCCAGTCTTTTTGGAATGCTTGATCACACTGGTTTTGGATTGTTCCCATCAGCTTCGCCAGCTCCACAAAGTCCATCATCTTTGTCTGCCACTCTTCTTTCGTTGGAACAGAAATTCTCCATAAAGGTTGTTCATCAGAGCGGCCAACTCAGTCCCATGACCAGGCCTGAACTTAGATTGCAGCAAATGCAATCTCCACTATCCAAAGATGTTTGTAGCTTCCTTACCACAACATGAGCTCATGCAGTTTCTTATATGTGAGAAAATGTTCCCAAAGGACTTGCTGCTCCTTTAATAAAGTTATTTTCCTCTCCCTTCTCCTTCCCTCTCTTTAATGATATTGATTAAAGTTATTGTCATTACTGGCAGACCCACATCCAGCTGAGAAGAGATGCATTTCTTAAGTCTTCTATGAATTTAATTCGCACTTTGCTATTTAGCCTTGATGGTTACTCAACTTCAAGTGACACTGGAATAACAGCAGGCAGCCATTTATGTTCAGGCTCCCAAATTACTATCGAATTTTGAGAGCTGTTTCACTGAATATAAAGAATGTATTAATGGGGTGTGTGCAGCCATTTCTTGAAAAGATGCAGATTAGTGCTTCATTGGCTCTCAGCAACCACGGGGTATTTAAATGCTGTAGAGAAAAGAGATGTTTCAGAAAAGCTTTGCATGGTACTGTAGAAGCAATAAGCAACGAGAAATGCAAGTCTGGCACATCCTATTTTTGTGCTGGGGATGTAATTTAAATCTCCCACAGATATGTTTCTAGTCTAACCATGAAAATATGCCAAGAATGATAGGAAGGCAGATAATCCCACCTACCAGAATGCAACCAGATGTGTTGATGTCTACCATTTAGAAATGGGGCATGACACATATGGTGTTTGCATGCCTTTCTTTTTGGATAGGTTTATTTCCGCTAGCATTATGTCCCCAATATTATTTGATGGCAGTTTATGCAACAGATGTGGATGGGGCATCTGTGAGACTCTACAAAGGCATGTGGTGCATCAGACCTGGACATCTCTCCAACTCTCCCACTGATTTCTCCTTCAATTTCTCCTAAGTGAAAGGTTTTGCTACACGCGTCTCCAATGAAAGCTTAGCTAACTCGTCAATTGATCTAGGCTTGTTAGGAGCTGCCAGGCAACCTCAGCTTCCTCCATATAACGAAACCTCAACAATGCGTAATATCAGTTTGAGCATAACAGACTCGGACACAACAAAGACTGAAATTCAGTCGCTGTGGGAATTTTTATGTGACCAGTGTCTCTTGATAAAACAAACAGTAGAGGGAATCTTTGGAAGAATTGACACATTGGAAAAGGAAGCTTCTGGTTTGAATGTCATAACTGGAACACTAGCTGGGTTAGTGCAGATAGGAATTCTGGCAGTAGCCCTGCAGACAGGACCTACCAGCAAAGAAACTGAAGTTGGTGGTGGTTTGGAGATATAGCAAGAGGGGGGTAGAACTGAGTTTCTGCAGGTTCCTGCTGAAAAAAAGCCCTGGTAATGGATGCTTTAGTTGAGATTCCTGCATTGCAAGGGTGATGCAGCTGTACAATTATATGATTCTATGAAAGCAGACTTCAAAGTTTGCTAAGGGAGATGTAAATGTCTTCCTTAGCATGAAGCAATTGGACACTTAAAGAGATTTCATCAGTTAGCTCAGCTGCTTAAAATGACTAGTAGAACTATTCGTCAACTGGAAACTACACAAGTTGAGTGCATCCCAAAGTAAATGGTTCTTCAGAGAGCCAGGCTATCCACAGATTGTGGTGTGCCTCAGGTTATCCACATAGAGCAGTGGTTTTTGAAATACATTTTTTGAAAGCCTGAGTATGTCTTACAAGTATATTGGAAGTTCCTTGATGGGCGAATAGGATGCTGAGGGGACATGCAGCAATAGTTTTGTTTGTCTCATGGCTTTGGAGAGAGAGACATTCCTGAAGTCCTCCCAGTTCTGGCAATGCCAATCAGAGCCTTGAAACACATTTGAGGTTGTGAGTGTTTGGGTGTCATATGGATACCTCCCTGAACAACTAATTAAGGAGCATGAATGCTTTACCATTTCTTACAGGGAAAGTTTTCTGCAGTTGTCCTCTGAAGATTTCTCAAAACAGAACCTTCATACAGAAGCCTGTCATCAGCTGCTTACAACAATAATATCTTTGTGTTATATGGTTCTTTGTAAGCCTTGCAGGCATAATATTTTGCTCATTCTATTGTAAATTCTTCTTATCAATATATGGTTGTTACAGTTGTGTGCCCTTCGGCATTTTCTGTTTTCGTGTGGTTGGGCACATTGAAAATCCCAGACTATTTGTTCTTGGTCCCAGGGGGAAGCAGAAAGAGGAAAGGGAAAGGATTTGAGAAGGAACTCAGAGGAGACAAGGAGAAAATGGGAGCAAGGAAAGAAACAGGACGAGAGACAAAGGGGGAGGTAGGAGGCGGTGAAGACAGACCCTAAGGGGAACAGGGCTGCCTCAAAAGGAATAATGTAGAAGAGAGAAAGAGCAAAAAGCAGTCTAGGGCTGCTAACTCCACTGGTAGGCCAATAACGGAGAGAGGGAATAAGGGAGGGAGGGAGGGAGAGGGAAGAAGAGACTCCTGAGATGTTAGGTAGAGAAAAGCTAACAACCCTTCTAAATAAGGACCCTCCGACTCCACAAATGGGCCTATCTTGGCCAGTGGCCCATATGGATCACCACACAAAGTCCTCTGCAATATGCAAGTTACCCAGGGCCACCATGAAGGAAACCTTCTCAAAGACACCTTTGGGGGGAAGGAGAGCCCAGAGGTCGATGGGAATCGCATTCTTGAGCTGCCGTATCTTTTGCAAGGCAAAGTGAGAATTTGAAGCAGATCAATCACTTTCAGTCCCTAACTCCCGTCACCTCACTGCATTTAGGATTGCAAACTCAGACAACTGAAACAATCACTATTAGACTGATTGATGAGAAAGTGTTACATCTTTTAAAATCATTTATTTTGGGAGACAAGACGCTGGTCTAAAATGGACTCTTGCAATCTAGGAGTTCACAGCTGCTGAACCTTTTTCAATGACTTTCAGAGGTTGATGTATTGCCCTGTAATGTATTCCTTATGGCCTGGGTAAGTGGCAGCTTCTGCCTTGAATGGATGAGAGGAACCATGCATCAGGCCTGCAAATCATTCCTCCCATATCTTTTTAGCAGATTATTTGCTAATTTAGTATAAAGTGGGTTCAGAAACAGGACTAAACTAGAGGATTGTTCACACATTATATTCAAAGAGTTTGCAGTCAGCATACTTGTGGTAAATGGTAAAGCTGTACACCTATACAATTATTTGCTTAAAATGTTCAATAAGTGCACAGTTTGTGTGTACACAAAAGGTGAGATAATTGCATGAATCATGCAGCATCTAGCCTGATCTGCAGATTAATTTTAAAAAGTGCTCCAAAAGTGGGTCCCTCCCCCAAAGCACTAGAACTTATGTATTCATAACTGCAAATGCACTTCCTTCTATTGAGTTTGTACTTAATGCATGTATTACTTTAAACCACACAAAGGCACTGTTTGTCTAGCAATCTTGCCAACACTTGTTTTGCAGCTTGTCTGTCTAAGCTAACGCCACCTCTAAAAACTGAACCATTTTGTTCTCAAGATGTCTGCTATTTTCTCTCTCATCTCTACTCATCCTGTAAATAGTTCCTGTGTGAATAAAGCCTTTGAACTCCACAAACTGTAAGTGTTCGTTCCAATCTAATTTACCTAAGCTGCAAGTGTGTTGGCAGTTTCCTCTTGGCTACCTGTCACTCATTTCCAAACTGCAAAGGCAATTCCATCCATGTGCGACAAATTCCAACTGAGAGCAGAGGCTGGTAGTTCCTTCCAGCCACTGTGGCTGTACTATGAGATTAGGCAGATAGACTGATCAAGAGATGGGATGGTTAGTCAAAAGCTAGCATCCTGAATCTTTGCATTCAATCAGTGGGACAATTCAAAGGTTCAGCTTACTGGATATGACGGCATATTGGGATAAAAAAATGATAATGCTCATTCATTCATTCATTCATGATCATCACAAGATAACTGCCTGAAACATCAAGGGATACTTGTAAGTTTGAAAGTGCCTCTCTTGCTAATCCAACACATGCCTACTGAGAAGTTGGTGCAATGGGGCCTTCTTCCTGGGAGGTGCTACTAGATGCCATCTGTAAACCCTGATCCCCAATACATTGTTGTATAATCATTCCTCCCCCCCCCCCAATGGTCCACATATCAAGGTTAACACTGATACGCTTCCTAAGTGATGATGTTGCAACTGTCAGTAGCCTCTCCCTTTTTTAATTTGAATGTTTTCTGCCCTCTAATGTGCTGGGTTGCAATGTGTGTGACTCCCTTATGGGTACAGTTCCAGCCTTCTAGCCAAAGGCACCATTTTTAGTGGTGATTTGATTATAGCCTCCATGGTGGACTCTAACCACATCAGAAATACTCATGGGTGTTTGTGGTGGGCACAGTGCGAACGTGTGCTTGACTTTAAATAATAATAATAAAAAATTAGCAATAAATCAAGATTTGCCTTGTTGGTTTGCAAACAGATGGATAATGCTCATAAGCAAGCATAACGGGTTATTTTTTCCTTGTGTGCATTTAGCAAAAGTAATTGTAACACAAGTGTTTATGAGCTGTAAGAAGTCAATGAGACTTTGCGTTGCTGCCATAAACAATTTATAGGAGTCTTCAAAAAAGCAGGCATTGACTCATGTTTATTATACAAGCAGGGGATTTCATGGTGAGTTTGGCTTGAGATGCAATTGTCCATTTATTGATGTTCTCTAACCAACGGGTTTCTTAACAAGGCAGAAAATGGCAGGGATAAAAAGCAATTAAACATTAAATACAGATGTTCGTTAACCTCAGAAGTCAGAGTCATTGTTAGCAAGTATCCACCTATTAAAACAAACAAACAGCCAGACTAATTTGAAGAAAACCCACTGGCTATTTTATAGATGATAGATAGATAGATAGATTAGATAGATAGATAGATGATAGATAGATATTTTATAGATGATAGACGATAGATAGATAGATAGATGATGATGGATAGATAGATAGATAGATAGATAGATAGATAGATAGATAGATGATAGATAGATATACGGTAGATAGATAGATAGATAGATAGATAGATAGATAGATAGATAGATAGAGATAGATGATAGATAGATTATAGATAGATAAGAGAGGGAGACCCAAAAAATCCAAAATAAATCAAAACCTTCACATGAAAACATTGTCTGTTCTGAACATCCAGGTTTGGCCAAGAATAGCTGTACAATGAAGATGTTAAGTGCACCTCTTTGGGAAGGGAGTTCCACAATTTAGGGGTTGCTGTAACACAGTGTGCCTGTGAATGAAATTGCACATGTGACTAATATTTCTTAGGTCTGCAAACAGTTGCAGAGGTGATATGGAAAGCAACAATTTTATATTGGATAAGACAACAACTGCCTAGCCAGTGTTAGCAGGTCTGACCGAGGTTACAGTGAACTAACCTCCCAGGCTCTAGCCATAGGACCAATATTCTCCGGCTACAGTTTCCTCTGGGAGTTTGTGTTAAGGCAAAGGTGACATCTACAACAGTGACACCATCTGGGCTTTAAACTGAAACAAGCATGGAAGTTCTGCCGCAGGTCTTGCAAATCATCACTTTGCAGGCGTGATGGTAAGAATGCTGCTGAGTATCTGATGTATGCTTTCTGAATGTTGTTAACACAATAACTTGCTCCCTAGCATTCCCCTGGGATGCTCTCCCCAAGGAGAAATTGCTTTTTTGCACCAAGCAAAGTCTCTTTTCTTCTCCAGTGCATTTGTCTGTTAATACCTTTCACTGGTTTGTTTAATTTTAAGAACGAACATACTTATATTGTAGGAGTCAGATTTTTGATAAGTGCAAGTGTCATTGGTTTAGCACTATTTTAGTGGTTTATTGTTTCTTTAAGTTTTAGCTAAACTTTGTATTTGAATTGCATCTCTTTTATTAAGTCACCTTATTATTTGTGTGTGCGCCAGAAAACGATCAAACCATCAGTGAGAAGAGCAGTAAATAACTTAATAACAGAACACCAGCTTTGCATGCAGAAGGTCCCTGTTTCAGTCAGAGGCATTACAGTGGTAACTTGGTTCTCAAACATAATCCGTTCCGAGAGTCTGTTCGACTCCTGAAACCATTCAAAAACCAAGGCGTGGCTTCTGATTGGCTGCAGGAGTTTCCTGCATTCAAGCAGAAGCCGTGTCGGAAGTTTGGCTTCCGAGAAACATTTGCAAACCAGAACACTCACTTCCAGGTTTGCAGCGTTCAAGAGCCAATTTGTTTGGCAACTAAGCTGTTCAATAGGCAAGGTATGACTGTACTAGGTTGGGCTGGGAAGGTCCCTGTCTGAAATCTTGGAGAACCACTGCCAGTACTGAGTTAATAATAATAATAAAATAAAATTTTATTTATATCCCGCCCTCCCCAGCCGAAGCCGGGCTCATAGTTAGCTGGACCATTGGTCCTACTCTGTATTGCAGCAGCTTTATATCATTATTATTAATGAAGTGGGTACCATTCTAAAATGAGACATCTAAATATACCCAGCTCTATCCTTTAAATAGCACCCCAGATATATTTGAGGGAAGTGCAAATTTGAGCAGCTCCTCCGTGACAAATTTTAAAAAGCTGTGGGTTTCTAGTCCACTGCCATTTTCCCACCTTCCAATTAACTGGAAGAAATTTAAGTCTATTTACTTGAGTCCCAAAAAGATTGATCCAGTTTCAAGCTCCCTTTTCTGTAGTGACACTCTGAGACACTGCCTTCCCCTCTTCCAGTTGCTTGGGAGAGCATTCCATTTGTTCCACATCTGCCTGGGTAACATCTGGAGCCTCATAAAGTCAGCTGCTCAGGGTCTGATGCCTCAACAAAATGACTTTTTCACGTACTTGAGAGGAGACTCGAGAGCATCCTTTCCAACCAAACAAGCCCTTTTGTTCTCCTCCAGCAAGTGTTTCCCATTAAAAATGTCATCTCCCTAACAAATTGCCTCATTTCTCCTGCAGCTGGGGCAGTTGTTTTCCTCCGGGTTCACATTAGCCTAGCAGCAATTCTTCCAGGAGAGAGAAAAATGTGAGCAAAAATTGTTGCACTCTTCATTGTATATTTATCCCTTTCCTGCCTTAGTGGCATTATTCTTCTCCCCTCTTTTAATTTTATTTTCTCCCAACACCCAATTTATTCAGGCAAGTTCCCACAAGCGCAAGGCAGAACATCTGTCCCTTGTTAGATGCTCCTTTCAGAGTCAAAGACTAACTGCTGGGCCTCTTGGGTTCAGGATTTCCTCCCACACTGTGGAAAGGTTCTGCATTCTTCCATCATTCCAGTTCCTGAGGTGAAAGAACATGTGAATAGTTGGAGATAATAATAATAATAATAATAATAATAATAATAATAATAAGTAGTAGTAGTAGTAGTAGTAGTACCATGATGAAAGAAAGGTGATACAGTAATGTACAAATTGTTATATGGTCTTCACAGCAATTTCCTTTTAACCACTCCTGGGGGGTGGAGTTCACTTTGTTACTTGAAATTGCCTTCACTCAGGGGTGTAGTGTGTGGGGTGCCAAGGGGGCCATGGCCTTGGACGTACAATTTTTGAGAGGGTATGAACCTGGCACCCTTATGCAGGCACCCCAAGCACAACTTAGCCTGGTGCTAATCTCCGGCTGCCAAGGGTTATGTGGCTGGTTGGCCTCCCCCTTGCGCAGGTGGGCAGGCGACTCAGTGTGGGCCACTTTGCTCTGGTGGGGTCACTTCACTGGTGTCAGCAGCGAGGGCTGGACTGGCATTCCCCCTGCCCAGCATGCATGCACTGGCCCCGGACACCAGCAACCAACACTACGCCACTGCCTTCACTTGCCATCAGTAACATTATTACAAGACCTCACTGTTGCTTTGTGATGCAGTCCTGTTCAGTTTAGGAGTGTTCATATGATATCTCCTGCCCACATATTGTTATAGCCTGCAAGGAGCTAGTATCACCCTGTATGAAGCAGAAGCTTGTCATTCACATGCTCAAAGGATGCAACAGTCTAATGTGCTCTTCCAGACTTTGGCCCCATGAGGCTCCCTCCTTGCAGGGTGGACACATTGTCACGCATGGAGTGACCCCTTTCCCATGACGTCAGATCACATGAACATCAGGGAAGCATTTCTCTTGTGCATGGCTGAGACAAGGAGTAAGTCCGCAATGCATAACTGCATTTCTTTCCGCACCTGGAGGAGATCACGGAAACTCCCTAAAATGATCCTTGACAATTCCCAGAAGGGAGAGGGAAATGCAGCTGGAGGGGCTGGAGAGTGGTCGGGTTTGCTATAGAAGCAACAGCTGGCGAAGCAATGGGACTGAACAGAATAGGGGAGAGGTGAATATTCTCACAGTGCAACCATTGTTGGGGAGAAATCCCCTCCCGCCCCACCCAAATCGCTAGGGCTGCTCCAAAAATGGAAAACGGAGATTATACGGCACAGCCTTAGTAACAACAATGGCCTGTTTATGATTAGCCCAGCTTCAAAATACTTGAGTTTGGCCAGGTGCAAATGGCTAATTCTCCCAGCCCACACATCAATTTTAACCATTATTAAAATAGACCTCTTTCCCCAACATTAATGGGAACCAGCTGCCTCCCATTAATAACACAGAACAGGGCAGGCATGGGGGGGGGGAGGGGGGAAGGAAGAGACACCGAAAAAATGGGGGCTGGGTGGCTGAAAAGGGAGCATGTTCCAGCTGCCTCCTTGGCAATCTCCTGTAGATGACATACGAAATTATTGTGGCATAGTAACTAGTTTAAAAACCTCTTAAATGCACACAATGGGATCCCCCCACCCCACCCCCAGCTGAAGCCCCACATATTTCAGCTGCAAGGTAACTGAAAGGGTATGTAGCATGTGCACTGTGCTACCTGGCTTTGAGTCCCATCTTGCCTTTCCTCTTCTGCTCACCAGGATTTGGATGTGAGCAACGCTATGGAGCCCTGTTACTGCATCTTCCCATATGAAGAGCCTAGCTGCTGGGACAGGTCCCAGGTCCATCTAGAAGAGCACCTTTACCCCATGTGGGCCAAGCAGGAGCCCACAAGCAGGGCATGCATGCAACAGTGCTCTCAACCCATTATCCCATGCGTATTCAATCCTGAGCTAGATGGTCTAATGGCGAAAGGCAGTTTCCTAAGTCCTCCGTCAGCATTCCTTGGGGCAGCTGTTGGAAGCCATATGAAGTGCCTTGCTGGATCAGGCCAAAGCACCATTTAGATCCATAGCATGTTCTCACAGTGGAGAACTAGATAGAGTGGAACCTCTACTTACAACCATAATCCGTTCCGGGGGGCCAGTCATAACTAGAAACATACGTAAGTAGAGGTGCGTTTTTCCATAGAAAGTAATGGAAAAGTGAATTGATCCATTCTAGACGATGAAAAACACTCCCTAAAACAGCAATTTAACATGGATTTACTGTCTAACAAGACAACAGATCCATAAAATGAAGGCAATAATCAATAACTGTACTATAAAATAAATAAGACAGTATTGTAGATGGGAAAAAAATAACATTTTTTTTCTTACGTGCACTGAGGGTGGGTGGGCTTACCTGGCTACAAGCTGGGGGTGGGGCGAGGGTCTGTAAAGAGCTTATTCACTTTGGCCAGGGTCACTTTTTTTCTTGCCAGGCCAGGTTCTTCTCTGGACTTCCTCAGGTTAGTTTCTCGGCGGGGTTTGGGGCTACAGTGCGCCCTGCTGTTCCTCTTGCAGGCGGCACCTCTTCCACAGCTTTGGGGGTGGGATGGGGGCCCTCTCCCTGGCGGTGGAGGCGCCAGCACTGCCCCACAGCCAGCTGGGTGAGCTCCAGGCTGCTGGCAAGGCCTCTGTTCGTATCTAGAGGAAAGTTCATAAGTCGAAGCACCTAATGAAGGTCATAACTGGAATTGTACATAAGTAGAGCAGTATGTAAGTCGAGGTTCCACTGTACCTTTGGGAACTGAATCTGCAATAGATGAGTGTAATCCCCAGCATCTACAGATAGATGCCAATAACATCAAGCAGATGTTAATAATATCCAGTCCTTCTAGGAAAGAAAGGTGCCAGTAGTGTGTGCCCTTGAGTACCTCCATAAAAAAAGCCCTGATGATGTCAATAAAATTTATTTTAAAAGAACAAAATGGAGAAATTCTAACCAAATCCTCAAAATGCCCTGAAAAATAAGAGCAGGGAACATAATCATCTTTTGCAGAGGAAGGCAAATTTGGAGAAACCGAAAGACAAATTTTGGCAGGACAATGCTTGAAACATCTGTATACAGCCATCCAACAAGCATTTGCTGGAGACAGCAGAGTCTCAGCTGCATGCAGGAGACGACTAGCAATTTGCATGACTTTGTGCTGGATAGAATGGACCCAAAATGGCCCCAAGAAAGCAATGCCTGTGGTTGAAATGAAATACCAGCGGTCTGTCAGTGCGTTCCTCTTCCCACTATAAATCCCATATTTTGCTTTTTGGTATTAAGAACAGATGCAGAGGGTAAACAAAAACAAAACAGTGGCTGACAACTTCTGTTTGAATGAGGACTGACTCAGGGAAATCTGGCCTTATCAATCTGCCACACACATTATGTTTTGCTGAAACAGATGAGCCTTACATCGCTGTGCAGTGTCTCTGTCTCTGGATTGTATTAGGAACATAGGAAGTTGGTTTATACTTGCAGGAGCCTTTGCCCCACATGTGCCCACTTGACCACTTCAGTCTGCAGAACCGGCACTTACAGGTGCTACATAATATTTGTTCTGCACTCGGTCATTCCAACAAGTTGTTGTCAGCTCCCATAAACCCTGACAATTGGCCATTCTGGTTGGGGCTTCTGGGAACTGGAGCCCACCAATATTATTGAGGGGCACCCCATGGACTGTCCCTGTCTTAGATAGTTTCTGGTGAATTCCCCTCAGAGTGAAGACACATTTGCATTTCAAAACACTGAAGAATGGTAAGCACTGGGTTGGTGGTATGATTGTTTGAAACTAGGCAGGCATTCTGTGTTTAGCTTTGGCACGGTTAGTGTTTTTGGCCAGCGGCCATGTTGAAATATGTTTAATTTGAACAGGCAGCCATGTCAACATGGGAAATCTGAGGCAGGTCCCTGCTAGTCCCCCTGCTGGGGTGGTTTTACCACCCTTTAGTCAAAACTTTCAGCGTTGGCTGACTATGTATACAGTGGTGGGGGACTCTGATCAAAGATGATGAGCTGTCCTCCCTAGTAAGTTTAGCTGTGGGCTATTGGAAGAAAGAAAGGAATGGTGATATCTGAAGAAGAGGAGGAATTGATAAGATTATCATGTTTGTGTAGCACAAGAAATGGGGAACCTCTGGTACTCGGGATGTAGTTGGACTTCAACTCTCATCAAAGTTGGTCAGGGATGGTGGGAGCTATTGTCCAACAACATCTGAAGAGCCACAGGTTCTCCATCCCTGGGGTAGCTCATTGGCACAAGTGTGCTTCCGGTCCTGTACTTGGACTTGTGAGACATGTTTCAGATCCCTATCACTTTGTGAAGCTCGTTTCACAAAGTTAGGCCAGCATATGGACTGAGCATTCATACTGTCCCTGTCCTGCTGAAGCTAAACAAGTTCAGTCACTGCTCAGATGCAGAGGCACCAGCTTCTCCAGTTGATTGAGGGGCCCAATTTGACTTTGCACAATGTCCTGACATCGCATGGAGTCAGGGGGCAGAGCCAAATGCCATCTGAAAATTGAAGGGGCCTGGCTTCCTCAAAAAATACATCAGGGTGGGGAAACTGCCTTGGCCCCTCAGACTCGGTGCCTATGCTTGGATGGGGGGTTTCCTGGGAGCTTGTACTGTTACTACTACTACTAGTACTACTGCTACTACTAGTACTTATTATAGTACTAGAAGTGTAAAATTCCGGGTACACACACAAGCAATAAAACAATTAAAGCATCTAGAAACAAATCCAATACAGAGACAGCCTGGGAAATATTTCTACTAAAAAGCTTGTTGGGAGAAGATCTTCAGTAGGCAACAAAAAGGCAAGTGAGATGGCACCTATCTAATATTTAACATAGACATAGCCTTAGGTTCCAGAAGATTACAGGAATGTTGCATTTGACATTTCCAGTGCTTTTCATGGATCACACACCCCTCACTTGATGATAAATTAGGCAGTATTTCAGCACACTGCATGGTGAATCATGGGGAAACAGAAGCACCCATGCATGCAAAGGCTTGGGGAGTGGCACCCTGTCCAATGACTTGTTGTGCCACACCATGCCCACTGGTTTGAAAGTAATTTAGCAAGACATGGGGCTGTACAGATTTTAAAAAAGCCACAGTTCCACAATGCAGCAGGTACTGCACAGTAAAAGTAATGTTACAAATTAAGACCGAAGCACTGGCATTATAACCAGTAAAACAAGAACCCCCACCTCCAAATGCAGCCCTTGTCTTACACATGATAAGAACATAGAAACTTAAGGAGTGTCTGCTGAATGAAGCCATTGCCCCATCCAGTCCCAACAGCAATCTCTTCTCCTCCAGTTTCCAACAACTGGCACTGAGAGACATTACTACCTCCAATGGTGGAGGAAGAGCATGGCCATAAAATTCTGCTTCATTTCTATTAACCATCTAATGTGTTTGCCCCAAAGTTCCCTAGGACCCCAGGCCCATTTTTGCTGGGACTCTCAACCAGTTTCCCACACCATGTGTTTGGTGAGCTATGGGGTAGGAATGATACACATGCTGCATTTATTAGAAATTCTGCAACTCCCACATCTAAACTAAACTAAAAACTAAACTAAACTAAACTATACTAAACTAAACTAAACCTCAGGGTTAAAGGAGACCCTCAAATTCTGCATTGCATGTATGAGAACAATGTCCAGACCTTGGATAAACATCCCATAGGACCAGGGCGAAAAGAATTTACATTAACCTGCTTTTATTTCATAGGGACTTGCCAGTGTTTATATATGACTGCTGTGCTTCTTATCAAATCAGAGGGCTGCAAACAGAATGCATGTGAAGAAAGTGAAAGGAATCTTGACTTGGTACAATATTTACAGACCTTGCTGTAAATAGATGGCATACTTCTCACCATGTGAAGAGTTTTACAGTAAACATTTGAAATACATAATATAACCGGGGGGCATTCCCCCCTCTAAAAAAAAGCCTCCCTTTCAAACAAACACATGCACTTCAATTCTCATAAAACTGAAAAATCACTGGCTCAGGTTTGTTTCATAAGAACATGAGAGGTTTCTGGATTAGGCCAAGAACCCACCTAAACCAGCATCCTGTTTCCACAGTAGCCAACCAGATACATGTGGGAAACATGCAAAGCCAATCACAAGAACACTCGTCCTCTACTTTACTAGCTGAAGCCCCATTAGCCCTAGTCATGTGTGTCTCATGTGCAGGACGGGAGCTTGTGGAGCAAGGAATGGGGCTGTAGTTTTAGCTTCACCCTTAATGCCTTGTCCTGTCTCTCTCCTCACCCACACATGCTTCTGTGGAACCAGAGAGCCCAATGTGCAAGGTCTTGCTCACACATTGTGGCTGTGCGCAATCAGGACACAGAAACAATTAATGGAAGATAAAGCTATCCGTGGCTATTAGCCATGCTGGTTATGTTCTCCCTCTCCACTGTCAGAGGCAGCATCCCTCTGAATGGCAGTTCTTGGGAACTGCAAGTAGGGAGAATCTCGTGGAGCTCAAGTCCTGCTTGTGGGTTTTCCATAGGTATCTGGTTGGCCAATGAGAGAACAGGATGCTGGACTAGGTGGGCCACTGGGCTGATCCAGCAAAGCTGTTCTTATGTTCCTCTTATGTCCTCAAATGCCTCAAAATGTCAGAGTTCCTACTCATGACCACACAACCATGCACAACGCCGGGCATTCTGCAAATTGGCCCATCTTCCAGCTCATTAGACAAAGGGTGTGCCCTGTTGCTAGAAAGCAGTCAAAAGGGAGGAGGTTGATTTATATAACCACTTTATCTCTCATGGCAATCTCCAAGGAATCCTGGAGATTGTGATTTGGTAAACGTGCAGTGAACTCACTCCCAGAGTTCCCAATTTCCTTGAAGGAACTAGAGCCCCTATGATTCCCAAGGGCTGGGGTTACCAGTGTGGAACCCATGCACCCATAGAGACTTGCCTGGTGCCTCATTGGTTTCCTCCTCTGAAATTAGGTTTGAAAGAAGCATTCTGTTGTAGCCAATGCAATAGGATTGTGTGTGCTGCTTGGTTGCAGTATATGCAAGATGCCTACAACATTTTCTGCAATTTGCAAATGTGCCCATTGGCTCATAAAATGTGATCCTTCCTGCCCTGGGGGGAAAGAAACGTTTGCAGTGGTTGACTCAAAGAACTCAAATGAGTTCTTATTTCTTCATCTCCCCCCACAAAACCCATGTACAGTGGTACCTCGGATTAAGAACTTAATTCGTTCTGGAGGTCCGTTCTTAACCTGAAACTGTTCTTAACCTGAGGTACCACTTTAGCTAATGGGGCCTCCCGCTGCCGCTGCGCTGCCGCCGCCCAATTTCTG
The DNA here is from genome assembly GCF_964106915.1 of Podarcis gaigeae. Taxonomy (NCBI): domain Eukaryota; kingdom Metazoa; phylum Chordata; class Lepidosauria; order Squamata; family Lacertidae; genus Podarcis; species Podarcis gaigeae. The sequence continues at coordinate 24,207,165 of NC_139690.1, read as the reverse complement.
TTCTCATCCTGAATGCAAAGTTCTTAACCCGAGGTACTATTTCTGGGTTCGCGGAGTCTGTAACCTGAAGCGTCTGTAACCTGAAGCGTCTGTAACCCGAGGTACCACTGTATATTTCTTCCTATATACATTAAAATGTAGGATGTTGTCAGTCTCTGCAGTTTGAGTGGCCACCAATAGGGGGCCACATCAGCTGGAGAATGAGGAATGGCAGGCACCATGAAATATACCTGCGGTAAGGTTTAAGGGGAAGAGGGAGCTGTGGAGGGATTGTGGGGGGGTATAGGAATAGGTGAGGGGACAGGGGAGTGTAAAGGCAGGGGTTAGGTCAGGTGTGGAGGGAGAGCAAAGGGGTAGGTGGTGTGGGCAAGTGGAGCAAGCAAAGGAATGGGTAACTATATTTATCTGGTGTGACCTTTCTTTTTCATATAGCTTTTCTACTGAATGTTCAATTTGCAGCCCTTGTCAAGACAGCTCAAACAAGCAACCCATCTCTCCCGCAAGACATCCATCTTATCAGATCAATATCGCTTCTTGCAATTTGTTTCCTGGAGCTACAATTAAATGCCAAGTCCAACGGAACAACTAATGCTGACATATATTCTACCCCAGAGCCATCTTTAAAAATAAGTAAATAATAATGTAATCCTAATGAACCTATGTTAGGAAGACATAATAAGCAGCCTCGCAGCGGATGATGAGCATCTAGAAAGCTTCTCTGGAGTACGGTAGCATAATTACGACCAGAACTCTTAAGAGCAGGAGGTGGAAGAATAAAATGGCTGTCATTGCAACATCATCAATACAATGAACTTCTAACAGGAAAACTGTTTGAAATTGAAGGTTTAGACAATGAAAAGGCAAGAAGCGAAGTGAGACCTTCCTAACTGGAAGAACGGTTAAGCAGTTTGAGATCTCAGAAGCTAAACTTCAATAGTTGCAGTGAAGGAGGCAAAATGCATGGGGCAATTGGGACATTTGTCCCAAGAGTTTGCTCTAATGGATGAACTTAGCATTAGGGAGTTGTTCTTCCTTAATGTTAAGTATCTCCATTGGAGCAAATTTGTCCATTTCAGTTTCTCGTTGTTCCACCCTTGATTTATGCATCAGTCTGCAAACCTTTCCTTGAAAGCTCCTCACACAAATTTGACAGCATTTTAATGTGCACATTACTTCCCTGACCCCGAGTTCCCTGTGAAGAGGGATTGATCGTTAAACCACTCTGAAAATTTGTAGCTGTGGGAGGGAAAATACGTTTCTCCTAACTACTCTCAGCACCCTTAACAAATGGCAGTTCCCAGAATACTTTGGGGGAAGGTAAGATTGTTTAAAGTGGTATCATAGTGCTTTAAAACTATGGTATGAATGGGGCCTGTGATTACTCCTCCCTCACCAGAAAGGCTGACTTCTCTGACAACACTATTTTACCAGAAAGCTTAAATGGCAAGGAGTGGAAGATGAAATCTGGCTAATGTCCCAAGGCAGTATATCTGCTGCTTGATCTAAGGTGTGACAAATTAGCATCTGTCTTCTGCGAGGGCACTATCCAACAAGTACATACCTGCGTGACTTCCTTGGAGCAGCACTAGCCAAAAGATTCTTTGCAATTGCATAGAGGGAGGCGATGGGAAGGGGAGCAGGAGAGGAGGAGGGGGGGGGGCAGCTCCTTGAACACGAAAAACAGCCAAGCTTCGTGGAACCAACTTCCAAGCAAGAATCTTGTTCCGCAGCTGTGAAAAATGTCTCAGTAAATATATGCTCCAAACGTCGATAGAACAAGAGCGCAACCCACGCTGATTCAAGAATGGACTTGCAAAGTGTCACAGGATCAAAATGCTGGTACTGGGTTTGGCCTCCTGTAGACTTCCCAAGCTGGGTTTCTTTTTTTTGCTGGGGAGGGAAGAGGAGGAAAAGTTTTGGGGATCCAAGCAAAAAAGTCGCAGGGATAACTGACTACACACATATGGCCATTTCAGAGATGGGTCTCAAATTCTTCTTCTTCTTCTTCTTCTTCTTCTTCTTCTTCTTCTTGAGGGAAATTTGTCAAATGCTTAGTTTTTTTTTTTAAAAAAAATCAACTCCGCAAGCCCTGCCGTGGGTCACAGAAAAAAGAGATAAGTGGATGCAGAATTGCAAAAAATTGGCATGTGCTAATTTGCAGGCATAGATGTGAAGTTAGAAAGGATGTCTTAAACAGAAATACAATTAAACTTTCTTCCTTAACATTTGTTCTAGCCTTACAAAGGTGCTCCATCTTTTGCATGACAATGACACAATTCAAAGTTCTGGTTTGACCTGTATAAAGCCCTATACAGCTTAGGTCCAAGCTATCAGAAAGACTGTATTTCCTCATAAGAACCTGCTTGGCTTTTGAAATCACCAGGGGAGGTCCTTCTATCGGTCCCTCCACCCTCACAGGGACACTTGGTAGGGACACGGGAGAGGTCCTTTTTGGTGGCTGCTCCCAGACTCTGGAACTCCCTCCCTAGAGAACCTTGACTGGCTCCCTCCTTGCTGCCCTGCTGGCAGGCGAAGATTTTATTTTCCTCACAAGCGTCTAGTAACTGACTGCTTTTAATGAAAGAGCTGATACAGTGCCGTTTTTATTGGTATATTTTAAAGAGATTTTTATATATGTATATAGATTTAAATTCAGCCAATGTTTAAATGTTTTTAATTATTGTTCCCCTCCCCCCCCTTTTTAGTGGTACTTATTTGTATCTGTAAACTGCCTTGAGTGCTGTCAGGGGAAAAGGCAGGGTATAAATTAACAACAAGAAACAACAGGTGTCTTAATCCCCTTTAGCTGTGTAGGTCTAATATCAAGAGGCACCCTAGTAACATTCAATATAGGCATATCAAGCACTCCTGTTCATAACAGCTAAATGGAATTTACAAAGGTAGTATCTCCAAGTGAGACACACACACACACACACACACACAAAATGGGGTCACATAGTGAATGAAGGCTCCTCCACTGGCCTGGCTGTGGGTTTTACAGTGAAATTTGGCCATTCACTGCTGGAAACAGGATACTGGGCTCAGTGGACCCCCTTGATCTGACCTAACAGGGCTCTTCTCAAGTTCTTGCAGAAAGGCTGAGCCAAAGGTCTTGAGAAAAGTGCTCCAAAACTGTTCTGTGATTGCAGTTCTCACCTGCAAGCATCCGTAAGCACAGTCCCCTTCATGATCAGCAAGTTACTTACTTGCCCAGAAGGGAAACTGATTTAAATGCAGCCATAAATCTATCATTAACCTTTATTTGTTAGCTGGGAAATATGCATCATCTTTTTTTTTAAAAAAAATAGTTCTTTCCATCCATCCATCTCTTAAGAATGTGTTTTGTGAAGTGCAAGACAAACTGCCGGAGGCTAAAGGAGGGGAGACTCATAACTGGGAAGGCAAACCATTAAAAAAACAACACCTAGTTATGATTTCTGTTCTTTCAGTCTTGTGTGCTCAAGCCCACCAGCCTCCCTTGCTGCCGAGATCTGTTGAGCTGTCCCTCTGATGTGAGATGAGTGACAGCAGCTTGAGATCAGACAACACCTCAGGGGGATATTTAACCAGTTCGAGGGATATTGCAGATAATTGATGGTGCAAGTCCCTTAATGTCTACTCAGAAGGAAGTTCCATTGATTTCAGTAGGGTTTGCTTTTAGGTAACTGCATCTAGGATTGCAGCCTAAAAAGTAGGGGAATACCTTTAGAATAATGCCTTAGGAATCATTTACATGAAGGCACCCCTTTATAGGGAGGTTTTTAATGTTTGGTGTTTGATAGGCAGCATATAAACAATAAAACAATACATTACCATCATCATTATTCTTCTACTATTGCTGTAAAGAATGGGAGCCTTTGGGAATGACTGTCTCTGTCTTGGTGGGAGCTGAAGTGGATGGAAAATTTCCATACAATTAATTACTGCCCATATTGTTGTACCAATATTTGAAATATTAGCTGTTGATTCTCCGTCTTCTTTGAGATTGAGGCACATGGGGATGCAAGACTTTTGAAACTGGCTTTTATCTCCCAAAATAATAATTTACCCCAAAAACAAACAAACTCAATGGTGTTTGGATTTTTCTTTCTTAAACGTTTAAAACTTTTAGCCTCGAGGTCTGCTTTTTCTGGCTGCTTAAGTTTGTCATTCGTGGCACATTTGCTCAAATTAGATTCAGAGAATGAAATGAATGAAAAATGTTGCCTGTGGGCTTTTGGTTTTATCAGAAGAGGCTTTGAAGGGGAGAGAAGCAAGTGAAGGAACGCATCTTCTCTCTCTCTCTCTCTCTCTCTCTCTCTCTCTCTCATTGCTGATAGGAAATTAAAAGTGGCTGGAGCTAAATGAATTCAAACAGGGCAGAGAGGACTCTGTAAGAAGAGCAAGAGATGAATTGGGGGAGGAATGTCATAGTAAATCCAGAAGGTGAAAGACAAATTCAAAGCCAGCTTGAAGAAAAGTTGAGGCCAAGTAAGAGAGTCCCATGGACTGCAAGAAGATCAAACCTATCCATCCTTAAGGAAATCCGCCCTGGGTGGTCACTGGAAGGGCAGATCCTCAAGCAGAGGCTCTAATACTTTGGACACCTCATGAGAAAACTCCCTGGAAAAGACCCTGATGTTGGGAAAGTTTGAGGGCACAAGGAGAAGGGGACAACAGAGGATGAGATGGTTGGACAGTGTTCTCGAAGCTACCGACATGAGTTTGACCAAACTGCGGGAGGCAGTGGAAGACAGGAGTGCCTGGCGTGCTCTGGTCTATGGGGTCACAAAAAGTCGGACACAACTAAACAAGTAAACAGCAAGAAGAAGACGAAGACGAAGACGAAGACGAAGACGAAGATGATGATGAAGAAGAAGAAGAACTTCCCCCCTTTTCTCCTGCTCTCTTTTCTCCTCAAGGTGATCTAGTGCCCTGCCTCATATCCCTCTCTCTGAAGGGCTGCCCACTGGTCAAAACCAGGTCAAAATACAAAGAACCCCAAGAAGAGAAAAGGGCCTGGGCTTTGAGTTGCCTGCCACCAATCAGCTGAGGATGAAGAAATCAGTACATTTCGGATTCTCTCCATTTCACATTCCCACTCCCTTCTGTTCTCTACGTTTGCACATCAATTTGTCATCATGGAAAATTCACCAGCATTTCAGGGCAAATTTCTGCTAATTTACACATATTTGGATGAAACTTTGCCTGTCATACTCATTTTTCACAAGCAACCTTCCCTAACATCCCGCATTGTTGCACATTATTTTCAGTGGTATATATGCCATTGTTATGCATAGTTTTCCTGTAATATACACATTACTGTGCCAGTTTTTGGATAGAGATTAGCATTCCAAAATTGGGAGAAGTGTGACTCTCGAAGGATAGCTGTGTTTTCATTCACAACAATAGTTTGGGAATTAGGTGAGACTCACATTACAATCGTAACTTGGAAGTCAAAGGGAATCTGTTCTAGAAGTCCGTTTGACTTCCAAAATGTTCGGAAACCAAAACGCGGCTTCTGATTGGCTGCAGGAAGCTCCTGCAGCCAATTGGAAGCTGCCAAAGTCCCATCGGATGTTTGGGTTCCAAAGAAAGTTTGCAAACCAGAACACCCACTTCCGGGTTTGTGGCATTCAGGAGCCAAAACGTCCGAGTACCACGGCGTTTGGGATCCAAGGTACAACTGCACTATGATTATATGGCAAAGTATGTCTGTTTCTGTTATTTGATGAATGCCTAACTTAGAGTGGAAGCAATGAAGTCACCACAAACAAAAGTCCATTGATTTCAATGGGTTTATTTTGAGTGTGACATATGCTGTGCTCACATTGCTCCAATGCACTCTTTACCACAGGTATTTGAAGTTGAGTACACATGACATTGGGATGCGGGTGGTGCTGTGGGTTAAACCACAGAGCTTAGGATTTGCCGATCAGAAGGTTAGCGGTTCGAATCCCCGCGATGAGGTGAGCTCCCATTGCTCGGTCCCTGCTCCCGCCAACCTAGCAGTTCGAAAGCACATCAAAGTGCAAGTAGATAAATAGGTACCACTCAGGAGGGAAGGTAAACGGTGTTTCCATGTGCTGCTCTGGTTCGCCAGAAGCAGCTTAGTCATGCTAGCCACATGACCAGCTGTATGCCAGCTCCCTCGGCCAGTAAAGCGAGATGAGCGCCGCAACCCCAGAGTCGGTCACGACTGGACCTAAATGGTCAGGGGTCCTTTTAACTTTACCTTGCACATGACATTAGCCACAATCCATAGATATCATGTAGTTTCTTAAAAAAATACTGCTGTTTGATGTGTTTCATCTCAAATCATCTACCATTCATTTAGAAAACAGAAGCTACAGTTAAGCTGAGGTATGTACATGTATGACAGCTGTTACAAATGTGCAGATGACAGATTAATGAATAGGAGTTTTGGGGGCCGAGGGTGCAGGAAAACAGACCAGGTAATGTACATCATACAAAGATATCCTTGCTCTTTCTCTGGTGTTATAAGAAAAACTGCTCCTTTTCCCTTATGGGGTATTCTGGCGCCCATATAGAATCCTTAAGTGGGTTCCCTATCGGTAGCAGAAAACAGAGGTCAACCAGAGTATATTGAGGAGCAAAGCAGCTACTAAGCCTGATCTTTATTCAAGGAACTGTTGCAACAGGGTCCCACTCACCACATGCAAGAGGGAGGTGAACCCTTAACAATGGTGCGTAAGGCCTTATATAGACTTTTGAAATTGCCCGCCCTATAGCCCAAGACCACCCCCCAAAACATCATACATACATCCCAGAAAGGGCGGTCTACAGCAGAAATCCTGTCCTGGTTATGGTCACTGATTGCATTACTTGGGCAGCCTGGCCATTCTTTTGTGATGGTTAATACAGGCCACAAGCTCACCCTATTCATACACAAAGATGCCCTTAAGACAGGATTTGCAAGCAAAAAGACAATTTGCCTCCCCATTTGCCTCCCTTACTGCAGAGGAATAACTGAGGTCATGGGAGAGTCAAAATGGCTTCAGGATTGTTCTCCCATACTATTTCAGACACATGGTTCCTATATTTAGATATGTGTGCATTTATGAATATTTATTCTATATTTGAGACCTTAAAATTCTTATAACACTGGTATGTATGGCCAGAATGGTTTAACAATCAATGCCTCTTCCAAGGGAACTCTGAGAACTGTAGGTCTGTGTGTGGAATAGGGTTCTGTTTTAACAACTCTCAGCATTCTTAACAAATTACGATGCCCATTTCTTTGGGGGGAGTGATGACTACTTTAACTGTATAATGCAAGTGAGACCTATATTGCAACACACCTCTTTTCAAAACGAAAAGTTGCTCCCCAAAGTGGTCCACAATCGAAAGGAAATAGACAAAGAATGCAATGTAATGCAATGCAATAAAATAATCAACTTCCCTTCATGGAAAGTCACATGTCAATTACTGATTTTAGAAAGCCAAAGCTCACTACATGACATATAAAAAATGGGTGCATCCAGCTAAATTCTAGTCAAAGCAGACCTCTTGAAATTAATAGACCTAAGTTAGAAGTATGCATCAGTTTCAATGAGTCTACTCTACGGCTAATGTTGAAGACAGTCCAGATGTTTAAAAATATATAGAGAGAGACAGTCTACCATCATCAAATCCCAACAGTGGTTCCAGAGTTACACACACCCAACAGTGAATGTAACTCACTCCTGACATAGACTGATCTCTAGGACTCTGGCATTTTCGTTAAGACAGGTGCGGTATGTGCCATTTGGGACTCGCTCAGGATTCCCTTCCTCAAATTTGCTCAGATTTCTACGCTGGTGCAGTAAACTTAATTTTTACTAGACATTGCACTGCCCTCTAAAGGAGATCCTTTGCATTGCACACTCAGTTCTTCCAGCGACATCATTTCTCTTTCTGTTCTTGGAAAGCAAGAGAACAGGGGTGCCAATTTGAATGAAATATTGAGGGGGCCCAGGTAAGCTCTGCCCACATAATCGATCACGTGACAAAGTGCACACCCCCCATCTGAATGGCAATGCCCATCAACTTTTTGGGGGGCGGCCCCCTCAAATATTTTATGGGGGGGCTAAGACCCCCTCAGCCCCTAGGAGTTGGCTCTTATACAACAGAACATTTATTCAAAGGGATGTTAGGGGCCAAACTGCTGTCATATATTTTCTTCAGTATTTTCAGGTTAAACACATAAAATATCAGGCCAAGAGTTTATTAGGTACAGCATTCTGTTTTCTGCTGTAGCCAGTCAGAAACTCCTGGAAAAATCAAAACAGGACAACAGAGATTTCTGTCTGTGACCCCAGCATCTGGTTTTGAGGTTTTATATTGGTTATATAGTATATATAACCAGGGGTGTCAACTTGAATAAAATATTGTGGGGACCCAGGTAAGCCCAGCCCCACATAATCGATCACATGGTGCAGTGCAAACACACTATTTGAATAGGAATCAACTTTGGGCCCAGCACCCTCAAATATTTTATTGTGGGGGCTGAAGCCTCCACGGCCCCCAGGAGTTGGCTGCTATGTATGTGACAGTTTTATAACAAAGGTTATATAGTAGTTATTAACCTCTTACGGCATCTTGAGTTTAAGAAAGGATTTATATCTCTGAACACCAGTTTGGCAATGCCATCCATTTTTCATTTGATTTCATTTTTAATCTGTATACTTCCTTTCCATATTGCTATTCACAAAGCTGTTTACAAGCTGAAGAAACAAACAACAAACAAGTACAACAAAGATGAACAAAAATCCGACTCCATACAAATAATAAAAATATGACTTTAAATAAACAACAAAGCAGTATTCAATAATCCCTTAGAACATAATAGTACATTATAAAATTAACTCTCAAGATATCAGCAAGTAAGAATTAAACAGAAAATTCACTCTCAGCAATTACAGGGAATCATTATTTAAATTATAATCCATAAAAAAATAATAATAACAAAAGCACAATACATTAAAATACCACAAGATGTTAAAACCGTGTAAAAAGATCACAACAGCATGCAAAAAATTGCCACTAAATTCACGCACACACAAATTTGTCTGGTGGGGGGCGGGTACAGATTCATCTCAGCCAATCAACTGCTTTAAGATCAAAGTCTTCCAAGGCAGAAAGTGGCAAAGGGACCTGATCGCAGCAGCAACTTTATCCAATCTGCTTGGATTTCCTCATCAGCCGTGGCCTGGGATTTGTGCGGAATGACTGGATGTTCCACACACCCAGCACACTGGAGTGATTATGTCTTGACCACAAAAAACCCCAGCTCTGGTTTTCAAAACCCATTAAATGCTTGGATAGCAAAATCGTCATTGTGCAACACTCTGGCTGTTGGTTTGCTTACGAGTGCAATTCCCAGCTTCCCCAAACTAAATTGTCTTCCTTTTTGATGGGCAACTTGCAACCATTTTCACACTTGGCCCGCCTAAGTGTAGCCTTGCTCATTTTTTTTTGTTTTAATTTTAACTACTTGTATGCACCCTGCCTGCCAAGGTTTCTAAAAACAGTGGAAAGAAACAAATAATTGGATTTCTGTTGGATTTCGCCACCTAGTGGCAGGCAAAAAAATCTAGTCGCAGCTGAACAGAAACACAAATAATTGCTATGTCCAATACAGGGAGAGTCCAAAGGGGTAGTTAGTAGCAGTTGAGACTGGTCCACTAGGTCAAATGGAGCAGTGCCCCACCAACTTCAGTCTGTCTTTAGTTGGCCCTCTCCTGCTTGCCTTATACTTACAACAAGCTTAGGGTCAGATCTGCCTTTCATAAACTCTGGTTCCACCTACTGCTGCTCCTTCTGCCTCTTGCCCCAGCCGCCCCAAAGACAGTGGCATAGCGTGGTTTGCCAGTACTTGGGGTGGGTCCAGGCTTGCAAGGGGGTGGCGTGCAAAGGGTGAATAGAGCTTGCCATGCCAGCCCAGTACTTGCTGCAGACTTTGTCAGAGTGAACCCCCACAGACCAGAACCACACGGGCAGTCTCGCCAACTGACACGGCGAAATCTTGACCCCATGGGTTAGGGCGCTCAGGGCTCATTTTGTGGGACTTGTGCTTTAGAAACAAAACTGCTTTTCAAGGTACGGACAAAAATGTCAAAACTAGATGCTTGCCATGAGGAAAAAAATAGGAGGTTTTGCTAGGAATTGTACAAAAGAAAGTGGCACTCATAAGGAAAAGTTCTGGGGTGGCAATATAAAGCAAACTAAAAATGCTTTTGCAGTTCATCAGAAATATCTAGCAAAATGGAGCTATAGGAAAACTGGCGCTATTAACAGTAACCCTTCTAGTTGGTTAGTTGATTCGTAGGTTCCGTGCCCATGGTGTGTGATGCCAATTTTTCCCAGAGAGTTAAATGAAAACTCATAAGAGACAGTTACAGTTGCAAATGGCAACAAAATATCTGTGCAAGGAAAAGGAGCTACAAGTGGAAGCTTTGTTCATCTATGGCATGAAAGGCTTGGACCAAGCACAGGCTACCTCGGCCCTCCCAATATTTTGGGACTACAATTCTCATCATCCCTGACCACTGGTCCTGTTAGCTAGGGATCATGGGAGTCGTAGTCCCAAAACATCTGGAGGGCCGAGGTTGCCTATGCCTGGCTTGGACACAGAGGCTTCAGGGTTAGAGCAGACCTGCCAAAGAAAGGTTTGGTGAGAGGTTTGGAAATGAAACCATGTCAAGTTGGCCTGGATAGTGAAATATGTGAAAGTTGTTTGGTGAGCAAAAGAACAAGACCTTCTATCCCCAAGCAAGCCAGGAAAGAGGCTTTGCAACTTATTCATACTGATATATGTGGTCCAATTGAACCGATGTATCATGAGAAAAATTTAAAAAATGGGAAAATAACTTTCCTGCTTGTATATATTGACAATATAATTTTGGTTACTGAAAACAAACAATATTGTTCAAAAATCATTGATTTTCCAAATAAGAAAGTTTTGAGAATTTACAAGGTGGATTAAAACTGATGAATTAAAATTAGGCACATTGAGAAGGGGATTGTAAAAAAAAACACTGGGGCCTAATTTGAGTAGTAGAGTGCTTGGTATCTGGTGGGTTGTGTGCTTGGCTCCTCAATCGGCCCCTCCCTTCAGTGTGTGCTGAGTTAAGAATGTTAGTTAAGAGGGAATCAACGCTCTCATTTTGTTTCTTGCTTCAGGCAAGTTTCTCTTTTTATGTCCTTTTGTTCAAGTGCAACCTGTGTTCATCTGTGGTATAAGAGGCTTGGACACAGAAACTTCAGGATTATAGCAGACCTGCCAGAGAAAGGTTTTCTGAGAGGAATGGAAATGAAACCTTGCAAAGTTGACCTGAATAGCGTAATAGCCAGGTGGGGTTTGCTAGCTTGGGAAGTAGGTGTGTGATGCCTCAACTGGAGTAGGCTCAGGTGAGGGTGCGATGCTTCGTAAAGCCTCATAAAGCCCAGAGTATATAACAGGAAATGACATGTAATGGTTATAGGGGTTGCTCATGCGTAAGTTGCCGTCACTCCTGGCTAGGTTGCCTAGTTAAACCTTTTCTGTCTGGACAGACTTTCACTTCGTGGCTGTATATATTGACAATATAATTTTGGTTACTGAGAACAAACAAGTTTGTTTGTTCGCTAGCAGAATCCGTCAGTGGGCGTTTCTTGAACCTCTTCCAGCAAAGAAGTTCTTTGACGCCAAGTCTCCGCCTACTCTCCCTGCACAGAAATCTTCTGCGCAGGGTGGGTGTGGGCAGCGGAGGACCCGTGCTCTCCCCGCTGGTCTCCGGCGAGGAGTCCTGGAGCCCCCTCGCTGATTCCCCCATCTGCCCCCCTTTATCCCTGGTGTTACGCTGATTTCCTTCCCCAGCCAATGAGCTGCCTCTCTCCCTGCTGGGCCCTTCTCCAGCATCGCTTTGGAGCCTTGCCTCCACCTCTAGCTCCGATGGCAGTTCCTTGACAGACGTTTCCGTGCACTGCTCTAGTTCATGCTGGCCACATGACCCGGAAGCTCTCTGCAGACAAACCCCAGATTCCTCGGCCTATATAGAGTGAGATGAGCGCGCAACCCCAGAGTCATCCGCGACTGGACCTAACAGTTAGGGGTACCTTTACCTTATATAGCAGGAAGACCTGCATCCTGGCCAGGCCTATGTTGAAATGTGGGTTTTGCACCACCAATTGTTACAGGGGATAATTTGGAGGCGTTTGGCACAGTTTTGGAGTGAATAGGACGTTGGGTTTTTGGCGAAACAGTGACCCCTGAGGGTTAGGGCACAATGGTCCACTACTCAGCAGTAGAGCACTTGTTTGTTGTCTCTCAAAGTTGGGTGCCTACCAGGGCAGACAAAACTGAGCTAGATGGATTCAGTGTAAGCCAACTTCTTAAAATCTCTCTGCATAGAAAAGAGGTGAAGATTTATTTATTTATTTATTTTCAATTTGAGGGCCACATTGCATTTTGGGTGACCACATGCCAGTGGTGAGAGGGGCCAGAGGCAAAAGTAGGTGGAGCAATGGATGAGAAGTCTACCCTTTGTCTAGTTTCTACTCACAGCTGGAGGCACTAATGCTTCTGAATACAATTTGCTGGAAACCACAGAAAGGGTGAGTGCTCAGGTCCTGATCAAGGGTCTCCCACAAACATCTGGGTAGCCGCTGTGAAAAGGACTATATTGGCCATTGACTTGCTGTTACCGCCCCTCCCCCCCAGTGATCTTTGGAGAGGGTGGTATACAAATGTAAATAATGATGGTGATGATAAAATTAACCTGATTCAACAGGCTAGTCTTATGTTCTTATGTTACTTAATGCACCTTCCTAACCTCCATCCATCCAAGCAAGAAAGAGGCCTTATCGTACGTCAAGGACTCATTCCAGTCAGGTGCAATCACTCAAGAAGGGTGGGAAGCAAAAATGGTTAACCGGTAACTTCTGGAGAGGTTTGTGGCTTTGGAAGACTCTCAAGGGCCAGACAGAGAGGCATGGAGGGCCGCATGGTGATCCAGATCTCTGGCCTAGAAGAACTTGTAACTAGATATTCTTAACATTATGCCTACTGAAAAAAGCAACCTATGATCTGCTATTTAGCTGAGCGGAGTGTTCGACTTGGCACTATGTGCTGTAGGAGATCTCGAACCACCTTTTCTCCACAATGGTCTTTTCATAATGCTCACACCCATAGTCTCTCTGCAGAGTTATATTTCCTAAGAGAAAGCGAGAGATGATCTGTTCACAAACCAATGCTGCCATCTCCTGGGCAAGCTTCAGATGACTACTTGAAACATATTCAAGGGAACTATTATAGGCCTCTTCACAGCAGGTCCATTGAAATTAATGGACATTATTAATGTAGGTCTATTACTTCCAGTGGGTCTACTCTTGAGCAGAGTTTAGTTGGTGAAAACTCTTTCTTTCTTTCAAAAACCAGAATTAGATAATAAGTGTTGAGGGTGTGTTGATTTGGCACTGAAAACAGCCACGAGACTTCAATAGGGCCACCCCACCATGGTTGTCTTCCCTATTTATGACTTTCCAGAGCTGCCTTCCATAACCTGTTGCTCTCCAGATGTTGGTGGACACCAGCTTCAACCAGCCCTGGCCAGCATCTGGAGGGCCAAAGGTTGGGGAAGGGTGCTCTAGAGCTCAAAGGCAGAGGGCACGTAGCAGCACCCATAGAAGTGAAGAATGAGGAAATAGGAGAGAAGGGTGGGGTGGGGTGGAGATTCACTTGGGACAATACCATCATCCAAGAGGCTGAGTTCTATAGCTCTTCTCTGTAAAGTTTGAAATGACTCCTTCAGTAGGCAAAACATAGATCTAACTACAGTGGACGCTCGGGTTGCGAACATGATCCATGTGGGAAGCACGTTCGCAACCTGCAGCGTCCAAAACCCACAGTGCTGCGTCTGCACACGTGTGGGACACGGTTCGGCGCTCATGTGCAAAGCGCGATTTAGTGCTTCTGCACATGTGCAAGCTCAAAAAACCTGGAAGTAACCTGTTCCGGTACTTCCAGGTTCGGCGCGGTGCACAACCCGAAGCATCTGTAACCCAAGGTATGACTGTATATGCGTGATGGCACCCCTCTAAAAACCCCTTTGTTGCACTGATATACCCTCAGAAATACCACAACTCTACACTAACCCACAGACTGGCATAACTGTTTCCTTCTCACCCACCCCTTTCCCTACATTTGTTCATTCTGGTCCTTGTGGGTTTGCGAGAGGTGATGGATTGTGACTGAAGCAGATTTATCTCTGCATTGTTGACAACTGGGAGGATAAGGACCCTGACACCAATTTTCAGCTTTTCATTTCCCCTGCCTTCCCAGGCATTTGCCACAGAAGAAAAATAGCATCAGCTAAGATGGATTTCTAACTTCTCCTTTGTTAAATCACTCAGCTCAGGAGGATGAGGATCTCGCTGCAGTAGACTACTTCTTGTCAAGATTAATTCTTGTATAAGTCCAAGGCTGGACTCAAAATGAAGAGTTCCTGCATCCTAATCTATACAATCATCCTTCTTTGCGGCTCAAAGCAGGAGTCTTACTCCAGTAATGTAGCTGAGAGGCTATGAAAGATGGACTTTACATCAACTGGAGATGTTTGTCAGGGTCAGTTTCAGAGGAACTTGGCGTCTGACTGGGTTATTGGTGAAGCAATATGTGGATCACTGGCAGAAGAATTTCATCCCCCTTGCCAAGTAGAAATATTAGAAGTATTATGTACTACCAGGGAGTGCCTGGATCTGCCTGGGAATTCAAAGAAACAACATCAAAATAAATATTATTTTTAAATGGATGTACACACACGTCTGTGCACACACACACACCAACCCAGAACTCTGTCATGAACTGGGGAGCACCTACTCTGTTCTACCATCTTTTTTCAAAATGGCACATGGCATCCAAACATAGACAAAGACATAGACATAGACAAAATGGCACATGGCATCCAAACATAGACAAAGATCTTCACCTTAGGAACCCTTGTACCAACTTTGGTGTCAATTTGGTCCTACCAAATTGGATAACAATATCTTCAGAGCAATCCAGATTGGTGCAGGTTGGGCCCATTATTCTAAAAAAATAGGCAAAATGATGGTAAAGTCACATTATGGTCTGCTATCTTGATTCAAAATGGTGCTTGGTGTCCAAATATTAATGAAGACTGCCACTCCCACCTTGGGAACTGCTGTGCCAAGTGTGGCAACAATACTGCGAACAGCAACCAAACCTGTGCCAAAAAATGGATGAAGTAATACCAAAGTGATGTTTCGGTCCACCATCTTGATTCAAAATGGCCCCTGGCATCCAAAAGTCAATGAAATCCACTGCCGCCACCTTCAGAACCCTCATGCCGAGTTTGAAATCTGGCAAAGTCAAAGTTATGGGAGATGGTATCTCAGCATCAACAAAAACTGCCATCCTCCTCAGGAATCCTTGTGCTAAGTTTGGTGATGATATCTTGAGAGGCATCCAAGCACATAGAGAACCAACAGACAAAGTCCTTACCAAAATATATAACAGGGAACCTGTATTCATGGGTAAATCTGTCCATTTTGGTTGTCCTCATTTTCTCATTTTTCTAATCTTAAATTCACTTCTCCACATTTCCACATCGGTCTGCCGTATTGAGCATGGCATGGACACTAGCCAATCAGTGCTGTCTACAGATTGTTTTTTTTAAAAGAACACACCCAAAAGGAGAGATATTTTTGCAATGTATACACTGTACCATTCTCCTTGCATCCCAACACTGCTCCACACCTAACAACAACAACAACAACAACAACTTATTATTTCTACCCTGCCCATCAGGCTGGGTTTCCATAATTCATTCCTTTTCACAGTGACTATTTTCTATGGTTTTCCTGCAGAGAAGAGACCAGCCTTTTCATCTACATCTTGCAATAGATAGATAGATAGATTAGATAAATAAATATGTACCCACAGAGTTAATTAGTTCACAAAGTAGGACACTGAGTAATGCCACCCATAGCACTGAACTGAATGAAATGAATTATCTTTCCTAAAAAGAAAATCAATTGGTATTTTCTGTTGGGGTGGAAAGACTGTGGTTTTTGTGTGTGTAAATCTCTTCTTTTCATCAAACTTTGCCATGTGCCGGGTTGATATGCGATGCACCTCCACCTTCTTTTGATATTGCATGAATCGCAAGGGAGTGATGAACTCCAGATAAAGAACAGGACTGTGGGACTAAAAATGACTCACGGAGAGATCCATCTTAGTCAAAACATGACAGCCCCAGTGTACATCTGAACACAATGTTCTCTGCCGAGTAATTTACTTGCTCCATTGACACTTCCAAAGATATCCCTGGTCCCGTAAGAAGCAGACGTAGGTATACAGGATGTCCCCTTTTAATGGATGGATATTTTTTTTTGGCCAAAATTCCTTCTCAGTTGCAAAAAGTTGTCAGTGGCTCTGACTATAGTTAGCATCACAAACTGTATTTGAGAAGTGCCCTTTTTACTGTGTAAAATGAAGAATAAAAGCATGTTGCCTTTTTACGGAAAGCTGTTGATTATTAAAAGTGATGGAGGCATTTCTCTGTTTTAAAATCCACAATGATTGCCTTTTGGGTGGCTATTGCAGACATTCCTTGTTTTTAATTATTTTTACAGTGGTGCCTCGGGTTAAGTACTTAATTCATTCCGGAGGTCCGTTCTTAACTTGAAACTGTTCATTAGCTGAAGCACCACTTTAGCTAATGGGGCCTCCTGCTGCCGCCACACCGCTACAACATAATTTCTGTTCTCATCCTGAAGCAAAGTTCTTAACCTGAAGCACTATTTCTGGGTTAGCGGAGTCTGTAACATGAAGCGTATGTAACCTGAAGCATATGTAACCTGAGGTACCACTGTATAGATGGAATTTGTTTGTTTGTACATATATGGAATTGTGTGTATTGTTGATGTTTTCACGGTTATTTATTCTGTGCAATTTTAGACACCACATGATTGTAAAAAGCAAACAAACCTATAAGTGGTTTTTAGAAAGGAAACAATAAAATGACCAACAACGATAATTTAAGACTTTCAAAAAATTAAAAAAAGAATAGGCTAAGAACAGATTTAAACTTGCATCAATTTTCTAAAACATCTGGGTAGGCTTTCCTAAACAAACAAACAAAATGGTTTTAGAAGGTGCTGAAAAGAAGAAGAGAAGAAGAGTTTGGATTTGATATCCCGCTTTATCACTAACCTAAGGAGTCTCAAAGCGGCCGCTTTATCACTAACCTAAGGAGTCTCAAAGCGGCTAATATTCTCCTTTCCCTTCCTCCCCCACAACAAACACTCTGTGAGGTGAGTGGGGCTGAGAGACTTCAGAGAAGCGTGACTGGCCCAAGGTCACCCAGCAGCTGCATGTGGAGGAGAATCGAACCCGGTTCACCAGATTATGAGTCCACCACTCTTAACCACTACACTACACTGGCTCTCCAGTGTGAAGAGTACCGTGAAGGTGCCTGCTTGATATCATAAGGCAGGGAGTTCCAAAGTGTAGCTGCTGCCACAGTAAACGATCAGGTTCTTACAAATGCGGAATGGGTATTATGCAGTGCCAGTTTTGCTTTGAGGTATTCAATGGGGAATGATTCAGAGATGGAATCAAATAAATACATGCTAACATTTCACATGCTAAAACCAAATTTTAACAAGGCAAAAATGGGAGCAGTGATTTACAAGGGATCCAGAAAAGCGGACTGTCCTTCATAACGTACAACATTTGAAACCTAAAGTGTACAGCTACAGAAACCCAACCGAGGGGTTCAGCAAAGGTAGCAAATGCCAGCTGATTATGCCAGACCCCACCTCTGCCCGCTACTAGTTCATGACAGGTTTTGCCCTTTTCCCAACCTTCTGTGACAGGTGGGCCGTAGTGATTTCCAGCCCTCTCAAGCTGGGGATAAAAGGTCCGAGAGCCCTTGATCTATAGCCGGAACAACCTTTCTCTGTAAGCAGGGGGTGGTGATAATTTAAAATTTGTAATGTAAAATTTATTAATAATATATACAGTGGTACCTCGGGTTACATACGCTTCAGGTTACACACTCCGCTAACTCAGAAATAGTGCTTCAGGTTAAGAACTTTGCTTCAGGATAAGAACAGAAATCGGGCTCTGGCAGCGCAGCAGCAGCAGCAGCAGCAGCAGCAGCAGCAGCAGGAGGCCCCATTAGCTAAAGTGGTGCTTCAGGTTAAGAACAGTTTCAGGTTAAGAACAGACCTCCGGAACGAATTAAGTACTTAACCTGAGGTACCACTGTATATATTTAAAATTGATAAAGAGAAAGAAAACAATAACCATAGCAAATATCAATAGGGTTTGCGGGATCAATTTCTAATCTGGACATGAGATGAATGAGCGAACATTGGCAATTTCCACGCTTGTTTCTGTTTTCATCAGAAGTTCTCCTGCATCCCTCCTCAAGACAAATTCCCTTAAACTTCTTCTGAGAAAAGAGACTCTCTCATTAATCTGTGGAAAGTCTACAGAGTGGGAACCATCCTCCTTGGGAAAGAAGAGATTGGTTCACTCCTAAGGATGCAATCTAATTTGAGGCTAACTGGACATTGTACGGCTTCTGAGGAATTGTGTCCTGTTAGGTGCAGGCCTGATCTGAAGCTTGAATGCATCAACTGGCTTCCTGCTGTGACCACAAAAAGAATCATTTCCCACAAACTGTTGTGTTTTGCAACCGGCAAGCCACCTTGCGAAGTCCTTGCAGGCAGGACGTAAGGTCTGGGTGGCTCACTGGTTTGATCCGGTCTAGAAAACCCAGAGCCTTAAAAATAACTGTTTATGTTACTGTTTCCTTGTCAACTCGGAATTTCCTGGACTGTTTAGATTTTTTTTTTTAAAAAAAAAAGATTTACATGGACGGCAGATTAGTTTGAAATTGTACTACAAAAGGCATATCAGAGAACAATGAGAATGGAGTGCGAAAAGAAAGCTTTTGATCTTCACTCAGACGTACACATGTTTGCATGAAAACTACTAAGTGACACTTGTTTTCTTCTGGAACAGACAGGCAGGCTGCAGGGAAATGACACTGGCTTGTTTATAAATGACTGGGATATTCCTGTTACCCTCCCTGAGCTACAATTTTCAGTATTTCCTGAGAAGAGAAATTGACTGTTAAATAACTCTGATGAAAGCTTCTCCTCAGTATAAGACAGTTTCCTACAATGCCTATAGGTGTATGCCTGTAACACACTTACCAAACATTATTAAGTTTATTTTGTTTTAAGAAAGCCCTTACGAAACATCTTTCTTAACAACAGTTTAGGACCTCGCAGAAGAAATAAATACAGTACGCAGGATGGAAAATGAGCGAGGTCCCAACCAAAAAAGAATGGCAACTTAAGCTGACAGAATATGCGCAACTTGCAGACTTAACATATAGAAGAAGAGAATATACATTTAAAGAAGATGGGAAAACATTTATTGAATACAGTGGTACCTCAGGTTACATATGCTTCAAGTTACATACGCTTCAGGTTACAGTCTCCGCTAACCCAGAAACAGTACCTCAGGTTATGAACTTTGCTTCAGGATGAGAACAGATGTTGTGCGGTAGCGGCACGGTGGCAGCAGGAGGCTGTCATAAATAAGTTTTGATGGATGCAATAATGGAAAACTGGTTGGTATGGTTTCTGTAAAATATGCACGGATATAAGATATGTCAAATGAACCATGGAAAGAGAAGAAGGGAAGTCATTGATATCTTAAGGGTGTAAAATGAGTATCTGAAATTGTAAAACAGAAAATTTAATATATATTTTTAAAAAACACACACACCAAAAAAGAATATAGTGTGCAGGATATAGGGAGCTAGCAGCTGGTTATCTCCCACTTGGACTACTGCAATGCACTGTATGTGGGGCTACCTTTGAAGGTGATGCAGAAACTGCAACCAATCCAGAATGTGGCAGCTAGACTGGCGACTGGGAGCGGCTGCTGGGACCATATAACACCAGTCCTAAAGGATCTATACTGGCTCCCAGTGTGCCTATTTGTTGCTGGGAAAGGCAGTAGCTGAGTTGTAGGGTATCTGTAGATGGTTCCAGTTCAGTTTGCAGTATCTCCATGCAGCTCTGGGGGGAAATATTGGGGAGCTGCTATCAGTCAGTGCAGGAAATGCTGAGTTAGAGGGGGCAGTGATTTGACTTGGAATATACCAGAGGTGTCTGGCAAAAGGCCGCAGCTCAGTGGCAGATCGCCTGCTTTGTATGCAGAACGTGCCAGCTTCAATCCCTGGCATCGTCAGATAGATCTGAAACTCTAGACAGCCTCTGGCAGTCAGTGTGGGAAATACTGTACTAGATAGGCCAGTGGTTTAGTGGTGGGATGCCTGCTTGGCATGTAGAAGGAAGAGTGCTATTATGCTCAGACACTGCTTGCGGGATTCCAAAGAGGCATCTCTTCCGAGTTTTGAAATGAAAGCAGACAATGAGGAACTCCCTAGCAAGGAGGTAGTTTGTGGTTGCAATGATTATTTACACTTCCTTATTAACCATCAGGATTATTCACTCCAGAACTTCCATTATTCATATGTAAGAGAATTTAGCACAGAGGTAAATTTTGCTTAGCCGATTTTCAGAGCTCTGTTGTATTGCCATCATTTCAATGATGTAGGACAGCCTTTGCCAACTTGGTGCCCTTTTTTGGAATATAGCTGTCGTTGGCACCAGCCAGCACTACTGAACTGAAGTGCTGGGGTTTGTTCCTTGCCCACTTCCAGTAGGGTTGCCATACGTCCAGATTTCCCCTGGATTTCAAAGAAAGGTGGCACTTTGTCCTGGATCTTAGGCAAGTTAATTTTGGCTTCTTTGGTTTAAAAAATGCTCAGTAATAATGGCGTTTTTGTGTGTGTGGAAGCTCAAAAACCTTTGGGGTGTCTTGGTTTTTACTTTCCATCTCAGCTCTGACATAGCAATGGATCCAAACTACAAGAAAGAAGAATCCACCTAAACATTAGGAAGAACTTCCTGACAGTAAGAGCTGTTCGACAGTGGAATTTGCTGCCAAGGAGTGTGGTGGAGTCTCCTTCTTTGGAGGTCTTTAAGCAGAGGCTTGACAGCCATATGTCAGGAGTGCTCTGATGGCGTTTCCTGCTTGGCAGGGGGTTGGACTCGATGGCCCTTGTGGTCTCTTCCAACTCTATGATTCTATGATTCTATGATTTCTAAGCCACTCTTAGAATGGGGGTGAAAATGCTTTAAAAAACAAATAAAGACTCAACGGCACAAGGACTTCCCAACTGCTCCTGAGAAGGCCATGGCCAGGGACCAGAGAACATCAGCTGCCTGTGGTCAAAACAGGACAGTTGAGATGGATGGGATTCCTGCTGCAGAACTGTCCAGGACTGGGGCTCAGTGCTAGAGCATCTGCTTTGCATGCAGAAGGTCCAAGGTTCAGCCCTCAGCATCTTCAGGTAGGGCTGTAGACCTTCCTTGCCAGAAACCCTGGAGAACATATGAACCCTGCTGGCAGGGATGTCCATGAGGCAAGGTGAGGCTACTGTCTCAGGTGACAGGATCCACAGGGCAGTAGGTCCTAATGTAGATCTTTATTTGGGGCCGGCCCTCCCATGAGGCAAGGTGAGGCAACTGCCTCAGGTGGTAGGATCCACAGGGGCAGCAGATGCTGATGCCAATCTTTCTCTCCCCGCCCCCTTGTATCTGATGTAGATCTTCCCTCACCCCTTCTTCACCAGTGGTGAGGGTGGTGCCATTTGGGGGCCTGCTTCAGGTGCCTAAATGTCTTGGGCTGGCCCTGTTTGATCTGCCGGTGGTCGATCCAGTCCAGCAATCTGTACAGTGGTACCTTGGGTTAAGTACTTAATTCGTTTCAGAGGTCCGTTCTTAACCTGAAACTGTTCTTAACTTGAAGCACCACTTTACCTAATGGGGCCTCCTGCTGCCGCCACGCCGCCGGAGCATGATTTCTGTTTTCATCCTGAAGCAAAGTTCTTAACCTGAGGTACTATTTCTGGGTTAGCGGAGTCTGTAACCTGAAGTGTATGTAACCTGAAGCATATGTAACCTGAAGCGTATGTAACCCAAGGTACCACTGTACTCATCTTGGCCGAGCAGATGCCCCAATGAGAAGCCCAAAAGCCCAACATCACTCCCACCCCCTGCTGTGGTTTCCACCGACTGGGATTCAGAAACAACTGGCAGAGCTGCTGGCAGACAATGTAGACAATATTGAGCTGTATGGATCAAGGCTGCTGCTTATGAAGGAGATTTGTTGCAGGTAGTTCTCCTGAATCAGGCAGGTGATTCTCTCCCTCGGCTAATGCTTCATGTCAGAACTGCCAAACTTTATGTTGTAATCTAATCTAGCTGGAGACTTGATCAACAGGAGTTATGAGAAGAGGTCACGTGCATCCTGCAATATCCTTCTGGAGAAGCTGCCTTTGGCAAACAGGAGAACACAAACACTTTTACGGGGCACAGAAAAGAAAAGGCCTGTGGTCTCAGCTGCCTTTCTTCAGCAGGTGCAGAAATATTCCCTATTTGTGCACTGCTGTCGTCCGATTGCACTTCCAGCCAGGCATAAATGGTGTCTCTTTCCTGTTTGGATTGTTCCAGAAGCACACACTGTACATTGTCAGGACTGATGGGCAGCACCAACCAGCGAGCTGTGTGCAGAAGCCATCACTTTGGGAATCAATGGTGTGTAAGTAACTGCAGCTGGTGGTGACACAAGATCAACAAAATGGGCCTGCCAGGGCAGAGACTAGATTGGCTTGGCTTGTGTCCAGGACAACCTTAACCCTGCACATGCACCATCAGGGCTATGTGCAAGGACCAGGATGGAATGTGACTCTGTGTGTATACCTGCCAGTGCAGAAAACTAACCCCAAGGGTACTGGGTGCAGAATCAGCATCCTGGGCATCTCTGCTCCCATTTATTGTAAAATAGGTTTCTAGTCCTTATTAAGATATGTTTGGAAGTGGGGAGTGAGGGGAGAATTTCAATTCAGTGTGTGTTTAAAGACGAACCTATCACACTTTTGGAAATGATATACAAACTGAAAACATGGCCATCCTTCGAAAATATTTTCTCTGAATTTTGCAGTGCAGTTCTGCACCCAGGTAAATGCTTAGACTAAGCTAAACGGCAGCTGGTTTGCAAGCAGTGCTTTGGGTCGTTCCTGCACCTTAATTCAAATGTGTGTTGATTTTGGTTGTATTCTGAAACAACAACAACAACAATTATTATTATTATACCTCCCCCATCAGGATGGTTTCCAGCAAAATATAAAAACATAATAAAATATCAAACATTAAAAACTTCCCTATACTGTTAGGAGTCCAGGTTCCCGGCTTGATAACACACTAAGCGTACGTAATTAAAAAGGAGGATTTATTGTGAAAAACAAGCAATAATCTTGGACGACTCTAGCAAGCCTCCGGCCCCCATCACTCAGTTGACCCTTCTGAGGAGTCCTTCTTGTGTCAACAGAAGAGACTGAATCTTTAACCTTTACGTTTCTTATTTTGCTTCCTGTTTAGCAGCCTTTCTATACACTTACACCTCGGACTTATTTGGTCAGCTGCAGCCCCTTCCTGTCTCTGTGGCTTTCCGCACCTGTTTGGGCTTCCGGGGAGCTTTGGCTGTGTTCCAGCCTGCTTCCGTTCCTCCCTTATCAGCCAGCTGTCCAAGGTTAGGGAGAATCGACCCTGGCAGCTGTGGCCTCTACTGTGCTGGTGTGAAAGCCCAGCCTCCCTGTTCCTGACTCCATTCAGCAGCTGGCTGCAATATTACACTTTGAGCTGGTGTGTTCATGACATATACAGGGCAGCCTTCAGACGTCTTCTAAAAATGGTGTAGCTCTTTATCTCCTTGACACCTGAAGGGAGGGCGTTCAAAAGGGAGGGCACTACCACTAAGACGACCCTCTGTCTGTTTCCCTGTAATTTCACTTCTCTCAGTGAGCGAACAGCAAAAGACCCTCAGAGGGTGGACCTCAGTGTCTGGGCTAAGCGATGCGGGTGGAGATGTTCCTTCAGGCCTAAGCCATTCAAGGTTTTAAAGGTCAATACCAACACTTTGAATTGTGCTTGGAAATGCACTGGGAGCCAATGTAGGTCTTTCAGGACCAGTGTTATATGGTCTCAGCGGCCACTCCCAGTCACCCGTCTAGCTGCCGCATTCTGGATTAGTTGTGGTTTCCAAGCCACCTTCAAAGGTACCCCAATATAGAGTGCATTGCAGTAGTCCAAGCGGGAGATAACCAGAGCATGTACCACTCTGGTGAGACAGTCTGCGGGCAGGAAGATTCTTAGTTAGCATATCAGATGGAGCTGGTAGACAGCTGCCCTGGACCCATTGAGAGTCAGCTCTCTGCTGTGCCTATGTGTGCACCTGTGTCACTTAATTTGATCCTTACAGTGTTAAGCACTCCCGTCCCTGATTGTTGTTTTAAATTTCTGTGTGCTGCATGTGTAAGTTCAAAAAATAAAGAAGCAAAAAAGCAAAATAAGAGAGCTAAAGTATGCATAAAAATGCACATATTCCTGAAAGTGATACATAAAAATGCATTCCATCAGGGAAATATGCTTTGCAAAAATGTGTGCTTCGGGCAAAAATGCATACAAAATGTGTATTAGGAGAAAATAAAATGTGCACTAAAATACAGAAAATATTTCACAAGAAATGAAGATTGGAAAATGAGAAACTAAGAGAATTGTACATGGACAGACTTATTTTCACTGTTGTTATTTTTATTAATGATAATATTTATTAGTTGCTTACTCATAAAAATGACTCAAAGCAACTAAGAGCCATCCCTCTCTATTTGTAAGTGCGTGGGAGTGGGTATAATGCCCCCTTGAAATCTCCCAAGCCAGAAATTGCTGTATCAAAATTCCCAGTTGTATAAAAGGCCATTCCTATTTTGCTGCTTGTCATTGCCGATGATTAGCAAAACTTGAACTATGAAAAAGAATAGGAGGAATCCTGCCAGTCTCCTTCATTTATGTAACTTTACGAGATTGCAGGATTCCATTTTTTCCTGGTGCAGCATTGGAGCTTTATCGTTTTAAAAAGCTACAAAACAGGGAGCCCTAGAAACAGCAGGTGGAATAATAGCAATAGCAATAGCAATAGCAATAGCAATAGCAATAGCAATAGCAATAGCAATAGCAATAGCAATAGCAATAACAATAACAATAATAATTTATTACTTATACCCCGCCCATCTGGCTGGTTTCCCCAGCCACTCTGGGCGGCTTCCAACAAGAGATTAAAATGGGATACAAGGAATTATGAGTCAACTGTGTTAGGAATAATGTTGTCTCACAGTTGGCATTTGTTGCCCCATGAATGTGACAATGCCCAGAACAAACCCAGGGGAATGGGAAGAGGCATGAGGGAGCCACACTGTTTCTCTTGCTCGTTTCCTGACCCCGACAAGAAACAGCCTGCAGAGCAATTTGCAGAGGAGGGTCATGCAATGGCACACATTTCCTGCATAACTTTTATGTGTTCTTCTTTTGTAGTAGTTAAACAAAATCTCCATGTTTCAAAGCAACCCTCCCTGCTCATACCTGGTAAATCAGCTAACACTGCAATCTTGCATGTTTAGACAGAGATCAAAATCAAGGGTGGACTCTTTGAAATGGACTAACTTCATGGGTGTAGCCAGGATTTTTCTTAGGGGGTGTAGGCCTTTTGTTAGGGGGGGCAGAACCTCAGTCTGCTATGCATTTTTATTTATTTTGGGGGGCAGACAGGTGCTCCTCCCTGCCCCCCCCGGTCATGCCCTTTGTTAAGTTAAAGGTAAAGATAAAGGGACCCCTGACCATTAGGTCCAGTCATGACCGACTCTGGGGTTGCGGTGCTCATCTTGCTTTATTGGCCGAGGGAGCCAGCGTACAGCTTCCGGGTCATGTGGCCAGCATGACTAAGCCGCTTCTGGCGAACCAGAGCAGCACACGGAAATGCCGTTTACCTTCCCACTGGAGCGGTACCTATTTATCTACTTGCACTTTGAGGTGATTTTGAACTGCTAGGTTGGCAGGAGCAGGGACCGAGCAACAGGAGTTCACCCCATTGCGAGGATTCGAACTGCCGTTTGTTAAGTTGTAGGTGAACATTTCAGACAACACAGCGCTTCTTCAAACAGCTCTTGTTTATTCACAGGCCAGAACAGAACTGAACTGAAGGGTTCAGCCAGCCTGCTTATATAGAGCTCCATTGCAACGCAACTGTAACCACTTTCTGTAACTATCCAATCACTGAACCTCACTTTCAATCCCTTATTTGCATATGTGGACCTGAGTGAAAACTATCTACAGTATCCCCTGCTGGCCCAGGGTGAGAACTTCAGTACATAACACCCTTGAATTACTTAGGTTCATTAACTTAAATGGATCAACTCTGCATAGAACTTAGTTGGATCATGCAATGTAATCTGGTCAATGGGGCTTTCTCCCAGATAAGTATATGTAGGAGGTCAGCTAGAGAGCCCTAGGAAGCCTCCTTTGAAGCCCTAGGCTCAGAGTTCCCCACCCCTGGTATATGTAATTAAATCTGCCTTCTAGGCAAATATTTAATCTCATTATTCCAACCCATACAACACTGAGCTGAGTGTTATATTACCAAGACAAAACGTGAGCCCAAAGTCCGGTGGACACAAAGTTTTATAACTTCAGTGATGTTTGCATTAGATAGGAGGTTTATTTGGCTACCCAGAAAATAGGATGTATTATAGAAAAGCAAGCAAAGGTAGCAGGAATTTGTTGTGCACTGTTGGCAGGAGGAGGAAAAGGAAGTGAAGTCTTTGTGATGTACTCATAGCTGAAAGGAAAAGTGGGGCTTCATTAACTTATGGCAATACATCTGGACTGGCGGGGATGCCAGCCCGGCTTTCCTTTTCTGTCTTGCATATTCACTGCAGCATCTGGGCTTGCTGAGGCATGTGACCTGTCCTGAACTACTCCAGCTGAGGAATCACACACCTCCTCCCTGAGCTAGCGAGCCCCACCTGGGCTGTGGGTCCTTGCCTGTCTTAGCCTCCTAGAGAGCACCTCCCGCAATCCTGCAATCAGAATAATTCAACCAAAATAACCAAACCCAGTGAGGTCCATGCCATGAAGTGAATTGATGGGGGGGGGGGATTTCAACTCTCCTATCTAAACCACTGAGCCTCTTGGGCTTGCCGATCAGAAGGTTGGCGGTTCAAATCCCTGCAATGGGGTGAGCTCCTGTTGCTCGGTCCCAGCTCCTGCCAAACTAGCAGTTCAAAAGCACGTCAAAGTGCAAGTAGATAAATAGGTACCACTCCAGCAGGAAGGTAAATGGCATTTCTGTGCACTGCTCTGGTTTCGGTGTTCCATTGTGCCAGAAGTGACTTAGTCATGCTGGGCACATGACCCGGAAACTCTCTGCAGACAAACGCCGGCTCCCTCGGCCTGTAAAGCGAGATGAGTGCCGCAACCCCAGAGTCATCCGTGACTGGACTTAACTGTCAGGAGGTCCTTTACCTTTTTTTATATATCTCCTGTGCCAGTTGCCAGCCGCACACTGTGTTCATGCCACAAGCTAGGTTTGCCACATTTTGAAGAGCACAAAAAAGAGGACACATTTGCCATTTTTCCAATCCTAAATTCAGTGTGCTCTTTCTCCCCCCTCCCTGCCTCATTCTGTTTTTCTTTATCCCCCCAAAAATTCTGTTTTTCTTTATCCCCTCTCATTCTGTTTTTCTTTATCCCCTCTTTTCTTCAAAACCATTATTTGTGTCATTGGCTTTTCCACAGTTTCTTGTGATGATGCAGCAACAATCCCAGAACTCTGGCTGTCACCACCTTTCCTTTCCTTTGAAAAGCTTATTGAGTTCTATTCCCGTTTGCTGTTGGTTTTTGGAGTGGTGGTCAATATGGCCTTGCAATAAATAAAACAAAATATTAGCTAGAAACACTTTCTGTAATGCTGTGGTCTTGGAAGAGAGGGGACTTGTGTTGCTCAGTTCTGGTGACGCCATAGGCACTGTGCAATAGGTGTTTGTTCTATTTGTACATCCACTGTTTGTCCACCTGTAACTCACCACCTCATGAAAAGTTGCAGGAAATGAGCTGAAAGGCAGATCTCATTTCCCCAGTGACACAGATTATTGTTTTGAGTAGAGGGGTGAATTATATTTCCTCACAACAGCAGTGCTTGCTGGAGGCAGGGCACCTGGGTTTATAGCAAAGTCAGTGCTCGCAAAGAATGATCGCTTCGATAAGCCCCAAGAGGCACAAGGCTACATCCTCCAGCAATTGTGTACCATCTGCATGCTCATTCATTTGCCCATTCAATAACACAGACTTCAATTTCCTGGTGGATTGTGCCATGGCCAAAGAGGGACTGTCATTAAGTCATTATTTTCAGTGACTTTACTCTAAAACTAAGTTGAATGCCAACCTCTAATTTTGGGAGGACAATTCGGGGCACCCCACCTGCTCACCCCCTCCCCCCACCTACCTTTGAGCAGTCTCCCTCCTCCTTGGGAGTGTTGGGAGGCTGGTGCAAAACCCTGCAAAACTTTTGCCAAAGTTTGGAATGAACTTTGGAATGAATCAGATAATGTTGGGTTTTTGGTTCCCCTTTGACTCCTGGGTTTGAGTGGCTGTTCCTCCATTTGTTGGGCGCTGAAAAATGTGGGGGTTATTGATGCAAAATGCAGCAAAACTTTTGCCAAAGTTTGGAGTGAATCGGACCACGTTGAGTTGGGGGGCACCAATTATGAACCTGGGTTTGCTGTATTAATTACTTCATTTGTGGGGCACTGCAAAACATGGGGGTTTTGCTGCAAAACACTGAAAAACTTTGGCACCGGTTTCGAGAGGATCCCAGATTTTGGGGTTCATAGTTAAAGAAGTCGAAAAGTGTGTCTACTGGGTAAAGAGTTCCTGGAGCTAGCAGTGCAGAGGGGCTCAGGTGGATGTGAAACCTGACCCTGCACCTGCATGTGGAGATGAAATTCCCATTCAACAAGAGGGCTTCCAGACAGGAACGTAATGCAGCGAGGTGTAATGATTAGATATCGCCTTGCCCATACATGTCCATTCAAGTGCTTTGATCTGCAGAACTGGCCCGACCAGCGATCTAACTGCAGCTCTTTAAGCCAGTGAAGTTTCTCAGCATTTTTCAAAGGCAGCCCCACATAGAGCACATTACAGTAAACCAAATGGGATGTTAACTAAGGTGTGTATCGCGTAGCCAAATCAATCTCCAGGAACAGGTGCTGTTGGTGCACTAACTGTGCAATTGCACTCCTGGCCACTGCAGAGACCTGGGCATCCAGGCATAGGGCTGAGTCCAGAAACACACCCAAACTGTGTCTTCAAGGGGAGTGTTACCCACATCCAGCACAGGCTGTATCCCTATTCCCTGTTCTGCCTTCTGACTGACCAAGAATACCCCTGTCTTGTCTGGATTAAGTTTCAATTTGTTCACCCGCATCCAGTTCATTACTGATGACAGACACCAGTTTAGAACCCAGACAGCTTCCTTGGATTTAGTTGGAAAGCAGAAATAGAGCTGGGTGTCATCATAATATTGCTAACAGCACCACAAAACCTGGAAACTTGCTTATTGTATTGTATTGTATTTTCCCCCCTTTACAAATGGAATTGTTTTAGACTGCTTCTACTGCTCATGCTTTTAATGTGAAACTCAGTGATGTTTTATGGGTAGTGATTCACAAAGGGGATCCAGTAAACAAATGGAAAGGCACAGTGTTGGCTGCCGCTGACCTAGGGCCAGGATGCAGTTGCAGCATGGAGTGGGGAAAAAGAAGAGAGATCAGCACTCTGCACACGCTCGCGTACCCTTGGTTTATGGCTTCTATTTACTTAAAGAAAGGGAGTGGCCAAGGAGAAGGGGCGTGGTTAAACAGGGGTAGTTGCTTGCGGTGGGTGGGTCGGGATTCCAAGCCCCATTCCAGTTGCATAAGAGTTTCTCCCCCCCCCCCTTTTAAAAAAGCCTTGACATTTAACTCATACATTGCCAATTAATTTCCCGGCAAGGCGCAACTTTTCCAGGACGGACGCCCACCTCTCCCAGTCCAGGGAGGGAAGGAAGGCGAGAGAGAGAGAGATTCCGAGACTGGAGGGGGCTCCCGATTGCGTCCTCTTCTTCCCGTTCCCCTGCTTGGGGCTGCGCTCCGGCGCTGGTAGAGCTGTCTCGGCCCGGCTCCTCCCCTGGAGTGTCAGAGGCGGCGGCGAACCGCTGGAGGGAGGGTGCAGCAGCCGGAGGAGGAAGCAGCTGCGTCGGCGAAGGCGGAGGCGATTTTCCCCTCGGAGGAGTCGCGCGCTGGACGGCAGGTAAGGTTGGAGAGGCGCGTCGGGTATCAGGGGTCTCTGTGCGTTTTCGGGGGCGGAGAGGCAGGTACCGGAGGGGTTGGTGGATGGTGCAATTCCCCTCGCTGGAAGGGAAGAACCAGCTGGGGACAAAGACTTTTGGAGAGGAGATTTTGGGGGGATTTTTAAAAGCGGGGTGCGTGGAAGGGAGCTTGGAGTTGGAGGTCGCCGTCCGCAATTTGGGCGCTTGGAAAAGTAGAGGATGGGCGCCCCTGGAGCAGCGAAGAGGCGCATGTGGCCGTCGAGATGTTGTGGGACACAGGCGGATGCGCTCACCTTTCCTGCCTCTTTTCAACTTGCTGAGGAGGTTGACCGTGAGGAGAAAGAAGAACTAGTCGCTTACCACGCTGCCAAAATCTCAACTTCCTGGGAGGCAGATTCTTTATCTCAGGGTTGTGGGTTTGAGCCCCAGGTCGGGCAAAGATTCCTGCATTGCAGGGGTTGGACTAAATGACCCTCGTGGTCCTTTCCAGCCGTACAATTGTATAATTCTAAGTCAGTCAGTCTACTGTTGCATCCCTACAGCGGGATTTAGTTGGGCTGCCATCCTCCTTACCCCACTCACCTGAGAGTCAGCCCCACTCTGAAACTGGTTGGGCTTTACAGTGGTACCTCGGGTTACATACGCTTCAGGTTACAGACTCCGCTAACCCAGAAATATTACCTCAGGTTAAGAACTTTGCTTCAGGATGAGAACAGAAATCATGCTCCGGCGGCACGGTGGCAGCAGGAGGCCCCATTAGCTAAAGTGGTGCTTCAGGTTAAGAACAGTTTCAGGTTAAGTACGGACCTCCGGAACAAATTAAGTACTTAACCTGAGGTACCACTGTAGTAGGCAAGATTTTGGATTGGACTGTTAGGATTGCTGGGGAAATGGTCTTGCCTCCTCTAAGCCTGGTGCCATCCAGATGTTGATAGACCACAGCTCCAGCCCCAACTAACATGGCCTATTTTCAGGGGTGATGGTGGTTAAGTCCAAAGACATCTGGAGGGGGAGGCTTTTCTAAGCAAATGAGATACATTGAGAGAGAGAGAGAGAGAGAGAGAGAGAGAATGAACATGCAGTCTACTTAAACATAGAGAGTTCTTTGGGATTTACATCCAGGTTCGGGGGTACAGGAAATGCCCCCCATATCAAGGTACAAAATACTTAAGGCCTGTCAAATACCACAAGTGCCTCCCTCCAGTACAAGTAACAAATAAATTAAACAACTCCCAAATTGCTGTCATTTTGTGATGCCCCAAATCAGCTGCCCAGTGGCAGAGTTGGCAGTCCCAGAACTGACTAAACTTTTGAACCAGACTCCTCGCTCCCCTCCCCGCCACTATTTTTTAAAGTACAGCTCAATAAGCAGATAAATGCTTATCTCCATTATGTTTTGACTGTGTGCTGATTTCTGTAGATCTGTTTTAATCATGTCTGTCAAAGATTGTGCCAGGCTGTTCTGGTCCGATGGTAACTCTAACGATCTGCATAACTGCTGACTGCCATGGTCTAATCAATGCAGGGAAGGGAATGAGACAATGAGACCCCCAAACCCCACCATGACTCCCCAGAACCTTAGTCAAAATTGTGGATCCTTATGGAAACACACATGCATTGCCACAATAGTTAAGAGATGAAGGTGGAAGCCTATCTGTCCCCCTCTATCATTTGAGCACTGGCTTGGTGGTGGGTGGGGAGCAACTTCTCCAAAACCTGTGGACTGTTTCTTCTGCTGGAGAGAACAGTACATTTCAAGGACTTCTCCCTTCTTCTTAAGTTGGTGCACCAGAGATAGGTGTGACATGGAGAAGCTGCCTCCAGCTTCTCCCTCTTTAAACAACCGGCTAGCTGGGCTGATGGATTTATTGATGCAGGAACACGTAAGCAGAAAGCTGAAGGCTAATTTCTGGGATCACAGCCTCTGCCGTTTTCTGAGAGCACACATCTATTAGATGGTCCAGCGTTGCAGATAGGCTTAGAACAGTTTTTAATTTAATTTAATTAAAAAAGACTCACAAGTGGAGACTCACAAGGATAGCTCAAAAATAAGTTAACAATGAAAGAACAGATCTATAAAACAAACTCAGTCAGATAAAACAAAGATCATATCTACTTTAATCAAAGATTTGGCAAAATAGAATAAAAAAGCCTTTAATTAAAAGCCACTAATGCTGAGATGGAGAAACTCAGGCCTGATGACCAGATGTGGCCCTCCATTCTTTCTATCTGGCCCTGGAACTTTCTCCAGGCCATACACCTCATTGACCTTGCTTCTCACCCTGAGAATTTCTTCCTAGCCTCTTGTTCAAAAGCAAAATTTACATTGGTCGTTCTGCCCACTTTTATCTCTGATTATGCACATCCCTGGCATGTGGCCCTGGAAGGTTGCCCAGAAGAGAATGTGGCCCTCTGGTCAAAATTTGTTTCCCTATCCCTATCAGGAAGGGAGCTGAATGAACCTCTCTGGGGAAGTAGTTTCACAGCTTGGGTGCTGCAGCTGAAAAGGCCCTGTGCCACTTCCCAGACATCCACACCTCTGATGGGAGTGAGATCAAAAGCAAGGGCTCTTTACAGTGAAGATGGTGGCTGGGCTGGTTGATAAGTCGAAGACAGCTCTTCCAATATCTTGGTCCCAAGCCGGTAGACAAATAGGGTTGCCATCATTTACCAGCTTGACTCCTGTGCTTATAATAGTAACCCAAGAAATTCAGCAGGTGGAACTTTCTCCATCAGTTTATCTCCATGACAGAAAATGCTTCACTTTCTGAATGCTTTCTTGTTAGGCAACAGGTCTTTTTATTATCTTTTGTAAGGTTGCCAATCAACAAAATCCACCCTCCTAGCATGTTCTCAAGTTTTTTTTTTTTAAACAACAGTGTGATCTGCAGAAACCATAAGATGAAATGATGCAAGGGCATGAAAACCTTACCACCTTTGCTGCAAGTTTAATTACTGTCTGAAGGCTGTTGAACATTTGGCAACCCCGCTGGGTAACTGTGACATTTGGCTTCTGTTCCCCCCATGCCCCTTGCCTGCTAATATCAAACTTTCTGAAGTGTTGGTGCTAACACCTCATTCAGGCTGAAACCTCATTCAGAGGAGCATTGACTCATATTGAGTTTAACGTGTGGGGATAGATATGGTGAGGTTTCTGTGGTTCTTTCAATGATCATGGAAGATGACTTGTGCTGAAGGACAAAAGTAGTGTTTTCAGTCACTCTGTTTCAGTTGTTTAATTCTCGAAGTAATTTGCAGCGCAGTGGCCAGAGGTGTCTCACTGGAGCCAGAGGTTTTTGTGAGCAATTTATTCTTCTGGATAAATTAAGCCTCCTCCCCACATACACTTCATTGGTCAGTTCCTCTTTGATGGTGAGGACCAGGTCCAAGATAGATGATCCTCTTGTTGCTTCTTCCACCTTCTGGGAAATGAAATTGTCAATGAGGCAATTGAGGAATTTGTTGGAGCTTAACATGGTTAGCAGAGTTTGAGTTCCAGCAGATATCTGGGTAGACGCAGTTTCACATGACTACAACATCTCTCCTTTTTGGTAATCTGCTCGAGGATGGCATCATTCAAGTCTTCAGTTTGAGACTTGGGGGTCTACAGTATATAACTTCAGTGGTTTTTATAGAACCTACAGGATTTTTCCGTTTGAGGAGCAGGGCTGTATGGAGAGAACATCTCCTTAGCCTGTTTGACATACTAAATGTCATAGATGTGGTGGTGAGGGAGCTTAGTCAAACCATTCGAAATCTTAGCAGGCTGGTGTGGAATTGTGCAGTGTTAGAACTGAGGGTTCTCCTGTTTTTCTAAACTAGCTCAGTCTATGTGCACATTACCCTTAACTCTGACTCTAGTACTCTGCCATTGCTGGTGTTCAAAGATCTGTACACATGACTCACACCACAATCCAGATCTATCCTGTAGTTTCTTGAGAAATCCTGCTGTTTGATACCTCAAACCAGCTTCAATCCACATAGAAAACTTCAGCCACATTGACTTTGCAGTTAAGCTGAAATGCGCACATTTGAGACAGCTGTTGCCCATGCTCAAATGGTAGCACATGCTTAGAATACAGCTTCTATGATTCTATGATTCATAAACAGGAATTTGGGGTATGTGTGTGCAGCAGCAGGGTAACCAAGTAGGCAATGTACGTCAAGTGAAATCCCCACCCCGCCTTGATATGTACAGCAGATGCAACTTGAAATGACCTCTCTGTGTTTTAAACCACCATTGTGTACACCATTTGTGCATGTGTCCCCTTCCAGCTTAGCCTACAAGTGTATTATCAGGAGCATATGAAGTTGCCTTCTACTGAATAAGACCTTTGGTCCATCTAGCAGAGTATTGTCTACTCTTGACTGGCAGTAGCTCTCCATGGCTTCTGGTAAGGTTCTCTACCCGGAGATGCCAGGGATTGAACCTGGGACTTTCTGCCTGTGAGCCATGTGCTCTACCACTGAGCTATCTCTCTTCCCTTTCAACTGCTGGCAGAACTCATGCTTTGCTTGAAGTCAGCCTGCTTGAGCAAGGTTATGCCATTATGGTGCAATCATCTTCTTCCGAGGAAATTCTCCTTAACAAGTATAGAGCGGCACCACTTCTGTCCTCAGGGCACAGTAGGCGGTTGTTTGTCGGTGAGGAAATTTGCGTTGCTTCAGAAAACTAATTTGGGAGATCAGGTTTCACTGTGCAGTAGCCTGTTATGCAAACCCACTCTGATAGATCTGATGCCTTCTTACCCTGTAATTTGAGTACTTTTCTAAGAAGCATGAACTTTTTAAAAAAAGTAAGAGAAAAACATAAACATGGTGACTAGTAGGTTTAGGAAAAACACACATAGGTGATCCACTTGTGATCTATCTTTGGCATACAGGAATTTGAAATGTTTAGTCCCAAGTGTGGGAATGAATGATTGAGAGAAAGGGAATGTCACATGGACAACACAAAACTTTGCAATGAATAAGTTCTTAGTATTAAACCTACTTTCATCCACAAGTTGATAATTGTACTTAGATGATGTACTTAGAAATGAGACCAACTGAATTCAGCGGGGCTTACTCCTAGTAAGTGCGGTTAGCCCTCGTTATATCTCCAAGCTATCATACTTTTCTGTCTATAAGACGCCCCATGTATAAGACGCCCCCTATTTGGGGGGACTCAAATTTGAGAAAATAGGGGGGAAACGGCTCAGAGTTGTTGAGCTTCTTTTGCGGAGGATTGCCCGGGATTGACCAGAGTTTTACAGCTTGGGGGGGGGGATTGCCAAAAATTGCTCACCTGCAGCACTGACGATGAACGCCCACTTGACACAGTGACAGCAAATTGCCAACAGACCCTTCCCCAGCAGAAAATCTCTAACCCACCTGAGAAAAGCTGTCAGCTGACAATCACAATTGCATGTGTCCCAAAACAGCAACCACCAATCACGGCAGCGGTAGCCAATCATCAGCAGTGTTTGCTGCTTAAACCAATCACCAACCCAATTAGAGCAGCAGCAGCCAATCCAAAGAAGCCCTTCTAGCAGCCAACAATTGTCGCTGACATGCTCCTGCTCACAGCTGCAGACAATCACCTGTCCACCCCATTCACTATCCATGTATAAGACGAGGCATGTTTTTAAACATTATTTTAGAGTAAAAAAAACCCCCTCGTCTTATACACATAAAAATACGGTATTTGGACTAATTAATTGTCCTGTATAGCAGAAACTGGGTCTCTGTTCACATGTATAAATCAGTGTCCTTCTGCCATGGGTTCCCAGATATTTTGGGGCTACAACTACTGTAATCCCTTATCATTGACTAAACCAGCAGGGAACGGATGGAAGTTGCAGTCCGACAACATTTTGGGGTCCAAAGTTGAAGATCATGATTGCATGACTCTTTGCTTGGACATCTGGCTCTTAAAATCAATGCATAGTCTTCTGGTCCAAATATCAGTGGTGGTGTCTGTTTGGAAGTCCATCATCAGCAAACATGGTTTCTTGATGATTTTGATTTTCTTCTCTTTCCTTCTCTTACAAAGAGCACATTAAAAAACACATTTGTACATTGTTTGATGGCAAATCCTACAATTTATTCAAGGGTATGTGTGGGCAGCAGCAAGGTAACCTAGAAGGCAATGTACATCGAGTGAAATCCCCGCCCCATCCCAATATAGCTCAAAAATGCTATAAAGTTTTCTCAAGGATTTTTTTTTTAAATCACAAGTTGCTGCAGAAATGTGAAGAACTGAATTTAAGATCGGAAAAATGCGAGAGATCAGAAATGTTCCAGACCCAACCTATAACCCCCTCCCAACCCCCCCTCTATCTTTTTATTTCTCTTTTCAGGATGACCAGTAGCAAAGAATGACTGGCCTCCTGTATCTTCAGTGCAGATGTGAGAGAATATTGGAAGGTTCAGCTTACTCTAAAGAGGACAGAAGCTGCACCCTCTGATATTCCCCATATGGAATAGAATCATAGATCATGTAGTCCAACCCTCTACAATGCAGGAATATTTCACCCCACGTGGGGCTCAAACTCACAACCCTAAGATTCAGAGTCTCATTCCCTACTGACTGAGCTATGCTCAAGATGGAAGTAAAGGAGCTCTGTGCTTGTGATCTGCTTTTTTCACCATCTTTGAAAATACAAACCTTAAACAAAACTCCGATAGAAACGGGTGGGTGGTGGTGGCCACAGGAGAAACACTTTAGCTTGGAAGTGACTCGCCCACTGAAGATCTGCGCTCCGAATGCTGCCAAATAGTTAAAGCAACTCAATATTGACGTCTCTAAATGTTAAGTGGGATGTTGTTTGCATTTCAAGGACAAGCTGGGAAGTTCCACCTTAAACAAATGGTTGTTTGTTTTGGCCAGGGAAGTTGATTTCATAGCCTACCTGATTTAAGCCTTCTCTTGATCATCTGGAGGTAATAATCAGTCTGTGGGTGTGTTTTGCTTTGCTTTGATTGCACGGCTTGGTTATAATGCTTGCTGATCCCCTGGCCACATTGAGAGGATCGACAGTACCCTACAGACTAGATGCATTGCTCTATTTCACAGTTCAACCTGCACATGTAGATTTCCCTACTCTGTGCTTGTTTTGGTTTGTTTTCAACGCAGCGCTGCCGATGCACGGGTGTATCTGTCAGCCATGGCTTGTTTCAAACAACACTTTGCAAATGACACATTTAACTATTGTGGCTTGCAGCGAACCGAGACTGGCAAAAACGTGCAGGTGCAATGACACACCATGAATTAGTTGCAGGGTGAACATTTGCATGAAAAGTAGGAGGGGACAGGTTTGTGTCAGCATCCTAATGAATGCGGCCCACTTGCTGCTGCCCACTTTTAACGCAAGTTATTTATTTATTTCACAAAATTTATATACCGCTCGATTGTTAAAAATCTCGAAGCTGTTGACAAAAAGATAAAACAATAAAACGGAGAGGGGAAAAAATCACAACCATACTTTAAAACATACAGAAGTTGAAATACTAAAGCAAATTATAATTACCGTATTTTTTGCTTTATAAGACTCACTTTTTCCCTCCTAAAAAGTAAGGGGAAATGTATGTGCGTCTTATGGAGCGAATGCAGGCTGCGCAGCTATCCCAGAAGCCAGAACAGCAAGAGGGATTCCTGCTTTCACTGCGCAGCGATCCCTCTTGCTGTTCTGGCTTCCGAGATTCAGAATATTTTTTTTCTTGTTTTCCTTGTCTTGTGGTCTGGTGCATCTTATAGAGCGAAAAATATGGTACTTCAACTTTCTAAGCACCTGGGTAGGCTTGCCTAGCCAGGAATATTTTAGGTGCAGTTCTGGCATACATAAATAATAATAATTTTTTTTGGTCTTTTGGTATCTTACTACCTACTATCCCTAAAAGAAAAGCTTCTTTTTTTTGTTGAAAGCTATCTTAAACATTTTCTTCAGTTCATTGTGTATACTGTGGCAAGGCTTTCCTGGTTCAGGAATGGCTGCAGCTGTTGAACCAATTGAAGTTGGTGAAAGACATTTCTAGCCACTGAGGATAGTTGAACCTCCAGTGACAGAACTGGATCCAGAAGCACTCCCAAACTGGGAAGCTTCAGGGGGAGTGCAACCCCATCCAGGGTAGGCAACTGACCACTTTCTTGGACATGGGAGCTACTATTCCACAGTGCCTCCATCTTGCCAGGATTCAAACTCAGCTTGTTTTTCCTCAGCCACTTCACCACTGGCCCAGGGACTTGGCAGCCTCTCCTGATTCAGATGTTATGGTGAAATAGAGCTGAGTGTCATCAGCATACTGATGGCACCTGACCCCGAAACTTCTAATGGCTGCTCCTCCGACAGCTTCGTTAAATTGCACTAGAGATCAGATTGTGTAGCCGTCAGGGGTCTGAAAGGCACTCTCCCAATGCTACTTTCTGGACTCAAATCCTGAAAGTAGGATCGGAACCACTGACAAGAGGTCAAGAAGCAAGAGCCAAGGTCTCATTCCCTCTGTCCTGCTCTTCGCAGAGGTCATCCATCAGGGCAA
The DNA here is from genome assembly GCF_964106915.1 of Podarcis gaigeae. Taxonomy (NCBI): domain Eukaryota; kingdom Metazoa; phylum Chordata; class Lepidosauria; order Squamata; family Lacertidae; genus Podarcis; species Podarcis gaigeae. The sequence continues at coordinate 24,168,314 of NC_139690.1, read as the reverse complement.
CCAAGGCTGACTCAGTTCTGTGACCAGGCCTGAACCCAGGTTGCAATGGATCTAAATAATGAACTCATTTACTTCCGGGTTTTCAGCATTTGGGTTCTGAAACGTTTGTCAATGGAGACGTTTGAGAACCGAGGTACCACTGTACTATGATTCATAAAAGCTTTTCAGAGTGATTTACAGTAGTTATACATAAAATTACAGTGGTACCTCGGGTTACATATGCTTCAGGTTACATACGCTTCAGGTTACAGACTCCGCTAACCCAGAAATAGTACCTCGGGTTAAGAACTTTGCTTCATGATGAGAACAGAAATTGCGCGGCGGTGCCGCAGCAGCAGCGGGAGGCCCCATTAGCTGAAGTGGTGCTTCAGGTTATGAACAGTTTCAGGTTAATAACGGACATCCGGAACGAATTAAGTACTTAACCCGAGGTACCACTGTATATTAAAAAAAATAAAATCTGAAATAGGCCAGCTGTGGTCTTCTCTCCCTGTTCTTTTTCTTAATTTTATTTTTAAGTTTCTGAAAATACATATAGCAAGCCATCCCCATATACCCCCCAACCCTCCAAGAAACATTCCATGCATATGCAATGTAAATACTGCAGTCAAAAACTAGGTTTGTGAACAATTTACATCAGTTAGGTGTCTTCTACTTTATACAGTGGTCTGTTCGCAGCTGTAGCTGGACATTCATTCATCTTGTTTTTATTATTGCTTGTAAGCCGCTCTGAGCCCGGCCTTGGCTGGGGAGGGAGGGTATAAATAAAAAATTATTATTATTATTATTATTATTATTATTATTATTATTATTATTATTCTGGAGATTGAACCTAGGACCTTCTGCATGCCAAGCATGTGTTCTACCACAGAGCCACAGTCCTTCCTCCTGCTCATAACTGGTGAATTAGACTCCCTAACTGATGAGTTAAAGTGAAGTTTAGTAGACCAGGTAAGGCCGTTGCCCTTTAACTGTGCCTCAATTTCTGTTCCCTTTGTCCAAGAAAGCTGACTCCCTCTGCCTTCGGGCCATGGGTTTCTCAGCTAGACCAGTCCTGGAGACCTTGGCAGGCAACGTGACGCAGGATTGGTTGCATAAGCCCACTGGCTCTGGAAATGCTTTGAATTGCCACAACAATTAAGAATCAGCAAGAGGAAGCAGGATTTCCCCACCCCATCTTGATCGTTGGCAAAGGGAGAAGGTTGAATTGTGCTTAAAAACACCTCTGAGCATGTGGCGGCCTGCTGTTGTCCCTTTCAGAATCGGGAGAGTTGATGGGTGCAGCCAAGGGTTGCAGGCAGAAGTAATTGAGCAACTGATTCCTTCAGACAAGGAACCAGGCTGCAAAGAGTGGGATTCCCTTGAAGGGCATGCCATTGCTTTTCAGACGTTTTCGGCGTAGCAGTCTGCTAGCTTAGGGACATAGGAACTGAGGGACATAGGAAGCCGTCTTATCAGAACACTGACCTGTCTAGCTCAGTATTGTGCACACTTACTACCAGCAGCTCCTCCAGGGTTTCAGATGGGAATCTCTCCAGCTGTACCTGGAGATGCCACATATTGAAGCTGGCACCTTCTGCATTTCAGAACAGATGTTCTACCACGGAGCTGTGTCCCTTCCTTGATAATAACACTGAGCTCACTTTCCTTGAAGTTCCATTGCAAGTAACAGAACTTGCACACCATTCTCTTGAAACTGAAACATCTTGGGTCACCCACCCCCCAGTGAATTTAAATGATTAGCTTTGGAGCATACAGATAACTCTTCAGAGTGACCCTAGGAGCCAATCCTCAGTGGCTGACTCACCTTTCATTCTGACTCCAATCAGCACAAAGGGTGAGAAGACATCTTTTCTGTGGCTAAAAAGCTCCCCTTCCATGCTGATCGAGTTGCTCTAGGATGCTGGAGACAGCGACCTTGCTGTGACCCTGCTGCAGAAACACCATATTTTTCGCTCTATAAAATGCACCAGACCATAAGGCGCACCTAGATTTTGGAGGAGGAAAACAAGAAAAAAAATATTCTGAATCCCAGAAGCCAGAACAACAAGAGGGATCTGGCTTCTGGGATAGCCTCTGACTGTTCTGGCTTCTGGGATAGCCGCACCAAGCCTCTTCAGGGCAGCGGGATGAAGGCTCCCCCTGCCCAAAGAGGCTGAGTGTAGCTAAGGCAGAAGCCAGGAGAGGCGCTTCGCTGAAGGGGCGCTGAGTAGCTTTCCCTCTCTGCGCAGTGCCCCTTAAGCGAAGCGGGAGGAGGAACAGAATGAGCCCCTTCTGTTCCTCCTCCCGCTTCGCAGGACAGGTGCGTCGCTGAAGGGGCACTGCACAGTTCTCCCTCTCTGCGCAGCGCCCTTCACTCCACAAGATGCACTCACATTTCCCCTTACTTTTTAGGAGGAAAAAAGTGTGTCTTATGGAGCAAAAAACACAGTAGTAATGAGCCTTTAACCCCTTGCAACCTTGGACCCCTTTCCCTCTGATATGGAATCAGATCTTTGGTCCACCTAACACAGTGCTGTCTGCGCTGACTGGCAGTGACTTTCTAGCAGTTAATACCCACACAGAGATGCCAGGGATTGAGCATCTGACCTTTTGGTGTGCAAAGCATCTACTCTGTGATTTAGGGATCATCCGGACTTTCTTTTGTATTGCATTTCTAGGTACAGGTCCCAGCTTTAAAGCTCCATGTCTGAGCAATTATTATTTTTTGTCCCAGCACTTTCCCAGGGAAAACCCATGTTTAATGTTGAATTAGAGCAAATTGCAATGGTTTTCTTCGGGTTGCTGTTTGCTCTGATTCAGCAGTAAGACGCGGGTTTTCCTAAGAGAAAGTGCTGTACCAAAAGAAAGAAAGAAAGAATGAATGAAAAACACTCATACAGTGTTAGAAACTCAGATATATAAAGGTAAAAGGTAAAGAACCCCTGACAGTTAAGTCCAGTCACTTTACTGGCTGGGGAAGCTGACGTTTGTCCGCAGATGGTTTTTACGGGTCATGTGGCCAGCAGGACTAAGCTGCTTCTGGTGAAACCAGAGCAGCGCACGGAAATGCCATTTACCTTCCCGCCGGAGCAATACCTGTTTATCTACTTGCACTTTGATGTGCTTTTGAACTGCTAGGTTGGCAAGAGCAGGGACTGAGCAACTGGAGCTCACCCTGTTGTGGGGATTTGAACCACCAATAAATAGATAAATAGGTACTGCTCTAGTGGGACGGTAAATGGCATTTCTGTGCACTGCTCTGGTTCACCAGAAGCGGCTTAGTCATGCTGGCCACATGACCCAGAAAAACTGTCTACGGACAAATGCTGGCTCCCTTGGCCAATAAAGCAAGATGAGCGCTGCAACCCCAGAGTCGTTTGTGACTCGACTTAACGGTCAGGGGTCCTTTACCTTTACATTTACCCCCAAACTAGATGTCATTTCATATCTAATATTAAAACAGCACACAATTGGCAAGAAATAGTTTTTACTTTCCTTTTCATGAAATGACACTTTTTGGTCGAGAGGAAAGTGTTAAAATACTTTAATTCCTAAGCTTACAGAGGCATCTTAGGATCCCACCCCCCACAGGATGCGGTAAATGCCTCTGCCTTCCAGCTCATGGCTGAAGGCTAGCTAAACAGGAGGAGAGTAACTTGTTTTTCCACAGTGACTGGATCTTGAAAGGAAATGGCTTTCCTGTTTGAATTACTACTTAGAGAGTGAAAGCAAAGCCTCACAAATCATTTGTGGCCACGGTGTGAAGATCATTAGGAAGACGGAATGGAACTGTTGTGATGAACTTTGAAACATCTTCTGATAGTTGAGGGCTCCTTTCTTTCTGGGGAAAAAAAGGTAATGCATTCATAATCTCAAATGGTGAGGCTCTGTCTCTGTGGGAGAGCACGCACTTTGCATGTAAAAGATCCCATGCTCAAAATCTGGCATCTCCAGGTGTGGTTGGATGTTTCCAGACCCCTGTCTGAAAATCTAGAGGGCCATTTACTGGTCATTGTATACAGTATTGAGCTAGAGATAGCTTGGCTTGGTATTAGATAGTTTCCTATATTGCTGTTTTGCCCAGCTGAACTGAGGACAGACCATAGCTCTGTGGTTGACCATAGCTCTGTGGTCTTGGGTGCAAAAGGTTCCAGGTTCAACCCCCCAGGATCTCCAGGTAGGGCTGGAAATTCCTTCTGCATGATTGTCTGATCTGGACACATCACCTCTGGCTGTAGATGGTTTGGGCTCACAGAAGCTTTTATTGAGTTAACAGATCCCATTGCATGGTTTGGGAATATCTAGCCAACTATGTGCCCCCTCATCAGATGTATTTTATTTTATTTTAGCCTTCCCTTCCTTATAGTTTTTGCAGCTTGTTATAATGACATATATTTCTGTTGATGCTCTAGATGTCCCTTTAACATGAGGGTTTGGGCACTGCGGCCCTCCAGCTTAGCCTTCATGGGCAGTCATCAGGGATTATGAGACTTGTGTGCCAAGACCCCATGACTAGGGTTGCCATTTTTCAAAAGCTGATGACTTTTTCAAGCAATTTTTGCCCAGGCACTGCTTCCAACTACAGTATTCCATCTATGTCTGGGAATTTCTGGACATATGGCAACCCTACCCATGACCTCACAGTTCCCTAAGGGTAAATAACCAGACAAGACAACAACATATGGTTTTCTGGGTTCAAATCGGCCACACCTTTTATTGGTTACAGATGTGAGCATTTTGGCATAGGCATTGGGTGAAGCCAGATTATATCAGATTATATCACTCCAGCCGGTCTCCTGGGAATTCATCTAAGTGTAAACCACCATTAGGGGGAGCCCTGTGACCTACATCAAATAGGCATACCCCCTGAGGAGTCTCCGTTGGAGGAGTGCTGTGGCCTTAGGCATCAGACAGAAGCCACTCCCCCTGAATTACATTAACAGGATACCATTAACCAGGGAGGGGCAGGCAGAGGCTACAACCTCCCCTTCAGCCAATACAGCCAGTGTGGTGTAGTGGTAAAGAGCGGTAGTCTCGTTCTCTGGGGAACCAGGTTCGTGTCTCCGCTGCTCCACATGCAGCTGCTGGGTGACCTTGGGCTAGTCACACTTCTCTGAAGTCTCAGCCCCACTCACCTCACAGAGTGTTTGTTGTGGGGGAGGAAGGGAAAGGAGAATGTTAGCCGCTTTGAGACTCCTTAAAAGGGAGTGAAAGGCGGGATATCAAATCCAAACTCTTCTTCTACATAGGCTTACCCAATGCCTAACCACCGGTCAAGCCAAAACCGACTCACCACCAAATCCTTCACACGTGCAACCAACCCCTGACACCCTCCACAGTGTTATTTAACCAAATTTCATTGTCCAGTTCAGACAGGTGTACCCCGTCATTGAAGGCCTCCTAGTGAAAGGTTGCCATTTAGGAGTTGCACCTTTTGTGCAACTGAACGGTTGGCCTTCTTTCTTGCTCTATTGATGCCTGCCAGGTCAGAGCTATCACGCCGATATCACCTTTCCAGCAGATGGGACCAAACAATGGTTATGCTTGGATGCAAGGCTAGGAGTCTTTCAAAATCCTCTTTATTCCTCCATGTTAGGTCAATGCCTTTCCTTAGACCCAAGTCATTTTCTAGAAGCTGGATGAAAGTAAGGCGCTCCAATACTTCCAATACTGAGTTTGGGGACTGCACCAGTAAATCAGTCATGGAACTTGTGGTAGTGTACATGACCTTTCACAGTTGACCTTGCATCAAGGCTTTGACCAAATGCAGACCCGTGGAACATCTTCAGCCTATGGTCTTGGCTGTGTACCGCTGTGTATAATAACTATAACCCTGGAGTTAATACTTCTTAGTGATTCATCAATAAACACCCAAAAAGAGTCTAGTTGCCTTTCCTACAGCACAATGCCTGGTAGCATCTTTTTTTATCTATAGCATTTGAGAATTCCCATCATGTCAAATCTTGGAAATAATCAAAATAGCTCACCCCTTGGTTATTTTTATCCTCATGATAGATTTATGTAGGATTAAAAGCTCTCTTTCCTTTATTTCCTTCCTGATTGCATGTGAGATTATTTTGTTCCTACACTGGGAGGAATTAGTAATGCAACCTGTTTTGGCTGAGAATCTGTTCAGGTCTGAGACATTCCAACCTACGATTCAAGTCTCTGTAATGCTACAGCTCACTTCGTTTCTCCTTATGTTCTGTCCCTCTCCACATCACCCTTAGGAGTCAATGGAAAGGCCTTAAGACCTGGTGTGGAAAATCCATTTTAATCATGGAACTGGATAAGTCTTCTGTCTGGGGATCATTCAAACAAAAAACAAGAAGGTTACAGAACTTCAGCATCAGAAGGACTAAGAAAAGCTCTTGTAAACTAGTGGAGACCAGGAAAAGGCATCCGTTAGACCGGCGTCTTAGTTCCTCAGTACCGGATATGTTGGACGTGGAGACAGTTGTTGAAGAAGAAATGAATTGTTCGCGTTCCAAGGCTCTGTCCACTTATTTCCCCAGTGGTTTTTCTGCAACGGAGATGTTCCTTCAGGAGAGCAGCAGCTCTTCCTCAAAACAGACTGGGGAGAAGTGGCAGTGGAACCAGCAGGAGACTGTGCACTTGGAAACTGGAGTTGAGGAACCGGTTGCTTGTGGCCCACAGTTGGACGTGAAGCGGAAATCGAGTGAAGATCTCTTTGAATTATTGAAAAGAAGCAGTTTTAGCAGTGACCTTACAGAAGATGTTCTTGAGGTAATGTGCCTGGGGGTTGACCAATGTCAGTGGGCTGGTTTAGACCTGATGCTAGAAGAAGGGGGGGAACCTTTGCCCTGTGTGCCACATTCCCTCAAGGTTGTGGAGGGAAGGTCAGTTGGTGAGCGCCCAAAGGTGCTATATACACATCTGTGTTAGTACTGTACAATAAGCATATTACTAAAGGTGGGGGAGAAAGTCAATTCAGTTTGCATTTAAAAATGAATTTATCTAATTCACACTTTCTAAAACGGTATGCAAGCTGAAACACAGCACTCCTTTGAAATTTGTCCTTTTCCAAAATTTGCAATGCAATTTGCCAACCAAGTAATGTGTACAAAAATACTGGGATAATGTCTCCACAAAAATGCATGTGTTGATGAAAATAACATATAAAATGACATTATTTCAGGGGAAATGGTGTTCAAAAATGTGTATGTTAAATATGCACTAACACGCTGATGAATTTTCATGCGGACTCTCTCATCACAAACTAGCACAGAAATGTAGGGAACTGATCTTAAAAATGGAAAAGTTAGAAAGCAAAATTGACATAGTCACTCATCCTTACACATTACACAGTCAACCAATCCCCGACATTTTCCCTACAAATCCTCGTATTGGTAGGGGAAATGTCGTCATTCTTTGAATCTAGGATTTTGGGGATCCTTTAGCTGGAAAGAATATGCCACCACAGCACTGGCCCAGATCTGATGCCAGCTGGCTGGTGATCCAGTTTGTGGAATGGAGTGCCCTTCCCCTTTACCTTGTGCATAATGTGAAGTGTGAGCTAGTTCATAGGCCTGTATACACAATTGTGTGGTTATCCATCCACCCTACAAACAGCAGCAACAACAGTAAAAGAGCAAATGCAGAAGGTCTTGGGTTCAATCCTTGGCACCTCCAGCTAGGTCTGGGATTATCTCCTGTTTGAAACCCCCCAAAGACGCTGCTAGTGAATGTGGACAACAGATGAACCAATAGTCTAATAAGGCAGGCTCTAATGTTCCCGTTTACTTCAACCCTTTATTCAGAATCACGAGGACTGGAACCTTGGGAAAGTGCTTAGTGGTAGAGTATCTGGTTTGCACAGAGAAGGGTCTTAGGCTTAATCCTCATTATTTCCAGGGAGGGGTTGGGAATGTCCTTCACCTGAAAACCTGCAGAGCTGCTGCTAATCAGTGTAGACCATACTGAGATATCTAGACCAAGTAATCTGGCTTGCATGATTGTGTGGTTTGGACCATAGTGCGTATGGGCTCAGAGCACCAGGCTTGAAACATTATGTATGTGAATGATGGGAGAAAGCATGTGACTTGGTCTGCTGTCCAGCGACATTCCTCAACTTGCTCAGAGATAAGCCCTTTCCCCCTTCTTGCACCTTTCTCTTTTCTTTCTTTTTTCACACTGGAATGGAACGTTGTCACTGAAGGATTGAGCAACAGCAATACAATGCAATGTCAATACAACCTCTGTTCTATTCTTTTCATAGCGTTCGTATGGCGGAGGCTCCATCCTTGACTCCTCCAGCTCTTCTCAGCTGTTTGTGGAGCAGTCGGTGAGTGATACATTTTTTTTTTTTTTTGCAAATACCAGGTGCAGAGCCTCTGAAGCTTGTGTTAATAGAAATCACTTTTGTGGAATCTAGCAATGGTCATTGCATAACAGCAAGGAATGTGGAAGAATTGTGGTGCGGTTAATAGTTCTCAAGGCAGGTGGAGGTGGGCTGGGTTCACCACAACCTAATGGGAAAGGCTATGGCTCAGTGCCAGCGCATCTGATTTGCATGCAGAAGATCTGATTCAATAATGGTTTACCACAAGCTCATGGGTGGCACTGTGGTCTAAACCATTGAGCCTCTTGGGCTTGCTGATCAGAAGGTTGGTGGATCGAATCCCCGTGATGGGGTGAGCTCCCGTTGCTCGGTCCCTGCTCCTGCCAACCTAGCAGTTTGAAAGCATGTCAAAGTGCAAGTAGATAAATAGGTACCACTCTGGCGGGAAGGTAAATGGTGTTTCCATATGCTGCTCTGGTTTTGCCAGAAGTTCTGTTTGCATTTGAAGGCAAACCTCCCAAATTCACACTTTTTGAAACAATACGCAAACAAAACACAGCCATTCTTCAAAATCTGCACCTCCCTGAATTTTGCAGTGAATTCTCCAGCCAAGTAATATGAATGAAAATGCATATCCTAGAGTAAACATAACTAACATAAAGATGCATGTGTTAGTGAAAGAAACCTGTAAAAATGCTTTTGATTAGGGAAAATTGCTTTGCAAGTGTGTGTGTGTGTGTGTGTGTCAGACAACATTTCATATAAATATGTCTATTTTAGGAAAAATTCTCATTAAAATGCTGGTGAAGGATTATTTATTTATTTAATTTTGCTTTATTAGTTCCAACAAAAAACCCCCAAACAATCAACAACAAAAAAACCACTTAAACACAATGCATCTAAATATAATAATTTCCTAATACATATCTTCTATAACAACTTCCCATCACCCCATCATGGTACCTTACTACTTTTAAAATGGTTGCACTTATCTTTATCAATGCTAATGCAGATCTTTATTCTCTTAAGTTTCTATAATTTCCTAATTTTCTATGGAAGTTATTCCAGGCCTTCCAAGGAGTTCAAATTCATGCAGTGCTCCCTGAGATACTTTCTGTACAGGTCCCATTCCTTTATAAATGCTTATTCAGTCCAGTCTCTTAGTTTTTCCATCATTTTAGCCAATTCTGCAAATTCTAACAGTTTTGATTGCCACTCCAATTTTCTCGGTATCACATCTCCTTTCCAGTTTCTAGCTATTAGAATTCTTGCTGCCACGGTAGCATAAAGAAATATTTGGTATATCAGTGTCTTATGATGCCTAAAAGGAAGGCTTCATGTTTTTTTTTGTTTTTGCAAAGGTAATCTTCAATATTTTTTTGAGTTCCTTGTAAACTGTATCCCAAAATTCCTTTACTTTTCTACATGAGGACTTTTTCGTGAATTTCTTTTTGCAGACTGATGTAGAAATGTAGAGAATGGAATTTAAGGTTGGAAAAAAAGAGAAACCGAGAAACCAAAATTGACAGACTTGCCCACCCCTCTTTAACATACAATTAAATGAAAGCATCATGAGAAATAGCATTGTGAATAAGAAGATGATCCCAATGGAACCAAAAAAGAACAGACTGATGGCAAATAAAATTGCCTGAGCACACAAATGATGGCAGTCAATGAAGGGCCTTGGATGATGACCTTAATGCCTAGGCAAGACACAATGTGTTGTCTCTCCTTTTAGTGGTCTTTCATGTGGTCCTAGCTTTCAGATTCCTAGAATTGTGATAGGGTGGATCTGTGTTTAGTACATGCTCTTTATGAGAAGCAAAACTGATGTATACCTTTCCTTTTGAAACTTTCCCCACAGATGCTTGAGGAAGGAAGCGATGGTTTGAGCAAATTGCCCACCACATTTGCATATCTGTTAACAATACATCTGAAGGAAGGCAGAAACCTGGTCATCAGGGATCGCTGTGGTGAGTCAGTCTCTTGCTATATGTACAGTGCTGATTCTTCTTATTCCTCTTCTTCTTCAAAGATGTACAGATAATTTGGAGTGGTGCTTCAGCTGAGCTCTAGAGGGTAATAGCTCCAAGAACCAATTTTGCAACTTGCTGTGCACCTGAGGGTTGTGTCCTATCCACATGTTATGATTTCTTGTACACATGATGGGATTTTGCACAGAAACTCTTCCTTTGTATCAATTATTCCATCACTGGCCATGAACTGCTTTTTCTGCTTTCTGACTTCATAGTTTCAAGCCTATCTTTGCTGCCATGAGAGCTACAAAATTGCTGCTTAAACAAAACAAAACAAAACAAAACAAAACGGGAACAGTTCTCAAAATCTTGATGCTTCTTCCCAGTACTAAATTGTGCATTCATGGAGTAGTCACATGAAGTTGTCTTAGAATGAGCTGGGATAATGGCTGAAAACTATCGCGGGAACCTGTGGTCCTCCTGCTGTGGTTGAGGCAGGATCTACTTTTGTGGGAAACACTAAGCTTTTACTTTGCAAAATCTACCATACTTTATATGTGACAGTATCTGCAGGACACTGGGACAAAATCTGTGTCTGTTTTGGTGGTGCCCTCTTGTGGATGTTTTTCCATGCTGCAAGAAAGACTTGTGATGCTTTAAACGTTGCAAGACTGCAGTGAAAGATTGCTCACCTTCACATCCATATGCACATATTTGCACAATTCTTGTGATAGAATTTCATCTGTTTCATAAACTGGCAAAGTGTGCTCTGTATGTGGCAATTTCTGTCGGGAAAATGTATTGATATATTTATTTTAAAGCCTTTCTAAACCCCTTAATGTTTTTAAAATATGTACAGTATACAAACCAGTATCCAGTGTAGCCTAAAATCAACAAAACAGTATACACAAAAACAAATGAAACAGATCTAGGGAATTCATGCATATGAATCCGGGTCGAATCTTATGGTAAACAGGGAAAGCCTGGACAAAAAGGGTAAGTCTTTGCAAGACGTATGAAGCAACTGATGGGGCGACAGCAGTAAATGTATGTTTTCTGATCACCACCCTGTGATATTCTGTAGAGCAGGGGTCAGCAACCTTTTTCAGCCATGGGCCAGTCCACCGTCCCTCAGACCATGTGGTGGGCCAGACTATATTTTGAAAAAAATATAAAATGAACGAATTCCTATGCCCCACAAATAACCCAGAGATGCATTTAAAATAAAAGGACACTTTCTACTCATGTAAAAACACTCTGATTCCCAGAGCGTCCATGAGCCAGATTGAGAAGGCGATTGGGCCTCATCTGGCCCCCGGGCCTTAGGTTGCCTACCCCTGCTGTAGAGTGTGGCACCACAAGTAGAATTTCCCCCGATGATCTAAGTGATCTTGCAGGTCTATAGAGGGGCAGGCGGTCTTTTAGGTAACCTAGTCTCAATTTGCTCAGGGCTTTATAGTTGTTGTTGTTGTTATTGCAGCTACTACTGTATTTATATCCCACCTTTTCCCCCTAGGAGCTCAAAGTGGCACACACACTTCCTCCTCCTATTTTATCCTCAGAACAACCCTATGAGGTAGGTTAGGCTAAGACGCAGGAACACACCTAAAGTCACTCAGTGAACTTCATAGCTGCTTGGGGATTTGAACCCTGGTCTCCCAGGTCCTGGTCCAGCACTCTTAACCACTATGCCACACTACAGCCATGGCTTTGTAGCTGATTGGCAGGCAGTGCTGTTCTCCCAGCACAGCTATAATATCTGCATGACCTGGTGCTCCACTCAACAACTCAGTAGCAGCGTTCTACACCAGCTACAGCTCCTGGACCAATCTCAAGGGAAGCCCTACACAGAGTGCATTACAGTAGTCCAATCCCTGTCCTGGAAAGGTGTGCTTGGTGTTTCAACCTAATCTAATAATAGCCCCTCCTCATCGCAGAAGTCTCAGAAGCCTACAGTGACAAAAGTTGTACCCACAACCTGTGACCCGTTTCTTCAGAGACAGGTGAATTCCCAGATCTGGGAACCCCTTACCCACAAAGATTCCATCTTACCATGATTTGGCCACATTTTATTGGCCTTCAACCAAGCCCTGGCCTTTTCTGATTCAGATGTAACCAGGAAAATATAGCATACAGATGCCCAAATCTCCTATGAGTGCTTCCAGTGGTTTAATGCAAAATGGCATCCAGAGGGGGAGGGGGAGGGAAGGGTTAACTCCTTCTCTTCCACTGCTGTAGTCATGACAGGATCATGGGCTGCTAGTCGTGTCTCCTTGGACATCAAGACGAGTTGTTTTGCAGACACCTTTACAATTCAAGCACCCAGAAAATTAAACAGAAAGGCAGTTCCTTATTCTCAGGCTTTCAGTGATTGTCACAGTGGCAAGCAGGCAAGAATTTGCCCTGAGGACTAATTCACACATGATAGTTTTAGATACATAGATAAGAATGAAAAAGCAAAGTCATGCACTGACAGGAAGACTTGTCGATGAGTTTGTGCTTGCCGCTTTTGCTATGTGAAATGGCTCTTGATCCCATTGACTAGTGGTATATGCACAAACAAACCTTCGACCACTGCAGCAGTGTTAGACTTGGTTTGGTGGTATTTTGTTTTCTGTGTACCTTTCTGCAGAGATCCAGACAGCCCATATCCCCAGCATCATGTACACATCTCCAAATTCGTGGAGGACAAGGCTCTCCATTCTACTAGCCACAATGGTTATTTTCTACTTGTACTGTCAGAGTCCTTATGCCTCTCAGTGCCAGTTGCTGGATGGGCTGGATGCTGTGTTGCTCATGTCCAGTTTGCAGGCTTCTCATAGATGTCTGGGCTGTCACTGTGAGAACAGGATGCTGGACTAGGTGGGCCATTGGCCTAAACCAGCAGGATCAACTTGATCTTCCAAGCTTATCCATGTTGAGAACTAAGAACATGGAAAGTGTTGTAACGTGGGGTTTGTGATTTCAGCTCTCTTGACATAATATGCTGGAGACAGTTCTCTAGTAACACTTCTTTATTAAAGCAAACAAGACTGAGACTTGAGGAGGGGAGAGCTACATTTATAGGGACAGGGAACTAGCTAGAAAGGATACATTTTGGAGGGAACAATATCAGGCAATCACAGTCCTGCCTTTTGGAGGAAACCAATAAGACAGAGGATCCAAATACAGCAGCTTAAATGAACCAATAGTAGCTGTACCCTCTGGAACCAAAAGGCAGTTACTTTACCCTAATGCAAATACAGACAATAATAATACAGATATAAAATCCTTTGACTCAATACACAACAGAAAGCCGCGTTGGATACAAGAGACGTAACTTGCACTGCACAGTTGTGGGTGTGTGAACCAACGACCCCTGCAGCTTGTGGAAAATCTAGCTCTGAGGGTTTTGGCTAGTTTTGTTCCTCATGAGAACCAGAGTCAGAAAGAAACAGCAACAAATTTATACACAACAACAAATTTATAAACAACAACAACTTATTTATACCCCGCCCATTTGGCTGGGTTTCCCTAGCCACGGTGGGCGACTCCCAACAGAATATTAAAAACACAATAAAACATCAAACATTAAAAACTTCCCTAAACAGGGCTGCCTTCAAGTGTCTTCTAAAAGTCAGATAGTTGACAGAAAGACTGTCTTAGGGTGATTAATCTCAGAAAATATCCTTTGTGTATCTGAACAAGAGTGGTTGCCTCACTCTTACTAGTGTCCTGAGTCAGCCATTGGCCGCTGTGCTTTCATCAGAATTTCACCTGCTAGAGATGACAACTCTGCCTTAAAAAAAAAAGGGGGTCACATATCTGGAAGCGAAACAAGAGAGTGAGATTGCAGTCTTATAAACCAGAGTTGCTCAACCGGAGGGGACTAGAGGTTTTGGACTTCAGCTCCCACCATCCCTGGCTAACAGCATCTGAAGGCTGTCTTAGAGGAAAAGCAACATCTGTGACTCCATTTGCACTGTGCATTTAAAGCACCACCATATCTCTTTAAAAACAGTCAGGGCTCCCCCCCAAAGTTTAGTTTCTTAAAGCTACTGAGAGTTGTTAGGAATTTTGAGTAGACCTGTGTTTCTCCCATAGAGCTTCAATTCCCAGAGTTCCCTGGGAAGAGGGGTTGATTGTTAAACCACTCTGGCAATTGAAGCTCCTTGAGGTGAATAGGGATCTCATAATAACTCTCAGCACCCTTAACAAACTACGAGTGTCAGGTTGATTTGGGGAGACTATGCCTGTTTAACGCAGCATGATGCTGCTTTAAATGTGTAGTGCAGACGGGCCCCTATATTTTAGAATGCTTGTCAGACAAAGGGACCCTGTATACTGCCTTTTAAGGTGGGAGTTACAGGACTGTGTAAATTTTGTTGCATATTTATATATTTATTTATTTAGGTCTATTGTAATTTGCCCACTATACAGTGAAGTGTAGGGTATAAATTGAATGACTAACAACTTGGGTTTTCCTTTCACTTCCTTTCTCTGATGGCAGAGGGCTGTATAAAAATCTAATATATATATTTGTGAAGTGTTTGCCCTTGAAACAAAATCTCTTTTACCAGGTATTTGAATGGATCGATTGATTGGATTTACATTCCACCCTTTTCTCCAAGGGGCTCAAGGTAGTGTATGTGGTCCCCCTCTTCCTGCATTTAATCGCCACAACAATCTTGTGAGGTAGGTTAGGCTGAGAGGCAGGTCTTAATCCAATACTCTAACCACAAAACAAACTGGCTCTAGATTCTCTCTCTGTGTGTGTATATTCCATTTTATAATATGCAAATGTTTTGAAAAAAAGAGAATAAAACTAGTGTGTCCTGATTTTTAACTTTTGCCTTTTTTATTTTCATCCGCGCCTGCCCCTGTGGTATTTGCACTGATTTCAGGACACACCTACACAGAGAGAAACTCTCGGATAGTTCAGAGGCAGTTCTCCTTTTAACTGCTAGAGGGCAGCAGTAACCATTTAAAATGCCATATCTGCCTCTAATATGAGAAACATTAAATGCCAGTTGGATTGTACAGGCAGTGCATTTGTGATGCTAGGAAGTTCTCGCTGCAGAAGGAACTTTCCAACAATCTGCCCAAAATGCGTACAGAGAGAATGGAAGAGGACTTGAGACTAGGGCTCAAAACCTTTCTCTCTTATAAGAATGGCAAAACTGTGCATGGATATTTCAGATTAGTCTTGGGCCTAAACATGCCAATAACATATAATTTCACTGGAAACATAGGCAGAGGTCATGCTACTGGGGTATCGCTGCTACTACTATTTCTTAAATTTTTGATTTTTTGATAGCCAAGGTGACATACCAGTTAGAACACTGGACTTGGACCTGATTAATAAATTAATTGTAATAATAATAATAATTTTAATATTCCTCTCACAGGACTACAATTTCCAGAGTGGCTTAACAACCAAACGTTCTCATAATTCACAATTCAGGTTTTAGAATTCATACTCTGTCCCGCCCTTTATATTAGATGCCATTCATCCGTGTTAAGTAAACTATACTTAGGTGCTGCTTCAAATACATTACCTGCTTAATATTTTTAGGTAATGCACAACACAAAACAAACAAATGTAGAAATTATTTACACTCAAGGTAGAAAGGAAGGCAGGGCCCCGGATAAATTTTCAATGTGTCCTATTTTTATTTTTAAATGAAATAGTAGCATTTAGTAGTAGTAACATTTGCCAGCATTTATGGGGGTTGTTTGAAGGGCAAATAATGTATAGTTCATATTGTTTTCCTCTCAGCTTGTGCTTGCCTGCTTGAAGGGAAAACATAGCTATGCTGAAAGCATGTAGGTTAGAGGAAAAAACACCCCCACAAAGTTTACAAGGGAAAAAAAATATTTATTTTATTTATTTCCTAAAATGCATATACCTCTTGATTGTAAAACAACAACAACAAAAAAACCACCTCAAAGCTATTTGCAAAATGGGAAAAAATGGAAATAGCAGTAAAAACAACTATTTAAAATATTTTAAAAATAATATTTAAAATAACAGTAGACTAAAAAGAGATAGAAACACATCAACCTATCTGTGCCTGGGCAGGCTTGCCAAAACAAAAATGTTTTTAGCCAAAAAGGGTACAGCGAAGGAGCCTGTCTGGTGGTCAATTGGCAGGGAGTTCCAATGGTTGATTACTGCCAAACTAAAAGATTGATTTCTTACAAATGCGGAAATGGGTATTATGTGTTGCATGTAACAGTTCCAGGTATAGCATATACAGTTGTACCTTGGATCTTGAACACCTTGGCTGCCAAACAAATTGGCTCCCAAACAAGTGAAACCCAGAAGTGAGTGTTCCAGTTTTCGAACGATTTTCAAAATACTGCAGCTAATCAGAAGCTGTGCTTTGGTTTCTGAACGTTTTGGAAGTCAAACGGACTTCTGGAATGGATTCCGTTTGACTTCCAAGACACGACTATATATTTGTGGTTGGGGAAACCCAGGCAGATGGGCGGGGCATAAATAAATTATTGTTGTTGTTGTTTTGTTGTTGTTGTTGTTGTTGTTATTTAAAACAGGTGTTCTTCAGCCACTAAGCACAGAGGGGAAGTTAACATATATTTATTTTAAAATAGAAGTTCTTGGACTACTGTGTAGGCTCTCGGCATAGACGGGAAACATACCGTATTTTTTGCGGTAGCTGTGCTGGCAGCACACAGGTTAGAGAAAATATCCATGCAGAGTTCAGGATGGAAGGCCAAATGGACATATTTTGAAACAGGGAGTCGCTTGGCTACCGGTTCGGATCTCGGCAGCCGGCTCTCTGCTTACAGAAACGCCTCTCAGGCCCATTATTTGCAAAGCTGCCGATTATCGAGGTTAAAGCCGGTCTGTTGGCTGACGCGGACAGCCCATCACTTGTTCATCCTTGGCGTCGCCATCTCAAGCAACGGAGGCTCCTTCCTCCTTTCGCCCGTTGACTCCTTCCTCACCCTTCCTCCTGGCTGGCTTGCCTAGTAGAGACGTTACTTTCTTGACAGTGAGACAATTTCTTCTTGTTCTTCTTTTCTGGGGTGGGCGCTGAGAGAGAGGCCCTCCCTCGCTTTCCGTGTTCGGTGCTTTTCTCTCGCCTCTCCTCTTCTCTCCCCCACCCCAGCGCCTCTCAATTATTTCCCCCCCTCACAATTAACGTTCTCCTAACTTGACACTCCTACCCCCCACCCCCCGTTTTGGTGCTGTCAAGCGCCGTCCCCCCTTTTTCTCCCTATTAATTCCAGACATTAATATTTTCTTTCACGCAAGTGCTGCCGTTCACCCGTGAAACAGTTTGAACATTATGTAGCTGTCAAGATACCTAGGGATTACCCGGCGTGCTTTGCCTCCGTAAGTGACACCGCCGAGGCCCTGCTTCTGAGATGTTTATTTTGAGAGTAAGCTGACAAGCATGAAGTCCTGATCCCAGGGAGGCAATCTCATTTAATTAAAAGGCTCTTTCATTATAGTTTGCCTCCCGCCGCCCACCCCTCTCAACCGCCCGCCAACCCGTCCCCCCCCCCGATGCACGTTTTTAAAAAAGAAAACTAACAGAAACAACAAAAACCCTTCGTTTTGCACGAACGGCATTGTTTTACAGTAAGGGAAGGCGGGGTAGCAGCCGTGGGGATGTTCCGGCAACCGTAAAACTTCCAACGTTGATGTGAGAAACGCAGAATATCCCCACAGAGAATGTTTTCCTCCCCTTCTCGAAGAGGAGAGGTTATTTGGGGATTGAATATTGCATTAGTCAAAAAAACATATTGTCTCTGTTCATTTCCTTTCTTCTTTTTTAAAAGCGCTTTGTTGTGCAGTTCTTGTTCCATTTAAGAAACAGATAAGCGAATGCGTTTGGACCAACCTGCCTTCAATCTCCTTATTCATGTTTTCATTCTACCAGTTGCTTCCCTGGCCTCCTCCAGATATAGCCTTTTTAATGTAGTTAATAGTTGAGGGACTTCTTTTTTTTAATTATTATTAATATGCTGGCAGCCTCTGCTTATCAGGGAGATAAAGGCCGGCTCTTCTCTCGAGCCTTCTTGTCTCCCCTTCCTTTATTTTATTTTTAAGAAAGGAGAGAAGGGACGGGAATATTTAAGAGAAATTAACAATAGAACGTAAGGCAAATCACCTCTGTTCATCTCATTTCTAAGCATTGAAACATCCTCTGGAAGGTTATTGGAAATTCTTAATGCTCAGCGGTATTATCTGTGGAGCTTTGCCCTTCCTTCTGTGAATGTGCAATGATAGTAGTTTCTCTTCCCTTGCATTAAATAAAGGGATATCCGGTTCTAAGTTGGCTGATCCACAGGAGCCTATGGGTGCATTCACACCACATATTTAAAGCACTATGATGATGCTTTGGTTTCCCCCCAAAGAATTCTGGGAGCTGTAGTTTGTTAAGGGTGCTTAGTGTTGTTAGGAGGCCCCTATTCCCCTCACTGAGCTGCAATTCCCAGGGCTGCTTATCTTGAGAGGGAACTCTGGGAATTGTAGCTCTGTAAGGGGAATAGGGGTCTCCTAACAACTGTTAGCACCCTTAACTACAGCTCCCAGAATTCCTTAGGAGGAGCCATGGCTGTTTAAAGTGGAATCATAGTGTTTTAAATATATGACGTGAATAGAACATGGCATCTCTCTGTCTCTCTCTTTCTCTGACTGAGGTGGGAATGGACAGGGCAGAAATGTGTGAAAACATACAACGACTGGAAGCAAAGCAGTATGTCCTCCAAAAACTGTTGCAGGCACCGGCAATATTGAGAGCAGAATTGCCTTGTCCCATATTCAGCCACTCAACTGCTTCGATCTGAGGAGGTGGCAATGTTACAGGTGGAACACAATACTCATTCCGCACTTGCAAGAAATCAATCCATTTATAAACTTGGAAACCAATCAGAGGTTTTCTTACAGTAAAGTGGCACATAAATTTTGTTAAATAAACAGTGCTGAAAGTGGTTGTGCCTTATGTATTAATTATTCCTTACAATATATTTATATATCTTGATTGTAAAAGCAAAACAAACCTCAACGTGTTTCGTGGAAAGAATAAAACAATGAAATTTTCAGCAAAAAAAAAAAAAGCCCAGTTAAAAACAAGAATTCAAAACCTCAAAAAATAATAAAAACCAGCAATAAGCTGAAAGCCAGATCAAAACACATTGTCAGCATCCTAGATTTCTGGGTAAGGTAAAGGTAAAGGGACCCCTGACCATTAGGTCCAGTCACAGACAACTCTGGGGTTGCGGCGCTCATCTTGCTTTACTGGCCGAGGGAGCCGGTGTTTGTCTGCACACAGCTTCTGGGTCATGTGGCCAATATGACAAAGCCACTTCTGGCGAACCAGAGCAGATCATGGAAATGCCGTTTACCTTCCTGCCGGAGCGGTGCCTATATTATCTTGTACTTTGACGTGCTTTCGAACTGCTAGGTTGGCAGGAACAGGGAAAAGGTTTTTAGCAGGTGCTGAAAAGAAAACAGCAAAGGAGTTTGCCTGATACCAATCGGCAGGGAGTTCCGAAGTGTGGGTGGCGCCACATTAAAAGTTTGATTTCTTACAAATGTGGAACGAGTAACAACGCCAGTTCCATCTCTAACAGCACTGATACCATCACAATCACAAATCACCACGGATGTACGATAAAAAGGACATCTGGAGAGGTCCCTTAATTAACTTAATCCTCTTCTCATTGTAGAGTGCCAAGATACACCGTTTGGGAATTACTGGTTTGACCTGATAGCTGGGATAATGTTTTCTAGATCAACTGAATTTTCGTTTTTTCCTTGTTCAGGTACGAGTGATCCTTATGTGAAGTTTCAGCTGAATGGGAAAACGCTTTTCAAAAGCAAAGTCATCTATAAGAACCTGAACCCTGTTTGGAATGAAACTGTCATAATTCCAATACAGGCCCTTGACCATAGACTTTGCGTGAAGGTAAGCGGCCGCTGAATTTTGTTTAAAATGGCCTGGGGAAGGCTGGCTTTTGACCACATTAAGCTAGAACGTCAGGTATGACAACCCTATCTGGATGCTGATAACTTTTCTTTGATGATCCATGCTCTGGCAACCATCCTCTCTGGATTGCTGTGGTGCATTGTATATGAGGTTGTCTTTGAATGTCCCTGTTATCATCAGAGAAATGTTGGAGGGTAGGGGAAGGTAGTCTAGGAGCTTCACTTGGGCCCCAAGTGTTTAAAGCAGTGTTATACCACTATGAACAGTCATGGCACCTGCCCCCCAAAATCCTGGAATCTGTGGCTTGTGAAGGGTGCTGCTGAGAGTCATTTGGTGATCTCCAATTCCCCTTACAGAGCTACAGTTCTCAAAGTGGCTTGACATCTCAGCCCCCATCTCAGAGAAGAGTCTGGTTATAGCTATGCTAGATTTTAGTGTGCATTTGAGATTCTCGTTTTAAATGATCTTATTTATCATTTGTTCATCGCTCCGCAGACACATGTTACGGGTGGTCTCGTAGATAGAATAAATACACAAATGAAACCTCTCACACCTGAGGAATTATCTTTGAGATGTGCTGTCTACAAGCAGATGGCATCTTGAAAATGCAGAACAGATGATGTTCTCGACTGACGTTGATTCGATTTGAGAATGGCCTTGGAACTTTGCAAGTCCCCTCTGTGTTTTTTCTCTGGGTTAACATATTTGTAGACAGAATGAGTTTCTACTCAGAGTGGCCATAGACTAATCTATTGTAGCCCTTCACCCATAAGTAGAGTTTACTACATAGCAACCCCCAGACCATTTCCTGTATATCTAGATAGGTTCTAATTCTCAGCGTAGTTCTTTTCCTGATGGAAAGAAAGCAAGACCAGACCAGCACTTTCTCAGGAGTGCCACTCTTAATAGGAAGGAGCTAGATTTTTATAGTATTTCAAAAGCCTGCCTAACTACCAGTGGTGATGGGAGGAACCCCCCCCCCCCAATCTGTACATAATAGGCAAGGTTTGTATTCTTCTGTCAGTAATTTCATGATTTTCATGCAGAGAAGGCTTTGGGTTCATTCCATGAGTTGAATAGGATCCAAAATGCAAAAGTCTGATTGGTCCTAGAACAATAGGATTCATAATGCAGCAGTCTTATTGGTCCTAGAACAATATGATCCAGAATGCAGCAGTCTGATTGGTCCGCAGGAGCCACCCAATCCAACTCCAGGTGGAAGTGAATCCACAACCTGATTGGCCTACAGGAGAATCCCAGAATTAGCCAATCACGTGGGGCCCATTGTGTAAATAATGTATATAAAGCAGACATTCTGGGGGAACTTCTATTCCTCACTACTATGAGGTGAATAAAGAGCATGAAATCCACACTCGACTCCAAGTATATAAATAGGCATTTCAACATTGGGTTAGGAAAGACTTGTTTCTGAAACTCTGGAGAGCCCCTGCCAGTCTGTGAAGATAGTGCTGAGCTAGATGGATCAGAATCATAGAATCATAGAATCATAGAGTTGGAAGGGCCAACGGTCATCTAGTCTAACCCCCTGCAATGCAGGAATCTCAGCTAAAGGAACTTGACATTGGTACAAAGGAGCTTATAGTCCTAACTTTCTGTTGAAAACTGTCTCTTATCCATAGAACAAGCCTTCGCAACAACAGTTGCAAGCACTGCCTATAGAAAAAAACACCTATTTCTGGGCATAATCTCAATGAATAGTTTTAACTATCGGTATGTTAGAAACCATCTGTCTGAGGGTGGCAAAGGCAAGCTTTATCCCTTAAAAAAACAAACAAAAAACTAGTAACTTTAAAAGTTAACAGCTTGTCGGGTTTTCTTATTTCTTTTGAGTATTTCTTCAAAGAAAAAATGTGTTCATAGTTTTTGTTTGAAACTTCCAAAACTGCATTTAAAAATAATAATAATTACAAATTGGTTTTAGGGAAAATTTTAGTTGTTTTGTTGACAAAAGTGAACAAAATATATTGAGGGGTTGTTGTTTTTTTGGGGGGGGATAAGTGCTATGAATACACCTGAAAACTTCTCAGTGGCTTTATTTACACGTAACATGAAACCATGGTTTGCTCAACAAACATCGAGCCATCTCTCAGATGAGCAAACACAGGACAATTTGCTTCTCCAAAGCTGGGTTTGTTTTCCAGTTATCTTGCCTATAGCCTGTTGAATATCTGAACTGTTAAGTTGTGGGTGAACATATCAGACAACACAGCGATTCTTCAAACACCTCTTGTTTATTCACAGGCCAGAGCAGAACTGAAGGGTTCAGCCAGCCTGCTTATATAGAGCTCCACCAGAATGCAACAGTAACCATTTTCTGTAACTATCCAATCACTGAACGTCAATTTCAATCCCTTATTTGCATATGTGGACCTGAGTGAAAACTATCTACAGTATCCCCCTGCTGGCCCAGGGTGAGAACTTCAGTACATAACATGAACTGGGATAGCCAAACAAAGCATGACTGAGCACAATAGTTGGGCTCAAACCATTGTCAAAGTCGAGTTTAAAGCAAGCCATGGTTTGTAAACCAACAACAAACCTTGGCTTTGCATCATTTGAAGACAACAAGCCAGGTTAGTCTGCTTGTCTCGGTTCAGGCATTCAAACAAGCCACATGCTAGCTAAACAAACCACAGCTTAGTGTTTTGAACCAGGCCAATAAACAACAATAAAAAATGCGATCAACAGTTCCATTTCACGTGAATTGCAGAGTCTGACGTAGAACTAAATGAGAACAAATAGCTCTTTTATCTGAAACGCAGAAATTGATTCCAGGTAGGTGTCCAGATACATATTTCTTTTCCCACTTCTCCTATTTCCATATGCATCAGGTGTATGATCGAGATTTAACCTCTTCAGACTTTATGGGTTCAGCGGTTGTCATGCTGGGTGAACTGGAACTGAACAGGTATGCTTAGAGCTTATTAAACATTAATTTGATTTACTTAGGGATGCTGGTTATCCATTCTGTGAGACTCGAAATACTAAAACTTACAGAATTCTAATTTAGCTTGCTGAATCTTCTCTCTCTTCTTCTTTTAAAATTAAACCATGAGAAATGCATAAACTCTTCAAATTTACAGCTTGCATTTGAATTTTAAGGGGATATTATTTAAAAATTTGATATTACGTTTCCTCTAAGAGTCTTAAATGAAGAATTGGGAAATTGGGAAAAATAATAATGACCACCCCAAACAAACAAAACAAAAAACAAAAAAAGGACATTGATAAGTGCTTAGTTACCTAAATTCATATACAGTGGAACTTTGGTTCTCAAACACCTTGGTATTCAAATGTTTCAGCTCCCGAATGCCGAAAACCTGGAAGTAAGTGTTTTGGTTTCTGAACATTTTTTGGAAGCCAAACATCTGATGCGGTTGTAGGCTATTGTTTCCAGGGTGCCTGCGCAAATTGGAAGCCTTGGTTTTTGAACGTTTCAGAAGTCGAACCATTCGGAAGTTTGAGAATCAAGGTTCCACTGTATATTTAATATACTTATTTCAATACCCTGTATAGGTGTGTACAATTTTTTATTACTAGTGCCAATACCCTTTCTCAAATTTATGAAAGAAATATTGCAAGCAAATTCAAATTAGAATTTTGTTAATAATGTTTGTCTCTAAATTCATATAAGCTCTATGGTACACAAAGTGTGGGTGCAACTCTAGGTCACTGTGATTCCACCCCCATCGTTCAGCCTGGACACTGAGGTCCAGCTCTGAGGGCCTTCTGGTGGTTCCCTCCCTGCGTGAAGTGAGGTTTCAAGGAACCTAACAGAGGGCCTTCTCGGTAGTGGCGCCCACCCTGTGGAATGCCCTCCCACCAGATGTCAAGGAAATAAACAACTATCTGACTTTTAGAGGACATCTGAAGACAGCCTTGTTTAGGGAAGTTTTTAATGTCTGATGTTTGATCGCATTATTATTATTATTATTATTATTATTATTATTATTATCATTAATTCCATTGGGAGCTGCCCAGAGTGGCTAGGGAAACTCAGCCAGATGGGTGGGGTATAAATAAATTATTATTATTATTAATATTCTTTATTATCTCCTTGGCCTCAAAACTTTGTCCATTCTTCTTTCTATTCCCTTTGTCTCTCATGCAGACACCTGCCTTTTTCTTTATAATAACTGCTCTAGAACAGGGCTGGCAAAACTGTTGTCCTCCGAAAGCTGTTGGACTCCAATTCCCATCAGCCTCAGGCAGCATAGCTAATGGTCAGGATTGATGGGAGATGTAGTCCAGCAAGACCTGGAAGGCCACAACTGCCCCACCTCTGCTCATTTAAATAATATGTAAATCATGCACATTAATAGTAACAGGCTATGGAGAACAGAAATAGCATCTTAGTGGCACCATATAATAGTTGGTGGCTGTCTGCTGTGATCTTAAAGGCCGTCTTTGGCTAAATAAACTCTTCTTTCCCACTTTCAGGACTAGTGAGTTGACTCTAAAACTGGAAGATCCAAACAGCTTAGAGGATGACATGGGTGTGATATTGTTGGACGTGAGGCTTGCTGTGAAACAAGGAGATGTTAAAAGAAATGTAAGTGGTTCAAGAGATGGCTCTCTTATCCTTCTCCAGGAAAAATAACTGGCATCAGGACAGGTGGGAAGATGGTCAAGTGTCCCTGGCAGGGCATGGAGGCAGGTAGGACAGGTGCACTGCATTCAGTGGGGCCCCACTCTGTGCAGTGCCAGAGTGCAGTGGCAGAGCACATGATTTGCATGCAAATGATGGTTCCAGACACAATCCCTGACTGCTTCTTTGGAAACGGCAACTTAACTACCTGCTTCTCCCTTTACTCCTTGCCATAGCATCCCCCACCCCCTAGAGCTCAAGAAAGCCACCCCTCCCTCTCTTGTTGTTGTTGTTTAGTCGTTTAGTCGTGTCCGACTCTTCGTGACCCCATGGACCAGAGCACGCCAGGCACTCCTATCTTCTTCTGCCTCCCGCAGTTTGGTCAAACTCATGCTGGTAGCTTCGAGAACACTGTCCAACCATCTTGTCCTCTGCCGTCCCCTTCTCCTTGTGCCATCTTTCCCAACATCAGGGTCTTTTCCAGGGAGTCTTCTCTTCTCATGAGGTGGCCAAAGTATTGGAGTCTCAGCTTCAGGATCTGTCCTTCCAGTGAGCACTCAGGGCTGATTTCCTTAAGAATGGAGAGGTTTGATCTTCTTGCAGTCCATGGGACTCTCAAGAGTCTCCTCCACACCATAATTCAAAAGCATCAATTCTTCGGCAATCAGCCTTCTTTATGGTCCACCTCTCACTTCCTCCCTCTCTTAGACCATGCCAAACCTCCACAGCTTGCCTGAGCTGCCCACCCAACTGCCCATCCCACAATGGCTCAGTGGTTCTGAAAGTCTAGTTTTCAATACCACATGTTTGTGGCCAAGCAGACTGCAGCATGATGGCATCATTACATTTTCATTGTATGTAATAATACAACATAGTAGCTTAAAAAATTGTATTGTTTTTAGTACATCTTTCTAGGCCTCCTTTGAGACATTTGGTTGAAAAGGAGGTTACAAACATTTAAAATGTTCTACCTATGCTGGGCCTTTCTGAAAGCATTTGTAGAACTTAAGAATCTGCAGGAGATACAGTGGTACCACTGGTTACAAACTTAATTTGTTCTGGAGGTCCGTTCTTAAGCTGAAATCGTTCTTATACTGAGGCGCGCTTTCGCTAATGGGGTCTGCCACTGTGCACATGCCTCTGACACACAATTTCTGTTTGCATCCTGTGGCAAAGTTTGCAACCAGAAGCAGCTACTTCCGGGTTAGCGGAGCTCGTAACCTGAAGCATTCGTAACCAGAGGTACCACTGTATGAGCTCTTCTCAAAGGCTAGGCTTAGTTGCTAACTATCTCCACCTTTTTGTCCTTTTCTGCTTCCCTCCTCCTCTGCCCCATGGATGCTCTGTTTGGGGATGTGACAAACAGAGATGGACGAACCGAAGAAAGCGTTCTACCCCCAAGGTAAGTTGCCTGCCAGCTCCCCTCAATGTGCATCTGGAACTTGCAGTCTTGTTCTCCTGTCTTCTTCCCAAAGTTACTGATTTAGGTAACGCTAGCGCACTGGTGGAATAACTGGAGAGGTGGATGAGTGGAAAGCACGTGTTCCTCTTTTCTCCATTATTAACAAAATTTGGCCATTCATTTATTCCTCAGAATCCAGATTATATTCTTCCCAAAGTGTTTCCCCATCCTTTCCCATTTTTTAAAAAAATTATGATTTTCAGTTATATACATTTCAATAGTTTCCCAATCATTTTAACATTTCGAAACTCGACTTCCTTCCCCTTCTTCCTGCAATTCCTTAAATTTATTTTTTATATTTCCTGCATATTCTAAATTAACGTACTCATTTATTCATGTACTTTAAATATTTACTCTTATAAAACTGCAGGTTATTGCAATAATCCTGCCAATGTTCTTATCTGTTTACAGTTAGTTTGTAAATATTCAATAAACCATTTCCATTCTTTTATAAAAAGTTTGTTATCTTGATTTCTTATTTTTCCAGTAAGTTTCACCATTTCTGAAAAACTTCTTTTGTTTTGTTTTTTACAAATGTTATTTTAAACATCTTTTACAATTGATTATATATAATTTCCCAGTAAGCTTTAACCCTGCTACAAGACCACCACATATGATAAAAAGTACCTTCTTTCTCTTTGCATTTCCAACACTTTTTGATTTATACATTTTTGCCTATTTTCTCGGTGTTAGATAACATTGATAAAACATTTTCATATAGTTTTCTCTTAAACCATAGCATGCTGTGGATTTTATGTCCGTATTCCACAATCATTCCCATGTCTATTGCCCAATGTATCATTGAGGATTTTCCCCAACCTTTCTCAAAGGAGTTCAGGGTTGGCATCTCAACCCTATATTTGATCTCTGCAACAGCCCTATAAGGTAGTGCGCTGCTCTCTTCAACCGCCATTCAGTTTTGCTTTATTTCATTGGCCTTGGAGATCCCTCAAAAAGAATCCAGACTTCTAAGTTCTGGTCTTCACAGTCCATCTAGTTAAAAAAAACCCTCCATCTCTCTCGGGGTTTTTTGGTGGTAACTTTTCATGTGTTATTTCTATATTTCTTTTTTTAAAAAAAAAATAACTGAGACAAAACTTTTGATAGATTGCTTAGCTTGCAAGGTTCTGGGAAAAGTCTCGAGATGTTTCTCCCCCTCCTGCCATCGCACACAAATGAAATTTAACAGTTTCCAAAGAGGGTGAACCAAGTGAGTGTAGCAGAGGCAAAATTATTATTTTGCAAAAAGAAACAAGAGGAGAGAAAGCAGCAGAGGGGAACTCCAAACCTTTTGCCTTTTTCTGTTGCTGTCACTAGAGGGTGGAAGAATGTCAGTACTTCATACAGAAGGCAGAGTTTGGGATCTGGAGCGAGCTCTTAAGACAAAACAACAGCTCCTGCAACTGTCTGAGAGGCAGTAAAGGATTTCCCAGAAAGACTACCTGGGCAACACTTGACAAAGCCATATTTCCTGGTTTATTGATTTTCTTGCCACACTAAAAAAAACTGGCTTTGTACATCAATAACGTTCTTTAGTTAGGAAATGCCAGCTTGTGGAAACATTACCGGCTCTTTCCCACCTCCCACTCCCATTTTTCTTCTTTTTCATTTTTTTTATATGTGTGTGTGCACGCACATGGTGGAACATAAAGGCTACAAAAGGAAAATTGTGTGCTGGGGGAATTTGGGTATCTCAGGGAGGCACGGGAGGTTATGGAAGTATGGTCAGGAGGAGCCTGATGGGGCAGAAGAAATGAGGATGGACTGGATTAAGAGACCAGAAGGAAATAAAAAAACAAACCCAAGCACTCTAATGGATCCATATACTTGACACTGGTGTATTCCTCCCCCCCCCACCCCCCCCCACATCACCTCCGCCGCTGCAACACTTCTGACATCTGACAATGTATTAGAAAGAGGAAGAACTCAACATTATTTTCTTCATTTCTGAACGAGGTGACATGATAGAAGTATTTAAAATTACGTATGGTATGGAGACAGCGGAGATATTTTTTTTTCTTTCCCTCACTTTATCGTAACACAAGAACTTGGCGATGACCAGTGAAGCTGAAAGTTGGAAGATTCAGGACTGGAAAGAGAAAGTACTCGTTTACATGGTGCATACTGAAACTATGGAATGGGCCAGCATCTTTGATGGCTTTAAAAAAAGGATTAGACCATGGGTAGGCAAACTAAGGCCCGGGGGCCGGACCCAATCGCCTTCTAAATCTGGCCCCCGGATGGTCTGGAAATCAGCATGTTTTTACATGAGTAGAATGTGTGCTTTTATTTAAAAAGCATCTCTGTGTTATTTGTGGGACATAGGAATTCATTCTTTTTTTTCCTTCCCCCCCCAAAAAAAATATTGTCCGACCCCCCCACAAGGTCTGAGGGACAGTGGACCGGCCCCCTGCTGGAAAGGTTTGACCCCTGGATTAGACAAAATCATGGGGGATAAGATTATCAGTGGCTGGTAGCCATGATGCCTATGTTCTGTTTCCAAGATCAGAAGCAGTAATGCTTCTGAATACTAGTTGCTGGAAACCACAGCAAGGCAGGAGTGTTGTTTGACACAGGTCCTGCTTAAGGGTTCCCTGTAAGCATGTGGTTGGCCCTTGTGAGAACAGGATGCTCAACTAGATGGGGCCACTGGCCTCATCCATTAGACTTTTGCATTCTTATTTTATTCCGTGAATCATTTATTCTGTGAATTAAGTTATTATGTCCCTTTTAAGGACATGTTGTCTCATTTATAGACGATGCTTTCGTTTCTGAAGCTCTCTTGCATGATGCAGCTGAAAGGGGTGTCCTGTAGTGGTTAAAACATCAGGTCTGTAGTTTAGTGGTAGGACATTTGCGTGCAGAATGTCGCAGCTTCAACTCTCAACATCTCCAGGTAGGACAGGGAGTGTGTCCTTGCCTAGAGATCTGTTGCAAATCATGGTAGACAATGCTGAGCTAGATGGACAAGGATTTGACTTGCTATAAGGCAGCTTCCTATGTTCTCATTCTAAACAATATCACAGAAGTGTCATCTAGCCCATGCAATGCAGGATCAGAGCTAAAGAACCCCTAGCAGATGGCCACCCAAACTCTGCTGAAACATCTCCAGTTCAGGAGAGTCCACCACCTTCCGAGGGAGTCAGTTTCACTGTTGTGTCAGAAGGCTCTTAGTGTCAGAAGGTTCTTCCTACTGTTTAGTTGGAATCTCCTTTATTGTAATTTGAATCCCCTGGTTTGGGTGCTCCCCTCTGGAACAGGAGAAAGCAAGCTTGCTCCATCATCCATGTGACAGCCCTTTAGATATCTGAAGATAGCTATCATCTCACCTCTCCATATTTTTTCCTCCAAGCTAAACACACCCAACTCTCTGAACTGTTCCTAATCAGACTAGGTTTCCGACGCATTATAATTTGGGTCGGTGTTCTCTGCACCCATTCCAGCTTGTCAATACTGTACCCTTAAACTGTGGTTCCCAGAACAAGACACAGCATTCCAGGTGGGGTCTGACCAAGGTAGACTAGAGCAATACTATGACATCCCTCGATCTGGACATTATACTTCTGTTGATGCATCCTAGAATAGTATTAGTGGTTTTTTTTTTCTTTTTTGCTGCTGCATCACACTATTGACACGTCAAGCTTGTGATTTACTAAGATCCTTTTCACATGTACTGCTATCAAGTCAGGTATCCCCACATCCCTTAACTGTGTATCTGCCTAAGTGCAGAACCTTACATTTGTCCCTACTGAAATTCATTTTGTTAAGGTTATGTTGAATCCTGATTCAACCTTCTGAGGTGTTAGCTACCCCTCCCAGTTTGGTGTCATCTGCAAAGTCTATTAGCATCCCCTCAATTCCGTAATCCAAATCATTTATAAAGATATTCAGCACCTCCAGGCCTAGAACAGAACTCCATGACAAGGAACTATTAGTGGGCAGTCTTTGAGTTGGGTCAGTCAACCAGCTACAAATGCACTTAACAGTAACATTGACCAGCCCACATTTTACCAGCCTTACTGCAAGAAAATCATGGGGGACTTTGTCAAAAAGCCATACAAATCTGGATACATTACATCCACAGCATCCCCTGATCCACCAGACTTGTAAGATTAGTCTGGCCGCTGTACCTTCTCTTTCAGCAGGGCATCCACCTTACACTTGCTGCAGGTGTAGCTTCATGCATCAAGCAGGTAAATGAACAAGGCATAGGCGTTGTTCACCGCTGCGCCTGCTGCCTTGCTGTGCCTGTCTCTTGATCCTACATATGTGGAAACACAGCACTCTGGGCCTCAACCTTAAACTCTCCTGCTCAGTGCTCTCTCAAACACCCTTGTTTACTAGCCCTGTTCGCAACTTTTTGTTGTGAGCTCCCATAGACTTGAGAGCAGCTGTGTAGAACTGGTGGCTGCTGACTTCTTGGGAATTATAGCTCTGTGAAGAGTAAGCTACAGTTCCCAGAATTCTTAGGAGGCAAAATGTCATTTAAATATGCTTTGGATTCATGTTCTGTACACAGCCTAAATGCAAGTATGCACAAATATGACTTTATATGTTGTGTGAGTGTGTTCTGGAGGGAGAGCAAGTTGAAAATGAAATTGCGCTCGAAGAACTCCAGTGTTCCCCCAATGTGATCGCCAAATCAGAGGTCATTTTTTTTAAAATGAAACCCCTTCTTCCCTCTTTTCCCTCACACCCCCCTGTTCTCTGAGTCTGGATTTCACTGACAAGGAAATTACTTCAAGAAATGACCCAACATTAGTGTGTGTGTGTGTGTTGTTTTGCCTCTCTGGGAGTAAGTTTCAGCTATCCTCTCCCATCCTAAGAAAAGTATAAAGAAAAAGGGGAAGAGAAAAAGGTGAAGGGAAAACAGGCTAGGTTTGGAGGGGAGGGGGGGCTCACTTTGGATTTTAAACACAGTGAGCTCCGCACATCAAACAGGGCTGTGCTTTGCGCTAAAATGTTCAAAGTACGGTGGAGAGAGATAAAGGGCTTTGATGGGATGTGGATATTTCCCAGGGACATTGCAAGCAATAATCCAGATGTTCTGCTGTAACGCAACGAGTGTCCACGGATAGAGCAGGAGGTCCCAGCCAAGTGCAGCCTGCTGGAGGGCCTTGGCCTCTCCTCTCTCATGCTGTTCTGCCATATGGAAGCAATCTCCCAGCCCCTTTTAATGGCCAGCCTCGGATTCCGTTTTCGCAGGCCTCACAGAACCTAAGTGGGCCTGTTTTTATGGACAAGTTAGAAAGAAGCCTTTCCAAGACAAACATCCAATTGCGAGGGGGGAGCGGGGAAGAGCGGAATTAGGACATACCAAGCCGCAAAATTATTTTAGAGCATATTTCACGGAAGCGGGGCTGTTTTTCTTTGGCAATTGGCAGATTGTAGGCTTGCCCTTTGATCCTTTGGGGACATTTCCCCCATTTCCTTTTAACAAGGGGGAGTAGAAGGGTGCAGGGGGGGGAGGCTAGAGCAAAAGAAAATGGGATTTCAAATAGTTTGCTGCTTTTAGGGAGAAAACGATCAGTGGGGACTTTGAAGTATGTCCATGGGAACGGGCAGGCTTTTGGTTTTTTTGTCCTGTGAGACAAAACCTTAAAAAGAAAAAGAAAAAAACCCTCTGCAGCTGGATTTATGAGATCTCTCTCTCTCTTTTGTTAAAAAAGTGGGAGTTCTTAGCTTGGTACAAGGAAAGTCAAGATGTGTATTTCCAGTGGAATGTCGTGATTGTACAGAAATAAATGGATCTGTGTGTGGGATTGCAGAAGGCATGGACGCTTAGTTTACAAGAAAAAATTCGGCACGCTATGTGCTTGTGTCTGGGAGAGAGAGTGCACACACAATTCTCCTGATTAAGACATTTTGATAAAGGTTTGTCAAGCAAATTGTTTAAAAAGGCCAGTCTCTTTTCTGAGCTTTTCCGCAGGTATCGTTTTGTCTAGAGGTGGTCCAGACATGCATAAACATTGCTTGATTTGTTCTATGCTTGATGACTGGGCAAGTTAATGTGGAAATTTTCTGAGGCATTGCATTTGAGCCAATTAGAGAAGTTCTGTCTCTGATGGGAGCTGTTAATGAGCCATCACAGATATGCAGGTCACCATGTGATGTTACCTGCAGTTATCAAGGGGTGACTGTGTATGAGAGAGTGGGAGAGAGAGAGAAAGAGATTTTCTGTAATGGCTCCGAACATCATCTTGACACCCTGGTCTATGCCCCTGGACCATGGCTGGCAGCCATTAAGGCTAGGACATTCTATTTGGTGTTGACCAACTTGCTGAATGTTTTGCCAAGTGAGAAGTCAGACCCACTGCTATGTAGTCTATGTTGGAGAAAAGCAAATACATTTCCTTCTCTTGAGCTTCTAGTTAATGCATGTGTTACTTTAAACCACATGATGACTCTGCTTGAGCCTCTGTGTGTCTCAGTTAAATCCACCTCAAAAGGCTGAGCCACTTTGATGTTATCTCCAGACAAGATGTCTGCTGCTTTTGTTCTCTGATCTGCACTCACTCTGTAAATAGTTCCTGCATGAATAAAGCCTTTGAACTCCAGAAATAGTACAAGCTTATTCGAAAACTGGGACTTTGGGGATGCTTGGCAAGCTTTACACCCCACATCTCAGGATTTTTCATGCTTTTCTAAAAGACCTAAAACACTTTAACATATCAATCTAATACTGGTACCAAAAGGTATAGTTTGACAGATTTTGGCTTGATAACACTTTCTGGCCATGCCCCAGTGTCTATCAACAAAACAACAACAAATTTATTAGTCGCTTTTTCTTGCCAAAGGCAACTCAAAGTGACTTACATTTACCTCTGTATGCCTTCTCTCCTAGAACAGAACATTTGTACTTTGATCCGAGTTTGCTCTCCGATGCAGTGTCCAAGGAGTGCCTATTTAAATCACTAGAACAATAATTCAAGGAGACTGATTTTCTAGACACTAGTGTTCCCATGCAATGGGACACAGTGAAGGCCATCCAGAGAGGGCACTGCATTGGTGAGGCAATAAGGGGGGAAATAATGCATGATCAAGAAACTTGCTTAATCACCACAGAAATTAAAACACTTGAAGTGCTCTAATGTAGAACAGGCACTGCAAAATCTCTTAGATCTTTAGCCTGGTCTAAACTAAAATTACTTAATTCATCTAGCCCTTCTACTGAACGTGTGTGTGTGTGTGTGTGTGTGTGTGTGTATAGATATATGCAGTGCTTTCCCCCCTAAAAACAATGTTTAGGGGTACTCTTGTTTCCGCCTGAGACTCAGGAAACACTGGGAAAGGAAAGGAAGCCGCCATCGGGGGTAGCAATGGAACTGACGATTCACCGTGCTAGAGAAGAAACTAAAATTTTTAAAAAATTAATTTCTTCTCCCATTAGATTCACAAAATGTTTAGGGGTATGCGTACTCTCAGAAAAAAACACTGGATATATGTTTGCATATGTATACCATGGGGAATTTATGGAATTGTGCTCGTCTCACCTTTTTTCAGGCAAGTGTCATTCGATCCTTCAGGCTGACAGATTCCTGGCGGAAGAGCCAGCTGTGGAATGGGACAGTGACCATTGCCTTAATAGAAGGGAAGCACATCCCTGCAGGGGGCATGGCACAGATATTTGTTTTGTTGAAAATGGGAGAGCAAAAATACAAGAGCAAGGTAAGCATGCTAATAGAAAGGGCTAACCACTGATGTTTGTTTCTCTTAAGCCTCTGGTGCTGGTGGCGGTCATTGTGTGTGTGGCTTCTCCAATAACCTCATTCCACTAAATATTTAGCACACCTTGATTCTGAAATGTAAGCACACAGCAAAGGAAGCTAACTATGAAAGGGCCAAATGAAGCATTTTCTGGATAGCTAATCATGGATGTCCAACTGTAATTTTTTTAAAACTGAAATGCAGCTCAGTGTCTGTGTTCGTATTGTGGGTGCTGCCAGCTTCTTTAGAGCAGAGCGGGCGTTTAGCCCTTGCAACCCAATTATCAAGATTAAACGCAAAATAACACATCCTCAGGTTAGGGGGGGGAGAGAAGTTTGACTCAGTTGGCATTTAATGACAAATCCACCTGTTTTGCACTTTGCAACACAATAGGCAAACTGAAACACCAAAGCCTTCCTTCAAAATTTGCACTTTTGCAGTGGAGTTCTCTAGTCACATGATGTGTAAGCGGTTTAAGTCATGCTGGCCACATGACCCAGAAAGCTGTCTGTGGACAAACGCCAGCTCCTTTGGCCTGAAAGCGAGATGAGCGCCACAGCCCCATAGTCACCTTTGACTGGACTTAACCGTTCAGGGGTCCTTTACCTTTACCTTTACAAATATATGTAGTAGAGTAAGTCTGCATGCTAAGCAGATGCTCTACCACTGAGTTATGGCTCTTTTCCCTCAGGAGCCACACAACAGTTGATCATACCTGCTTCAATATGGCTACCTCTCGGCGTGTTTTACATTTGCACACCTGTTCAATTTGTGTGTCAAAGATTTAAGTCCTCCGGGGTCGACCTTTTCCTGCTCCAATGTTTTATGCCCTAAATATTGATTGTTTTAGATTGTATTTGTGTTTTCTCCCCCCTCCCCCTTTTGTTTCGGCAGATTGAATTTTATTTATTTGTTTGTTTTAACAAAAGCAACAACCTTTTGAAAGAAAAGTAAACCTTGTAACTGCATGTTTTCTAGACACTTTGTAAGAGTGCAAATCCACAGTGGAGGGAAGAATTTGATTTTCACTACTTCTCTGACAGGAAGGATGTGTTGGAGATTGAGATCTGGGGAAAGGATAACAAAAAGCACGAAGAAGTTTTGGGAATGTAAGTTTTTTTTCCATCTCTCTCTTTAAATATGTGTTTTGTGAAAGCCTTGAATATGAATGAAGTTGATGTGGGGAACAAAATGTGGATTAATCTCTCTTGCTCGTCCACTCGCTCTCAGTGTATTTATTTATTTGTTGTGTTTTTATCCCACCTTTTCCTCCAAGAAGCTCAAGGTGGCATATGTGGTTCCCCCCTTTCTCATTTAATCCCCCACAACATCCCTGTGAGGTAGGTTAGGCTGAGAGGCGGTGACTGGCCCAAGGTCACCCAGTGAGCTTCATGGCTGAGTAAGGATTTGAACCCTATCCCTACCTGAATATATCAGGGATTGAACCTGGGACCTTTTGCTTGTGAAACAGATGCTTTACTACTGGTCTGCAACCATGCAGTCTGCAAGGGATTACTCTTATTTAGAGGTGTATATATGTAGTGAGCCCAGCCATGGGGAATAAAGTCTGCTTCTGCATAGCCCCATTCTCCCTTTGTCTGCTTCTTTGTCACTCTAGAATGTGATTCTGTGAACTGTACCACTTGCATTTGCATGGGACGCAATGACTGCTGTGTTGGGTGCGGTCAAAAACAGCTGGAGGTGCCAGGTTCTGGAAGAGGAATTGATGGTGAAGCCACTCTGAGAATTGCACAGGGGCCTCCTAACAACTCTCCATACCCTTAACTACAACTCCCAGGATTCTTTGGGAGTTGACTGTTTAAAGTGGTATCATAGTCTTTAAATGTATGGTGTGAATGTGACCCATACCGCATAACCTATTTAGAACATCCCACACCTTCTGTTTTAAAAGTGTATATCTCGGCACATGCATATCCGTGGGCAACTCGTGGCAGTCAACAATCTATGTATAATAAGCTATTTCCTAAATACCAAAAGAGCTGGGATGGATCTACACACAGGGAGAAAATGCTACAAATAAGTCAGAAATTAAATAGTTATAACAAAAGTAAAAAACACAAAAAAATGCTATGGAAAATTGCATAGAATATTTTTTTTTACTCTCCAGCGCCATCTGGTGTTGCATGTTTATAACACATTCAAAATGTGGTTCTTTGGGCTATTGTAGCTGAGTCCCTGGTCTATAGTATGTGGGGATTCTCCTGGATACATCTCTATCACTAGAGGCCAAGGTGACCTCAGTGTTTAGGAGTGCCTGTCAGCTGGTAATATAGCTATGGCTGCTTTTGGACTAGGGTAGCCTGACCTACTAGCTCGAAATGCACAGGTGAACTATGACTGTCATGTTAAACTGCCACTGGAAATATTGCACTGGCTGCTAATGAGCTACTTATCTGAGTTCAAGCTGTTGGTGCAGGTCTACAAAGGCTATATAGCTTGGGACCAGGATACCTGAAAGATAGTCTCACCCCCCTATATACCCAATTGATCACTGCACTTTGATGGCAAGGCCATCTACAGATACCAACTTATCAGGAGGTCTATTCCATACAATATAGGAATCAGAGCTTCAGGAGTGTAGAACCTGCCCTTTGGAATTCCCTTTCCTTGAATATTAGACTGACGACTGCTGAACACCTTCCTCTTCCAACAAACCTTTTAATTGGAGGTGTTTATCCCAGTTTGCGAGTGCCGCAGGTGGTGCTGTGGGTTAAACCACAGAGCCTAGGACTTGCCGATCAGAAGGTCGGCGGTTCAAATCCCCACGGCAGGGTGAGCTCCTGTTGCTCGGTCCCTGCTCCTGCCAACCTAGCAGTTCAAAAGCACGCCAAAGTGCAAGTAGATAAATAGGTATCGCTCTGGCGGGAAGGTAAACGGTGTTTCCGTGTGCTGCTCTGGTTCACCAGAAGTGGCTTAGTCATGCTGGCCACATGACCCGGAAGCTGTACCCTGGCTCCCTCGGCCAGTAAAGCGAAATGAGCGCCGCAACCCCAGAGTCAGTCACGACTGGACCTAATGGTCAGAGGTCCATTATCCCAGTTTGCATCTGTACTTCAAATTGTTTTTATATTTGTAATTGTTTGCATATATGGAATTGTTTTTACATATGGAGTTGTGTTTTTAGGCCATGTGTTTGCTGTGCAGTCACTTGGAGATATTTTATGGGACTCATAAGTGAAATCAAATCAATAATAAAATGAGCATAAATGTTTTTTTAAAAGCATTTACAAGATTCTAGGCATCAGCAAGACAATAGTATGAAATAAATTTATGTAAAGTCAAGTTAAAATAAAACCTCTAATTATCTGTATGTTTTAATATCTTACTCTCCCCCCTCCCTTTCTCTCATTTTAAAAAATATCAGTGTTTAATTACTTTGAAATGATTGTTTTTTCTATGCTTTTAGCTGTTTCTATTTTATCTGTAAGCTGCCTTGAGTCCCTGTCTGGGAAAAAGGCAGGGTATTAATAAGTATAAATGTAATAGTAATAATAATAATAATAATAAACAATTAAATAGTTTAAGTGAAAGTTTAAACAAACAAGAGAGAGAGAGATGAAATCTCAAGTTTGGTGGCATCTGATATATTCCTGCTGATTGAAACCATCAGGTAAAGCAGGGTTAAATGCTGCTTTCCTCCAAGGCCGAAAGATTTTTGTACAGCCACTAACTATTCAAACCATCTGGGATCACTCAGACCACAGCCCAGACTTGATTGTACAGTTTTGCTAAGGAATTGCCAACAGAGTTCCCACCTGCACCGGGACAGCAGATCCCACGTGAAACACATTTGCACGCTTAAAAAATAAGTGATTAAACTTTATGCGATCCAGCGGTCTGAAAAGACTGAGTTAAGAAATGCGAATGCATATTGAGTTTTAATGTGGCAATCCAGCTGTTTAATTGCTTGTGTGTCTAATTGTTTACACAGCAGTTTATCTCAGTGCAATGCTACAATCCGTTCGCGTCTCCCCCTGCCACCGTGTGAGCATCAGATAGAATGCAAAGAACCCAGCAGTGATGGTTCCAAAATGGTCTCCCCCAAGGCGAGGGACTCGTAACTCTGTTGTAATGTCTACAACTGTTTACTGTATGAGTTGTTGTCCCCTATGTTACGTCTCCTCAGACCTCCTCTAGTGGCATGTCAGCCATGCAGATCAGGGGTTGGGATGTCGGAGAAATCCGAAGCAGTTTGCATTTAAAGAAAAGGCTCCCCAATTTATACTTTTTGAAACCCAAATCTTTAATTTTATTTGCATTCATCTGAATTTTCATATGTTGTTCTCCAGCAAAGTCATGTGTGCAAAAATGCAGATACCGGGGTAAATTGTGTATAAAAATAGATATATCGGCTTTTTAAAAGGTACAAAAATGCATTACATTAGAGGAAACGGCTTTGCAAATGTGCATATTGAGCAAAATTTCATAGAAAAAAATGTGCACGTTAGGAGAAATTTGCACTAAAATGCAGATGAATTTTTCACGAGGACTTTTTTAAAAAACTGCAAACTGATGTGAAGATGTGAAAAACTGCATTTAGGATTGGGAAAATGAGAAACGGAGAGGAACTGAAATTGACAGTTGCAGGGGCAAGCTGACTTACAGAATTAAGAGGCAATCTGCATAATATGCAGTTCTAACAAAGAGGGAGGCATGTCACTCTCACCTTGGCAAGCATTCATGGGGGAGGAAGTGTATTGATGAGATAATTGGCTTCCTGGGAGGTTTGCCAGCTATTACTGATAAGCCTGCAGGGGCTCTCCAGGGCTGGGGAATTTCTAACCATCCATTCTAAAGCCCATCATCCCTGGCCATTGTGTATGCTGGTTCAACCTGATGGAAGTTGGAGTCTATCAGCATCCGAAGTTCTAAAAGTTCTCCACACCTGTTGTTTGTGATTGAAAGAAGTATTTAGTTGCACAAGAAGACTTGGTTTCATGTCTCTGCTGATGAAACAGAACATAGGGAGCAGCCCGAGCCAGACCACCTAGCTCAGTAAAGTCTTCTCCAAGTGGCTAGGGCTCTCCAAGGTTTCAGACAGGGTTTGCTCCCAGTCCTACCTGAAAAGGTTGTGGATTGAAGCTGGTGACCTTCTCTTCTGCATGCTAAGCAGATGTTCTACCACTGAACCACGCACCTTCCCCAAGTATGCTCAAGTGCAGCCTTTTAAGAGCAAACTTTCAGTTTCTTGTGCAGCTGGCAACCAGTTCTGCAAAGACGTAAGCCAGAGTTGCTTCATTCCCTTGGTTTAAACACTTAACGAAAGCAAATGCTTCAAATGACTTGCAAGTGGATTGCTTAGCCTCTATTGTACGCCACCGTCTTTTCCACCTGGAGCGACGTTAGCTTGAATGTTTTGGGGGGAAGGAGCGAGAGGTTTTGTGTGCCTACCCTTCCTCTCCAAAGCTGGCTATTTAGAAGCAGAAAGTCTTCAATTTAGAGCAGATGGCTGGCAGCCACTGTGGTTCTACAGCTGGAAAGGGATCAAACTGGAGTAATGTGTGCCCCATTTACCTAGAAGGAACCCAACTGGGGGGAACCTCTGAGGATTTTTTTAAAATGGCCATTAAGAAAACACCTAAACAAGTTTTTGTTTAAATGAAAACCTGTCGACAGGCCTTAAGCACCGAAAGGCTGTTCCAAAATCTTCCCATCTCTGCCTGTGTTTGGAAACTCAATCCCACTGCATCCCATGGCAGCAAAACTCTTCCTCTTTGAGTCCCTTTCAGTTGGAAGATGCAAATGTTTGCTTAGTGTCTTCCATAATAACTTTAATCTACAGAGTTTCTTGAAAAGTTTGCCCTGTGTATTTCTGAGTAAAATGTATTTTAATGCTTTCACTCCAAGATTTTTCACAGCTACAAGTATGCAAGTCCCTCCCTTCCCAATTCTTGGAAAATACTTAAATGTTTTTGTTGCCCTCCTCTTTTTTTCAAAAAAAGTGTAAGACACATATACATTAGGGGTAATGTAAGTTGAGTGGTTGATATTGTCCGGCCTCACAAGGAATGTGCACATCATCTGCCCATAAAGAGGGAACTGGGCATATTTTCTGCTTAATATACATAATTCCAACAGGTCTTTGGGAACATGCATATGTTGACTGGAATATTACCCTAACAGACATAAATCTTTAAAAATTGTTTGTGTGTGTGATGAAGAAGGTCTTGGGGACCCTTCTCTGGAACCCCCAACTATCTGAGCTTTTTTGATCTAACTCACTTTAAAGACAACTGTGCACATTGCAAGAAGTGTACAGTGGTACTTCGGGTTACATACGCTTCAGGTTATATACGCTTCAGGTTACAGACTCCACTAACCTAGAAATAGTACCTCGGGTTAAGAACTTTGCTTCAGGTTGAGAACAGGAATTGTGCTCCGGCAGCGTGGCAGCAGCAGGAGGCCCCATTAGCTAAAGTGGTGCTTCAGGTTAAGAACAGTTTCAGGTTAAGAACGGTCCTCCGGAATGAATTAAGTACTTAATCTGACGTACCACTGCATAATGGGTGCTGTGCATAGTAATCTATAGTACTGTGCTGATTTTTATCCTATGATTTCCCCGACTATTCTTGCATCAATTTACAAGAAAGAAATTGCATTCAGAAATCATCAAAAGGGAGAGGAAATGTAGGTGAAATTATCACATGTGGAGTGCAGGGTTTCCCTCCCCAATTCGCCTTCCTTTTGTGGTTGCCAAGGTACCTGGCCCATGCATTGAGGGGCAGATCCAAGATGGCAGCCAGCAGAAGGCTAATGAAGGAGCTTGAATAAATCTGCCAATAAGGATTGAAGAATAGCCAAATGAATGAATCTAACCTAGTGACTTGTCAAGATCTTATTGCTCCTGACAACCCTCCTTTGATGGGGTGCATTCAGAATTGAAATTAACTTTCCAGCAGAGTATCCACTCAGCCCTCCCAAGATTATGTTTAGATCAATCACCCTAACATTGAATGCAGTGGCCAGGGGGTGTTTGAGAGTGTCTGTTCTTTCATTCTGCAAATTATCTCACCAATGCTTTTCATCCTGCAGTCTCCCTGGGTGCTTGTACTACAGATGTACAGCTTAGGGTGGTGCTATTGTGAGATAACTCCTCCCATAGTGCTTCCCAGATCAGGAAGCATGGGCCACTGGGGAGGCTGGAGAAATGTTTACTGGTACGTAAACTCTTCTGCAGATGAAGGAAACTTTTGTGTGTGAAATTGGAGGACAGATTTCAGCACAGCACTACTAAAACAGTTTGCATGTTTTCTGAAACGGCTGCTGCACATTAATTCCAACCCCTTTTGCTTCTATTGGTTTTAGGTGTAAAGTTGATGTTAGTGCGCTCCCTGGAAAACAGGCCAACCATTTGGAATTGCCCTTGGAGAAACAGCCTGGGTCCCTGTTGATGGTGATCTCTGTCATTCCCTGCTCAGGAGTTTCTATCTCTGATTTGTGCGTTTGCCCTCTGGGAGACCCCAGTGAGAGGAAACAACTTTTCCAGCGCTATGTGAGTTCAAAGACCTCCCCTTCTCTTTAAGGAAAATCAGGAGTGTGTGTGTAGAAGGGAACTGCACCAAAAAATGACGTCAAAGCCCAGATCCTAATCACATGTCTGTTAATGGGGGAATGAAGTATATCTCACACTAAATATTATGGCTGGTGTGATATAATCAATTGTCTGTACAGTTAGCCCCAAGCCATATGGGTGGTTTGCATTTGATAGTTCTCAAAACAGTAATTTCCTTTACTATTACAGAGCAGGAGAGAGAGAGAGAAAGATCTTTCTCCATCTTCCCCAAATTTGTTTCAGCTCTGTTTTGCACTTCCGATGTGACAATTGGCTATCAGATCAAGTTTAGTTAATTACAGAATGAGAATGGGGAAACTTTCCCATCCAAATGTTATTCGACTCCAGTTCCCATCAGCCCAAGCCAGCAGGGATAATAATGGGAGTTGCAGTCCGACAATATCTGAAGCGCCACATGATGCTCATCGTCACATTAGAGCACTGAACAGGAGCAGCCTGTGCCACTTAAGTAGGGTAGGTCACTGGTTTTAAATACATCCTTCTTGTGGGGGAAAAGAGGGGCAGATATGAAGAAAGCATAGCCTTCTTGCTGACATGCTTGCTTTCTATATGCAGGGAGTTTTTCTTTCCCTTTTTTCCCTTCCAACTAGGGGAAACATTCAAATATGAAATACTCCCAACCATCCCCTGCATTGATGCAATCCAGGAAAATACCCTGGATTGTAAGAGTGAACACAGCTGGTTCTTGAAATCGGATTGACTCTCTGTGCCATCCTGGGACACAGCATATTTATAGATTCATTTAGATTCCATTCTTCAACATTTCAAGCAAGCATGGGACAGCCGTGCATTTTTCTGTGCACTTGTATGTGGTGGGGGGAAAATGCCAGAAACATTTAGAGTTGTGTGAAATATAGGGTACAAAACAATCCAGAAATTTCCTTTCCAATACAAGGAGGAGTTAAAAATGACAGCTTTCTTTTTAAAAAT
Organism: Podarcis gaigeae; assembly: GCF_964106915.1. Lineage (NCBI taxonomy): Eukaryota > Metazoa > Chordata > Lepidosauria > Squamata > Lacertidae > Podarcis > Podarcis gaigeae. The sequence goes on along the minus strand of NC_139690.1, from coordinate 24,125,808 downwards.
GTTCTGTGCTATTGTGCTTTTCAGGCATTTATTTTTATGCAAATAGAACGAATGCAATTTTAAAACAGCTATAGATATTCAACTGCAATGTTGTCATCACCAGAAAATAAATTAGTCATGAGTTTATTGTTCAGGGGACTTGGGAGGGCAAGGAAGAGCCTTGAGCAGATCATAATTAAATGATTTCTTATAGTTTACTTACAGAGCTGTTGTCTAAATCACTATTTGGCCTTGCATAGAATTTGTTCTTTAAGAAAGGCATAATACAAATGCGTAAATAAAATAAATGTTTAAAAATATTTTAACTTCTTCTGACAATGTTTTCATTGCAGTGCATAAGGAACTCTTTCCATAACATAAAGGATATTGGATTTTTGCAAGTCAAAGTATTAAAAGCTGCTGATCTGTTGGCTGCTGATTTTTCTGGTATGAAATATTGCTGATCTAGACTTTAGATTATTTCCCCTAACATGTTATAGTAGAAGTTCCCAGCGTTGACCCCTTTTTTATCTTATGAAAAATAGAAAATACCAAAGAGAATACATATATGATAGTGGCATTTTTTTTAAGTGTATGAGTCTTTCATATTTATTTATACAGCATGATCACATCTTACATGTGTTAACTTGTGTGATTTCAATGATACACATTTGAAGGCAGGCTGGCTGAAATCATGCAAGTTAAATCCAAAAATCTCTTTTTGCACTGGGTTCCTCTGGAGGTTACCTGGCATGCAGGAGTGCCAGCTTGGCCCCACGACTGTGGGTACCTGGGGCTGTGGATGCCATGCAGTATGCATGGGATTGGCACCAAAACTTGTGGGTGCCTGGCCCCTTCATGAGGAATTTTGTGGGTGCTCTGGCACCAAGGGCCCCAGGGAGTTGGCACCTATGCTAGCATGGAAATAGATTTTAAGCTCTCCATCTTGCTTGCTGGGCAAGAAGAAGAGTTTGAATTTAATATCCCACTTTGTTACTACCCTAAGGAGTCTCAAAGCGGCTAACCATCTCCTTTCCCTTCCTGCCCCTTAACAAACACTCTGTGAGGTGAGTGAAGCTGAGAGACTTCAGAGAAGTGTGACTAGCCCAAGGTCACCCAGCAGCTGAATGTGGAGGAGCGGGGACGCGAACCTGGTTCACCAGATTACAAGTCTACTGCTCTTAACCACTACACCACACTGGTTCTCAAGGTTTGCTTGGTGAACTGGCTGTGGAACTAATAAGGATTCTCTTTTCCCCTCACCTGCTAGCCATTGGGTCGCTCCAAGGTTTGGGTACATGTGATTTTCATGCATATGCAGAACTCTTAGAACCGAACCCCCTTGTAAGATGTGATCATGCTGTATTTCAAACTTTTCTAAACTGCTTAATATTTTTCAAATCTCTAAGCATTGTGAATGGTGTACAATGTAAAAACAAGAGAAGAAATGAGATGGTGCACCTGCATCAACACAAGTGGACACCTTCACCTGCCTCAACTGCAGCAAAACATGTCTTTCCCATATTGGCCACAGCAGGCACTGCAACCTTCCATCAGGTTGACTTCACCCGCAAAGGCACACTCTTCCATGGTCTCCCGAGACAGGCGGATGCTAACAAGTCCTCTAAACAATAAATACGGGTTTCAATCAATAGAACAGTATGAAAACATAAAAACAAATAAAACTGATTTAGGGGGCCCACACACAGTATACCAGGGCCCAGTGTTATGGGTCAGGGAAAACCTGGCTTTAGTATATGTAGTAAGATTCATATACACATTAACACAGAACGAAAGCAAACAAACATATTGTTGTGCTGAAATTTGTCCTCCAGTTTTTCTGCAGAAGAGATTTTCATTTTTACATAGTATGTTCAGGGCACAGTAGAATGCAATCTACAGATGTACCTTGGATCCTGAATGCCCTGGATCTCGGACATTTTGGCTCCCAAATGCTGCAAACCCTGAAGTGAGTGTTCTGGTTTTTGAACGTTTTTTTTGGAAGCTGAACGTCCGACGGGGCTTCTGCGGCTTCTGGTTGGCTGCAGGGATTTCCTGCAGCCAATCAGAAGCTGCAATTTGGTTTTCTAATGTTTTAGAAGTCGAACAGACTTTCGGAATGGATTCTGTTTGACTTCCAAGCTACGACTGTGCTATACAAAGTAGAGTCACACTTGTTGCTCCACCCACATTTGCCTCTTACTCCACCCACTACTGGTACTCATCCCCTAATGCTGAAAAGTTTACACAATTTCTAAGCTGCCTTTCATCTAACATAGATCCCCGCTCGATTTATAGAAAAACACACACAATATAAACATGATAAATTATAAGGTTGCAAAACATTTTTCAGCAACGACAATGCCCCACATTTAAATAAGTAAAGAAATAATTCACACAGCGACAGCACCTCCTTGAGTAGACTGTTGTAAGGAAAATGCTGCGTCTTTAACGTGCTGGGGCGGTAAATGAGCGAGTTTTGCAAGGGAAGGATACCATTTGCGCAGCGCTGTTTTCTTGTTTTGCAATAACTTATTTCCCTGCAGCAGAGTCATTTTCCAGTTGCCCTCACATAGCCCTCTGCTAGCTGAGTAGAACTTTTCAATAGTTGAAAGGTTTTCTAATATGCGATTCCTGCAACTCAAGCAAAAAAATGCATTACTGAAAAGGCTATATTGGAAGCTCTGAAATGAGGAAAAGTGTCGTCAAGCAGTTTACCAAGATAACTGGCAAGTTTTTCTTCAGTGGTCAAATAATGTACTAACAAATTATATATCTGGCTTTCCTTCCCAGGAAAAAGTGACCCCTTTTGTGTGTTGGAGCTGGGGAAAGGCAGACTTCAGAGTTACACTGTTTACAAAAACCTTAATCCAGAATGGAACCAGGTCTTCACATTGTAAGTGGATTTGCATCTGAAACTTTATTTTAAGGTAGTTATTTGCTAGCCTTCATTGAAAGATCCCATAGAGCAGGGTTAAAACTAGTTCACAGAACTTATCAAGACAATTTAAGATCAGCATTGATTCAAGAGTCATAGAAGCTTGCCTACTTCTGTATTGCAGAGGGGTTTTGCATAATTTTTTTCCTAGAATCTACAGCAGCACAATATATTATTAGAATTAATTATCTGAGGCCATGCAAAGAATGATGCTATTTAGCTTAGATGCCAGTGATGTCAAAATGTTTAAGTCGAAATGCATTTTTTCAAAATACATCTTTTGCAACCTTCCTTCGTCTATTACCCACCTTTAACCAGCAGGGCTTGGGGTGTGCTACAGTAATTTAAAACTCAGAATATCAAACAAATTACAGGAATAGAGTGCTTCCTGAAAAGATACACCTCTTAAGTTTTAGAAATTTTTTATGTGACATAACACACTGTGTTTGCATTGCAATGTTGTAAAACACATAAGGTATTTTGGTTATTATTGTATGCCCTATTGGCCTCTTGCCATAGACTTCTTTTTTGTGAACTTTTAAATTCTTACATAGACATACATTACGTTTGTTTAGATCTTGACTTTTGTCATTCCTTTGTATCTGTGAATCTCACCAGCCCCGTTAAAGACATCCACGATGTTCTAGAAGTGACAGTGTTTGATGAAGATGGAGATAAGCCTCCCGATTTCCTGGGCAAAGTTGCGATCCCTTTACTGTCTGTGAGTTTTTCTCTTTGGCTCTGTGTTATCGCTCCTGCCTTGATGGTTTCAGTGGGATATGGCTACCTAGCCTGTTGTGTGTAGGAACTGTGCTGAAAAGAACAAAATGCTTTGTGATTCGTAAGCTTCAGTCAGTATTTATGATGGTCCTTTATGTTGCAAGTGGGGTAGCCTTTCAGTCAAATACTGTGATTAATTGATAGAAAGAGAACGGAGATAACGTTGGCTCATCAGCTTGATTTCCCTTCGGAATATAATATTATGCTCTCTCTTCTTTCTTCCCTTTATTTTTTTGTACTCCAGGTGAGTAGTACCAAGTGAGTTGCTACACATTTTTTCTCCAGGTGGTTTCAGAACTCTCTTAGGTGCCTGTTGTTGCCAATTTATGAGTGAAAATGGGCGTAATATTTAAAGAGAAGTCATGAGTGTTCTTCCTTTTCATAGTTAGGGCACCCAGTGGTGGATGATGTCCTCTTGGTGCCCAGGGCAGGTGTGCACAGCTGTGCTGGGTGGGGAAACAGGGTATGGAGGGCAATATGAGGAGGACACAGCAAGACAGGCATGCATTTTCTAATCAGTCTGGATTTGACTGATTGGAAGGGTGTGGATCTGTTGTGTCCTCCTGATGCCCTGCCAGCCCCATGCTGTTTTGCGAAGCTGGGGTGTGCAATCAGGCTCACAAAGCAGTGTGGGGTTGGTGGGGGCAGTGTGAGGAGCAAAATGCGCCCTTGAAGAAACCGTGCCTGGGGAAATGACCCCTCCCTCACCCCGCCCACGCTATGCCTCTGAAGGCATCTTCTTCCCTTTTGTGGCATTTTGCATGACAGATGTGCATTCAGTTCCACAAATCGGGTCCTCCTTTAAAGAGGGCACATATTGCGGTGAGACCTGGAAAACCAACACCCTTTGTTGTGGGTAGGTACGATTGGTCAGCCACAAGACCCGATTGGTAGGTCCCTCGAAGTTGGGTGCAATATAGCCAATGGGCACAGTCCAAATGGTTTGAGGGACCTATTTATGCCCATGCACGTGACCCAGAGCGTCCTCTGTTGGCTCGTGCATTGGAACACCCGCCCACCTCTCCCTACTTTTAGGGCTTGCACTTGACTTTGCTATGCCGTCGTGTGTCGTCTGTCATTGGGATGGGGGCATGGCAGGAATTTCCCCCACTTGGCTGATTGGCTGTTGCCATTGGGGTTTCGCCTGCCGCGTAGCAAATCGTCACAACCTGTAAGGTTGCGGATAGGCTGTGGTTCAGGTGATAGGGATGGGAGAATGCTCTCGCCATCCCTATGTGAAGGGTATTCAGTTAAAGGAATCCAGGGACATGATGGTTTGGTCAACCCCTGAGAGGGGGTTGTGCCCATGCCTGAGTCCAGGGGGACATTTGGGTGGCAGAGTTAGCCCATTCCTAGCTTTCCACTTATCCAGGTGTTCACCCTTGGCTGACCTATGGTGGAACCCTGGGTCAGCGCTATCTGCATGGTAGGGAGCTAGTCGAACCAGAGCCAATGCAACAAGTCACTTTCTGTAATCAATAAAGTTGTGGCCTAAATTCTGCCAAAAAACAAACCAAAAATTTGAGTCAAATGTGAATTTATTTAGGGGGGAGGTTTCTGTGTTTGAACACACAAAGGCTGGGTCAGCAGTTAGCCTTGCCTGTCGTTAATGGTGCTTATGGTGGGATGCCAAGGGGTATTTATGGGGTGGGGTGGGCATTTGGCATTACCAGAGTGCTTTAACAGTAAATCCATCTTCCCAGGGAACTCTGGGAATTGTAGTTCTATTGGGGGAATAGGAGTCTCTTAACAATATTCTGCACTCTCATCAAACTACAGTTTCCAAGATTCTTTGGGTGGAAACCACGACTGTTTAAAATGTTATGATACTGCTTTATAACGTTATAGGTTTGAGAGGGTCCATTTGGATGATACCCATGAGTCCCTTTGAAACCTGTAATCCTCTGTATATCAGGTTAGAAGCTATAAGTGGAAACATGCTGAACTGGTCAGACTAGTTGTTTTGAAAGATAATGGCCTTAGTTGGCCTGTTAAGTACTATCACTTGCATATCTGAAGAGGTTGTCCTGTTGCCATAGAGACACACGGATGAACTTTCCCCTACATTACCTGGCTGGAGGCCGCATCATCCTAGAATAGAGAACAATACACTAAGGAGGGGGGGGGGTCTGTGTGAGAGAGTTTGGGCTGATGCTCTGTGGCGGACCCAAAGCTGTGACTTAAGGCTTGACCCCAGTGGGAAAGCAAAATCTGCCGGGGTGTAAATGCTGATTGTATATATGTGTAAATAAAACCATATGTCCTGCAGATACAGTCTCTGTTGACCTTCATTCCAGGAAAACTGAACCCTGGGTAAGCACAGGTACTCTTGAAGTCTCTTGCTTATTGGAGATTGGGGTTTCCTCAACAATACATATAGTACCTTGGTTGGATGCAAGCCTTAATTTTTTAGATTAGAACGGTAGTTTTATCACTTCCAAGCTTCATATTCCTCTTTCAACCTTGAACACAGCACCACCGCCCCCTTTTTCACAATGTCCTTGACTTCGGGACTGCATTAAGCCCCTTCTGTATAGGCTATAGCTGCTCAATGCTTGCTCAGACTTTTTTTTTTGGAACGGCCTGCATCATGTGACGGGCCGTTTGATGTTTACAGGGAAGGAACAACTCCTTAACATCTTTTATTCAATTTTTGATGACTCTGTTAATTTCTCCCTGAGTCCTCGTATCCCTGATGTTACTGGACAGGAGCGGTGTGAGCAGCTGGTCTCCTGGAGAGCAGGCGCCTGCCAAATGGTCTATGCGAGAGGCAGCCGGCTGTGTGAGATGACAGTGAGAAGATGTTAGATTCTGATTCCACCCCCCCCTCCTTGATTTTATAGACATTTGTCAAGTGTCCCTCAGGATTTGCATAACAAGGCAGGCAAGAGGAGGCAGCGGGAGGGGAGGAGAAGTCTCTCTCTCTGTGTCTGCAATGTGAGAAAACTCCAAACTATTTCGTCCAGTTTCTTTGGCCACATTCACACCATACATTTAAAGCGCTATGATACCCTTCTCACCATTGAATACCTCCTTCGTTCTTTTAGAATGGCAATGGCGCCCACCTGAGAGGTTGCGGTGAGTTCTGGGTGGGGAAAAAAGGCCTACCTACCCCCCTCACAGAGCTACAATTCCCAGAGTAGCTCTTCACGGGGAACTTTGGGAATTGTAGCTCTGTGGGGGAATAGGAGCCTCCTAACAAGTCTCACTGTTTCTTTCCTGGCAACTAAAGATATGTAACATAGGCACCAGGTGAGCCTCCCTTAGGAAATCTGGCATATAGTTGGCTGATATATTTTTGGTATCTTCTGGGACCATAGGCCATGGCATTCGAAGGAGCTTGGAAGTCTGAACACAGTGTATTGCGTGACGAGTTTCCACCCCCCACTCAGTGGAGGCGGCAAAAGAGGGAGATCCCCAGTCGTGCCTGCGTTAAATAGGGCAGGCCACGCTCCTTGAGCCAGCCGATTGGCTGTTCAGGGGGTGACGCAGCCAGGGATTCCCTCAACCACGTGGAGGCTGAGTGCTAGCTGCCACACATGGTGGGGGCGTGAAGCCCGCAACACCACCTCCTTTTGCAGGGCGGAAGTGGCTTACTTTCCAAGTGCTGTGGGGAGAAAACAAGACCTCCTGTTTCTTCCTGTGAGATCTCGGCGGCCATTTTGTCCATCGCAATTTCACATGCTCTCTCGCACCTTGCTCTCATCCCAAAAAAGGGGCTGCAATCTTGTGCAGCACCCAGAACCGCATGTTTTGGGGCACCACACAGTATCTGGGCCAGAGCAAGGTGCGCAAGCCTGGGAGTGCGTCCCGGAAGACACATGTTCCGGTTTTGTATCAGAAAAAGTTGGAACGTATGTACAGTGGTCTTCGGCATTTTAAATATTCCACATGTTTCACATTTCGTATCTACAGCAATCTTGCAAAGATGGTTTCAGTATTGCAGAGACGGAGGAGGTAGGTTGGTTGGAGACTGAGAGATTGTGGCTTTCCTAAATTCATCATTGAATTTATGGGGTTTTTGGTAGTAACTTTGCTTCATCAGTTGTCCGGCCAAACAACCTATTGCTATCTGGAAGAAAAATAACTATTTAAAATTGTAAATAACTGGAGCGAATGATTCCCTACTGGCTGGTCGGGTTCTGGAGTGTGCTTTGCTTGTTGGCTCTGTGTTATGTTTTAGACTTGTTTCAGTAAAGAATAATACCCCTAATGTGAAGCTGGACCCTGATATTTTAAATCTCTGCTTTTGTTTTCTTAGCCAATTATGCTCTTTTAAAGCATGATCTCTCCAATTTAAGAGAAATTCAAGCAGAGTACTGTTTAGCCGTTGAACTGATGCCTGTAGCAGAATGAGGTGCAGAAGCCCCAAAGCTGGTATTTAATCTGTATATTAAATAGGAATTGGACTTTCCCTCTTCTATCAGCCAGCATTCACCCCACTGTGGTGATGAGCAGCACTCAGAGGCTTAGGAGTTGGATGCAGGCAAAGCACCTTAGGATGAAGGATGCTCATGCAGGATGCTCTGTGGGAATCTCTTTGCCTCTGCTCATGCTCCGCTTGCAGATAAAACAAAAGCACTGTCTCTCCAGCGTGCACCCTATAGCATTGCTGTGAAAACTGAAGCGCACTTGGTGATATTCAGCTGAGATTCTTATCTTTTTCTCATTTTTTTTATTTCTTTCAATTTGCAGATTAGAAATGGTGAGCAAATTTGCTACACACTGAAGAACAAAGACCTGGAACTTCCCTCAAAAGGTGCCATCTACTTGGAGCTGGATGTTCTATTTAATCCTGTAAGTCGAATGGCTTCAGAGAATCGCCCTTTTCCTAGGAACATAGGAAGCTGCCTTACAGAGCAGATACTCTGCCAATGAGCCTGGCCTACCTCGCAGGCTTGTTGTCTGGATAAAATGGTTAGGGGAGTTTGGTGCTAGGAGATCTAGTAATCTACACAAGTCTGGATGGGTTAAAAGAGTTGGTTGCTGAAGTACCAAACCAAGATGGAGCATCTGAACATAAACACCAAAGTCATGCAATTATTTATATTCTTTCAAAGGTAAAAGCCAGTATCAGAACCTTTTTTCCACGTGAAAGGCGGTTTTTGGAAGACAACCGCAAGTTTTCAAAGAAGGTATGTTTGTGTCTCAGCTGGGATTGTCTTTGTCCTTTTTGTTGTGGTTTTAACAAAATTTTGTACATAAGAAACAATAGTTTGTGGCCGCAGAACATGAAGGCTTTGTTTTAAACATAAGGAGAGTTCCAAATTGGAACTCTTTAGTTTGTTTCATATATACAGTGGTACCTCTGGCTACGAACTTAATTCGTTCAGGAGGTCCATTCTTAACCTGAAGCCGTTCTTAACCTGAGGTACCACTTTAGCTAATGGGGCCTCCCACTGCTGCCATGATGCCACGGCGCGATTTCTGTTCTCATCCTGAAGCAAAGTTCTTAACCGAGGTACTATTTCTGGGTTAGCGGAGTCTGTAACCCGAAGTGTTTGTAACCTGAAGTGTGTGTAGCCCGAGGTACCACTGTACATCGACTGCTTTTTGGTCTAAGGGCTCCCAGACAGTTGCACAGCCTATTGATACAAAAGAGAGCTGCAATAAATAGACTAAAACAATCAAAACACTATAAAATAGCAAAATCATCAAATCTCCACCAGTTGTACTGAATCTGCATTCAGACTCTTACTACAGATGTGGCTCCCCAGAAATCCACCTCTCACTTGCAAATTGGGTTAACTCACTTACATAAATTACATGCTCCAGTCTCTGACCTAGGAGCAAGTCAACAGCCAGTTGCTCACGGGGAGTTCCCTTAGCCTCATTGCATGCCAAAGGAGAGACCCAAAAGGGTGACCTCCTCTATCGAGCAGCTCATTTGGTGTCAACTCACCATCCACAATCACTTCCAAATAAATACCATGCCCCCTGCCCCTGAAATCAGCTACAGCTGTGGCAAAGTTTTTACTCTTGACAAGTCAGGCTAGGTGGCCACACTGGCGGAGGAAGGGGGTTGCAGGGGTGCGGTCTGCTCTGGGTGCCATCCCTGAGGGGGGCAACATCAGCGCACCCCACACTTGCCATGCCCCCTGGACGCTTGCCGCGGGAGGCTAGTGCCCAGCTAGGGATGCTCACTGTTTGGGCAGCTAGCCCTGCCCTCGCAGGCTGGCTAGCCCCACCTCTGCGCCACTCCGGGTGTCGGAGCAGGTAGCTCCGCCTCTGGGTAGCCAAACCTTGCCTCTACAGCAGGCTGCTGTTCTACAGGTACAGTGGAAAAGGGCTGGGGAGGCTAACGTTGGTACCTACCTCCCAGCCAGTGATCGTCCTGCTGTGGCTACCTGCCCCCCTTCAATAATAGTTGTCTCCTATCATTTTGTCCTTTAGCATTGGTGGAATAGTCAAGGAGGAGTAAATAGATTTGTTGACACATTCCAAGCACACAGACTTAACTAGAGAGGGCATTTCCACATGCAGAAAGGTTAGATAGATACGCAAGAGCTTGCTTTATTTATTTATTTGAATTTTTTTTATCATGCCCCTGTTCCTTTTTGTTTTGTTTTTAAAGTCCTCCTTGTTTTGAATCTTCTTTTCCCTCCCACCTCATGCTCACCAGATCTTGTCGAGAAACGTTGACCGTGTGAAAAGAATCACTATGGCAATATGGAACATGATACAGTTTCTCCAAAGCTGCTTTCTATGGGAATCTCCCGTCAGGAGTGTGATAGCATTTGTGGTAAGTGGCTAAGCCTTCTCACAGAATTAAATGTGTTCTCATAAATGACTTTTCTCAGTAGATGACTGTGAAATGCTCCTTGTTATGATGGGCTGTGTATGTGTCTGGAGGAATGGGCTATTTATATTTCACAGAGCCATGTGGAGTTGAATTGCACCTCTATTTGGAGGTCTAAGTCTAATTTGGAGATAAAGAACCATAGGGAGGAAGAGCTTGGGCTTTGAATTTGTCCCCCACCCTCAGTTAACAGCATTTGGAAAGCAGACTGAGGGAGCAAACAGGTCCCCTGGTCACATTCTTTCCCACTGTGGCAAAATCTCTGTTCAAATTATAGAAATTGGGTTGCATCCAATGACATTTTGCTCAGAGTAAACCTATTGAAATTAAGGGGCCTAAATTAGATATACTCATTAATTTTAATTGGTCTACTGTGAGTCGAACTCAGTTGGATAAAAAGCATTTCCCCTACATTGGGATATATACATATAAACTAGCATGTGCAAATTATTTGCAAATCTGTCCCCTTTCTTGGCAATGGAAGAGTAGTCACTATTAACTCTAGGGTAAAGTTTACATTACATTTCCAGGCAAGCATATAAATCCTGCTACAAAATCTAGTATTAGGTGCAGAATCAAATGTCCTGATAACATATTCAAAACCAAAAGTTCCAAATGGATATTTCCAGCTGTAAGAACTAGAAATTGTGTAGGCAGTGTCTGGTAGATTGTCAATATTTGGGGATGGGTCTATCGACATCCATATAGCAGCTGGCCTTTCCAAAGTTGTGCAGAACAACCAGGAACAGGTAAATCTGCTTATTTATTTGTATGCAAGCAACAAAATTGCATTTTGATGCAAAATCTGGTGTGTGGCCTTACATAATATACGTACACAAACACACTGAAATCTTTGCACATAGTCACACGTCATAGACAAATATCTTGCCTACACTTGGCCCTAATGTGATAGCTTTGCCTATGAGCCCCTACCTGTAGCAGCCATTGACCAAGTCAGTGAGAGCTAGTCTTCTGTTTGCTCTTAACAAGGTTGTCATGTCACCAAATCTGATTAGCTGCACTGTGCTGTGACACCAATACCATGTTGTGGAAGCGGTGATGGGACCCTTTTCAGCCTGAAGGTCACATTCCCTTGTGGGTAACCTTCTGAGGCAGAGGGTATGTTTCAGTGATGGACATTGCCTAATATGAGCAACAGATTTGATATATATGCCTTTGTATAGTATAAAGTACTAAGGCAGCAGGACACAGGTGGCACTGTGGGTTAAACCACAGAGCCTAGGACTTGCCGATTGGAAGGTTGGTGGTTCAAATCCCCGCGCTGGGGTGAGCTCCCAGCTCCTGTCAACCTAGCAATTCGAAAGCACATCAAAGTGCAAGTAGATAAATAGGTACCGCTCCAACAGGAAGGTAAACGGCATTTCCATGCACTGCTCTGGTTCACCAGAAGCGGTTTAGTCATGCTGGCAACATGACCCGGAAGCTGTACGCCGGCTCCCTCAGCCAATAAAGCAAGATGAGCGCCGCAACCCCAGAGTCAGTCATGACTGGACCTAATGGTCAGGGGTCTCTTTACCTTTACCTTACTAAGGCAGCAGTAGGGAGCCCTTTCCATTTCAAGGGACACATTTCCTCATGAGAACCACATACCAGGGCTCGGTGTGGGGAAAGAGACCAGGCACAATCATCTCTATCCTTCCCTCACCCAGGCAAACAAGAGGCGTTACCACACATTCCAGCCAGGTAAAATGACAGAAGGAAGTCTAAGAGCTGGGTCAGAGAGGGTTTGTGAGCCTGGGGAGCATGGCCTGGGAAGTGTCCCAGTCAGGGGTTTAGCAGTCTGCGGTTGCGCAGGGGGAGGGAGGTCACTGTCAGGCTCCCCCTCCCTCACGGCTGGCAGCCAGCAATGGGAAAACAAAAAGTTCTTACCATGTTATTTTATTCAAAATTCACAGAGAGAGATGGACTCTCAGATAATGGCGTAGCTCCAAGTAAAGTTCCACCCCTCTGTCTCTCCTGTTCTACTTCAACCCTGCGCTAGCTGACCTGCGCTTTTTGCCTCTGAGCTTTCTGTTCTACTACTCTCAATGCACATCGGGTCCTGGAGGGGGGTTCAGAAATGCTTTCCAAAGACACTGAATCTGTCAGCTGTCTCTCCCCTGGTGCTTTTTCTTCCTGCTACTCTCCCAATATTTCCTAGCTCTTCCCCTCTGCAGCCTCTGAACTATGACCTTCTGCAAACCGCTATTCTAAATCAACAATGTCCTCCTGTTCTTGGGAAGGTTCAGGAAGGGGTGGGTGGTCTTCACCATTCCTTCTCAGTCCAGTCCCTGACAGTCACAGACTCATTACTATTTCTGCAGCAAGCCCCCTTTCTGCAGTGTCCTGGAGCCCCCCAGTCAGCCTGAAAGGGGCACTTTTTAGCCATGGAGAAGAAGACTTCTCACCCTCTGTGCTGACTGGGGTTCCTCACCCCTGCAGTAGAACAAGAGAACATTCAGCACTGTCCTGTTTTTTTAAAAATTATTATTCATATTACTTAACTGTATATGGTTGACCACTGATAAAATTATCTTGGTGTGTTATTGAAATAAATTCTCAGTCTTGATTCAGAGCCACTTGCTCATTTTGCAGAAGTTTGTGTTCTGGTTCTAAATTGTGACCTGCCCTTAGTGGGTGGATATGATTCTGGGCTGATTTGTCAGGATATGTTGATAGACCTTTTCCGTTCCATCTCTGAGTTTCTGCAAAGCCTCGTTTTCTTTAAATTAACGGTTTGGTTACACCCTAGCAGCTCTTGGGTGTGCCACTTGCCAGAATAATGCAGGAAATAATTCTGCCCTGATTCTCATCATCTTTGGTCGTTCTCTCACTCTTTAGCCTATATTGGTTGAAAATAAAAATAGGAAAGAGTCTCATCAGCAAGTCCCAGCAGCCAAAATCCCACTGTTGTTTTTTTCAATTGTGACTTCAAATCCACATCCTCCGCTCTCATCCACACACACACACACACAAGCACACAAATTCATATATTTAATTTATATGATTTCATTTAGGAGTCTCATCCCACAAAATATCTTGAAGCAATCTCACAGTTAAGAGCCTCAATGACAAAACAATTAGCAACAATTCCATATATATTTTCATGATCTCTTTGTGTTAATAGATCATCTATTAACGTTTAGTTGTTTTTATAAGGATGCTTTCTGTCTTCTGATGGAAACAGCTGGCTAGTATCGTGGTGGGCAGGTACATGACTAGGATCTAGGGATGGCTGAACCTGTAAATTTTCAGTTTCTCTCGATTTCTCATTTCCCCCAATCATGAGCTCATTTTCATTTCACTATCAATTTGTATGCCACCTTTCTGTGTTACTATACCCAAGGCAGTTTAAAAGCTGAAGAAACAACTAAATAGACAGCAAAGATCACACACGTAATAACAATCTGATCCAATGCAAAAAAATTCAGTCTGTTGCATTCCTGTATGAGTTTGCAAACTTTTCTTTAAAAAACCCCAAAAGTGCATGAAAATTTATACACATTTTTGTGTGTGCTTCTCCTAATGAATGCAAAAGTGAAACATATTCCAAGATTCCTCCTTTTAATAGTGTTTGGGAAGTTGCTTTGAATTGCCTTCTAAATCTCTGCTGAAAAGCTCCCTCTGCAGATTTTTGGTCCTGAAAGTTACGCCTGCCACATGGAGCTAATTGCTACCACTGGGTAATACATATTTTAAAAACATTTTAAAGGTAAATTTTAAGCGTTGGATTGCTGTTGTGGGGAATTATGCATCGTTGCACATTCTGCTTATAATTTTTTCTTCGGAATAATTACCCCTTCTATTGACAGTTTGCCAAGTATTAATGGTAATTATGCCATTTAATGAAATTACAGTTTTCTTAATGCAATTACTGTAATATGAGGGAAATTAAAAGGACGTTGTATTTGACTGTCTCTCCTCCACCCTTACTCCAGCCCTTTAAAAGTCTGTACAGACAAGTTTGTATGCAAGCTGGGGCTTTTTCTTATGAAATATGCCTTACTTGAATGAAGGCTTAAGCGGCCTCACCAGCTTTGATGATACAGGAGGGTAAATAGAGAGAACCAATATGAGTTTTCTACAATACTAGCTCTACCATTAGGCAGAGTAAGGCAGCCACCTCAGACAGCAGATATTGAGGGTGGGGCCCTCAGATGGAGGACATATTCCCATCACCAGTTTTGAACTAAGTCAAAGGGTTTTTTTTAACCAGTCCAACTGAATTCTAAACGTGAAATCAGAGGGCACCATCTGGTAGCAGACTTCTTGATTTCCTACTCTCACAAAACAAAATAAAAATCATGTTCATCAGCTAAAATAGACTTGGTCACCTCACCTCGAAAAAACTCCCCTGTAGAATTGGAAAAGTTTAGACAAGGGCAATGTTCAAGGGGATGGAGTAACTCTGTTATGTGGAAAAGTTGCGGCATTTGGGACTTTTTAGTTTAGGGAAAGAGGGAGGCGGGTGGTGCTGTGTGTTAAACCACAGAGCCTAGGACCTGCTGATCAAAAGGTCAGCGGTTTGAATCCCTGCGACGGGGTGAGCTCCCATTGTTCGGTCCCTGCTCCTGCCAACCTACCAGTTCAAAAGCAGGTCAAAGTGCAAGTAGATAAATAGGTACCACTCTGGCGGGAAGGTAAATGACATTTCTGTGAGTTGCTCTGGTTCTCCAGAAGCGGCTTAGTCATGCTGGACACATGACCCGGAAGCTGTACACCAGCTCCCTAGGCCAACAAAGCAAGATGAGCGCTGCAACCCTAAAGTCGTCCACAACTGGACCTAATGGTCAGGGGTCCCTTTACCTTTACCTTTAGTTTAGGGAAAAGACCATCACTATTGACCACATATAAAACCTCTCAGTTCAGAGGCAACATGCCACTGACTACCAGCTGCAGTGGGGTCACCTATGGCAGAACACTATTTATTTATGGCATTTATGTCCCATGTTTTTCTCCAAGGGGCTCCAGATATGGCACACATGGTTCTTTCCCTCATTTAACTCCCACAATAACCCTGTGAGCTCAATTGAGAGTCAGTGACTGGCCCGAGCTCACCCAGTGAGCTTCATGGCAGAGTGAGGATTTGAACCCTGGTCTCTCAGGTCCTAGTCCAGCACTCTGTCAAGGAGCCATCAACGAGCCAGGTCAACCACAGGGCAGGCACACATATGGGAGGCACAGAATGCAATTAGCTCTTTATTAACAGAAAATAACAATGCAGCAGAGTCCTCCAGCCTGTATTAATCCAGCTGAGATGTTACTGAAACTGACCACTAGCTGCATCCTCTCCTTCTAGCCTTTCAGTCTGGATCCTTCCCAAGCAGACAAAACCTGCATTGATGGGGTGAGCTCCTCCTCTGGGCCTGCCTGATCTGTTGCTCAGCAAATGTGCAAGTCTCTCCTTGAACAGGGTGTCAGAGGGGGAGGAGAGTCAGCAGGACTGGGACAGTCTGTGCTCACACTGTGACTCTCGACCTCTAACTATGTCCTGGAAGGGCCTCCTTCTCTTGACCGCCTTTGATCACTCAACCCAGCTCCCAGCTTGTCTCTTCTGCAGATTTCTCTTCAGTCTCCCACCACCAGAATCTGGTATCTAAATCTTCAGAGCCCACCCAACTCCCACCAATCAATCTTCCCCATTTAGCCAGTCTCTGACACTAACCAGTACCCCACCATACAACTGCTATCACCTTGTGGGCTTCCCATAGGCATCTGTTTGTGGGATTCCCATAGGCATTTAGTTGGCCATTGTGGGAAACCATAGCATTGTGGGATGCTGGACCCTTAGCAGGGCTCTTCATAGGTATCATATGAAAAAGCTTTATATGTCTCTCATGGTCTGTGTACATGGCCTCTGATGTACATCTCTTCCTATTCGATAAATTATAGCCCTTCTCCCCATTACAAACATATGGTCATCCCCCATTATTTTGCACGCTGTCACGAGTGTCACAGCCCCTTTGGGTAAAACCCAGGAGGGCAGACTCTGGTGGAAGGTGAGGAGGAATGGGAGAGGGAGGCTACAACACAGGAGCAGAGTGGGAAGGTGGTGGTCCCCTTCTCCTCTGGTGGGGGCTGAAGTGCTGGCTCCTCCCTCCCCTCTGGTGAGCATCACCAACGTTTGGGGAGGTAGATGATCTCCAGGTTCTGGCTGGACAGGATTTGGAGGGGGAGGCAGGTCTAGTTCTGTCTCCCATGAGAAAGTGGTGCCTCCAATGAACATATTTATATTTTCTGTGCATGCAGAGTTGTAGCTTGGGTGGGCCACACAAGTGGTACAGATCCTATATATGTCATATTTTTGCTGCTCTGAACATTGCAACTTACCCATAAGAACACAAGGAGAGCCTGCTGGATCAGGCTTTTCATATTTATCTAGTGTTCCACACTGGCCACCCATGATCTCTCAAGTGTGCTGAGCCACAAATGGTGGATACCTTTATTTTTGCGCATTGATGCTGTGGTGCTTGGGAAGAGAGAGCAATAAGGTGCCTTTAGAAACATGGAGTGATGCTTTTGATCCAACTACCTCGGTATTGTCTACAGCAGGAGTCAGCAAAAGTTTTCAGCAGGGGGCCACTCCACTGTCCCTCAGTTTGCCTACCCATGGCCTACACTGACCGGCAGTGGCTTTCCAAAGTTTCATGCAGAGAACATGGAGATGTCAGAGACTGAACCTTCTTCATGCAAAGCAGATGATCTACCACTGAGATACAGCCTTTCCAAAGCTAACCTTTGTTCCATTTTGAATACTCTTCGTGGCTTGCTAGTCCTGCCTTTCATTTTGTTTTGCTGATTTGGTCCACCCTCCTGGTTCTTAATAACTTGTGCAAGCATTTTATGGCAGGAAGGAAGAACTAAAAAACCCAAACCCAGCAGAAAGGAAACAAGGAGACAATTCAAACTGCTTGCATTGCCCTGAACTGTCAGAGAACTGAGCTCAGTACTTACATTGCCAACTAGCTAGCTTGTGTGTGTGTGCGTTGGTTGGTTTCCGAAGCTTCAGAGCTTTATCATTTTTGTTTCTAAGCTGTCATTTTTATTAGTCTCCCTGGCTGTTCTCTTTTTTGGACTCAGTTAGATGGTGCGTCTTCTCCATTGTGCGCCTGGGCTTGGCAAGCAGTGGGTCCTTTTTACTGCCATATGAGGTGGGCGTGCTTGCGGCAGTAACCTGTAATTATACCCACCACAGGTGACAGTTACAAGAGAACGGCGGCAATAATTTTAGCTGCCTGATCTGATGTTTTCTGGAGAGAGAAACCCCCCATCGTGGTCCCTTCACCCACCTCTGTGGCTCAGTGCTGTCTGTGAGCTGTTTTTCACTCGCCTTGAATTGTTCTGTGTTTTTTTACTCACCATAGTTGCCAGAATTTATTTTTATGTACTGCATCTCTTTATTTTAATACCCATAAAATGCCTATTGATGTTTGTGGTGGCAGTGAGGAGAGCTTCTATAGTACAAGAATGGATGGGGAATACTAGCCATGATGGCTATGTTTTACCTCCAACATTGGCAGCTGTAGGCCCCTGAGTATCACTTTCTGAGAATAACAGGTGTGGAGAGGACTCAGGTCTTGCTTGCAGGCATCCCAGAGGCATCTGGTTGGCCACTCTGAGAACAGGATGTTGCACTAATTGGGCCTTTGGCCTGGTCCAGCATCACTCTTCCTGTGTTCTTATGGGTTATTGCATCTTCCATGGGAGAGGCTGATTTAGGACATGGGAAACAGCTGTGTGCCAAGTCAGACCATGTATCTCAGGATTGCCTCTGAATCCCACTTGCCAGGAATCATGAGTGGAGAGAGTGGCTGTTGCACTTAGGTCCTGCTTGCAGGCTCTCCACAGGCATCTGGTTGGCCACTGTGAGAACAAGGATGCTGGACTAGATGGGTCACTGGCCTGATCCAGGAGGCTGTGGATATGTTCTTATGATCTGCCAGGGCTCTTCTTACATTCTTCCTGTGCTTTGTGTCAGGAGATGCATTTTGGTTCCCTCCTTGTCATTGGGCCACCAGATGTTAGGGCTGACAACACATTTTCCTCCAACACAACATTATGTGGTGGTTCATTTTCCATCCTGGGAAATCATTCCACTTGTTTCTCGATAATCAGATAATCACTTGATAAAAAAATGGGCTCACCCATTTTCATCATATTTGGGGCTGCAGTGTGGGAGTGGTTGTGAGGAAATCTTTATGGGTGCATGAAAGTCCCAGCACTTTTAGGTGAGGGTTCTTAATATATGACGAGGTAGCCAGGGTCTCCCTCTTTCTTTCCCTCTCTCTTTATTAAAACCTTAAAGCTAAGGCAGAACTTCCAAGTGGTGGTGTGGCTACATTAGGCAGGCAAACTGCCGCGAGCTTTGAAAATAAGGGTCAGAATGCCCTATGGGAGGGGGGAATAGAGTGCTCTATGACAGGTGTGCACAATCATTGTCCCTCCAGGTATTGTTGAACTACAACTTCCATCAGCCCTTACAAGCCTAGCCAATAAGAATTGCTGCCATCATAGGAGAAGGAATGTTTCTGATACTGATATTCCAATATTTTGTTACCAGTACCAAATATTTTGTTGGCTTCTCTGTATAAACTATCAGCATGTCCCTCATTATGCTGTGTACAGTTCTGGTTGCCACAACTCAAAAGTATACAGTAGAGTTGGAAAGGGTTCAGAAAAGGGCAACCAAAATGATAAAGGGGGTGGAGGGTCCACCCTATGAGGAAAGGTTGCAGCATTTGGGACCTTCTAGTTTAGAGAGAGCAATGACAAACCTAGACAGCATCTTAAAAAGCAGGGACATCACCTTGCCAACAAAGGTCCGTATAGTTAAAGCTATGGTTTTCCCAGTAGTGATGTATGGAAGTGAGAGCTGGACCATAAAGAAGGCTGATTGCCAAAGAATTGATGCTTTTGAATTATGGTGCTGGAGGAGACTGTTGAGAGTCCCATGGACTGCAAGAAGATCAAACCTCTCCATTCTTAAGGGAATCAGCCCTGAGTGCTCACTGGAAGGACAGGTCCTGAAGCTGAGGCTCCAATACTTTGGCAACCTCATGAGAAGAGAAGACTCCCTGGAAAAGACCCTGATGTTGGGAAAGATTGAGGGCACAAGGAGAAGGGGACAACAGAGGATGAGATGGTTGGACAGTGTTCTCGAAGCTACCAGCATGAGTTTGACCAAATTGCAATGGAAGACAGGCGTGCCTGGTGTGCTCTGGTCCATGGGGTCACAAAGAGTCGGACACGACTAAACAACAAGTTTAGAGAGAAGCTGAGTTAGAGGTGACTTGTTAGAAGTTTATATAAGCATGCATGGCATCAAGAAAATGGATAGAAAAAGGGTTTTCTCCCTCGTAACACTTTTCCTCATGGACATCCAATGATGCTGAATGTTGGAAGATTCAGGACAAATAAAACATAGTACTTCTTTATGCAGTGTGTACTTAAACCATGGGATTCATTCCCACAGGAGGTAGTGATGGTCATCATCTTGGATGGCTTTAAAAGAGGATTAGGCAGATTCATGGAGGAGAACCCGATCAGGGACTACTAGCTGCAACAGAGGCATTATGCCTTTGAATGCCAGTGGCTAGGAATCGCAGGTGAGCAGAGCACTGCAGGGGGTGAGGGTGCTGTTGTGCTTGAATCCTGCTTATGGGTTTCCCACAGACCATGGTGAGAACAGAATGTTGGACTAGATGGGCCACTGGTCTGATCCAGGAGGCTGTTATGTTCTTATAAGTGGTATGTGTGCATGCACATGGAAACTTACAGAGTGTAAGAGGGAGACTTGGAGGAGTGTAGCCCACTATGGATACCCTATGAGTAAGGGTTAGCCCACCACCTGCTCACACAGGCCAGATTCTGTTTCTTTGTTAACATAGTGTCCTCCAGAGGAGGCCGGGCACAGAGCTGAGCGAGGCACGGCTTCAGTGGCCCACTCCTCCAGATCTCTCATCCTCCTCCAGACAACGTGATGTCATCTGTGTGCCCCCTCAGTCTTGGGGGCAACTTGACACCTCTGACAGGGCTGATGGGAGTCTGCAGTTCCAAACAGGTGAGGGACACCAACTTGGCAAAGTCAAGAATGCTGAGAATTATCCATTCTGGCTTCTGAAAGAAAGGAATTTCCATAATAATTTCTGTACACTTTAACAGGACTATGGCCTATTTTTCTTAACTCTACAGAACTGATGGAAAAGTTCCATGTAGCTCAGTTAACTACCGTATTTTTCGCCCTATAGGACGCACTTTTCCCCCTCCAAAAATGAAGTGGAAATGTGTGTGCGTCCTATGGGGCGAATGCAGGCTTCAGGAAGCTATCCACAAGCCTTGCAAGCCGGCGGGAGGTCCCGCGGGCTCGCAAGGCTTGCGGGCAGCAGCCTGCAGCCCACAAGCTCGGGGGACAGCGGGGAGGCGGAGCGCCGCCACCCACCTATTCCCAGACCTGATCTGGAGGCTGGGGGGGGGGAGAAGCAAGCTTGCTTCTCCCCATCACCAGCCCCACAAGCTCGGGGGATAGCGGGGAGGCGGAGCGCCGCCACCCAGCTATTCCTGGACCTGATCTGGAGGCTGGCGGGGGGGGGGAGCAAGTTTGCCTCTCCCCCCCTGCCAGCCCCACAAGCACGGGGGACAGCGGGGCAAGCCGCTGCCCCACGGAGGCTAGAGAGGCTGTCCCTGAAGGCAGAAGAGGGAGACGGAGCGCTCCGTCTCCCTCTTCTAGCTTGGGGATGGCTGCGCAAACCTGGGGGGAAAATAAAATATTTTTCCTTGATTTCCCCCCCCCCCCAAAAAAAAACTAGGTGCGTCCTATGGGCCGGTGCGTCCCATAGGGCGAAAAATACAGTACATATTGCTATGTTGATGACAGAAAAAAATGTATTTTTTCCCAGGGCAAGTCGTTTGGAAACCTTTTGGGTGACAAGAGACTAATAAATTTAATTCTTTTTTTTAAAAAAAAGTTTTAATTTTTTTTATTTAATGAAGTTAAATAAACATCTTCCACCCCGCCCCCACACAATTTGCTACCCCAGTTTGGGGCTAGTTGTGAGCACATTGTTAAGGAATTCACATGAAAGGCTCTGAACACTTGAAATGAATCTTGAGTCAATGCTAAGAAGTGTTCATTTATTACAACTGGCCTAGTGAAAATGCTTCATTCTATGTCTGGTGGGAAATCCTGGCCCTTACACACTGCACACACACACACACACACACACACACACTTCCAATTGAGTTCCCTGTTAAATAACTTTGTGAAATAGTCTAGAAGCATCAGCCATAATCTTTATACAGTTTTCAAGGAGGGGAGAGGTGGGAGATTCCTGTAGGTGGCGATATACAATCACAAATGGGGGGAAAGTCCAAAATATTATATCCCTTACACCCTTTGTTGTTATTGCTTCTGGTTCATTCTGGCAGAATTGCTCTCTCGTCTCTCCCCCACCCCCAAGTTATTTTCTAGCCCCGTTTGCTTATCTGTTGCTTCAGCCTTGATCTGCAGTACAACTTGTACAAAATC
This sequence comes from Podarcis gaigeae, assembly GCF_964106915.1. NCBI lineage: Eukaryota > Metazoa > Chordata > Lepidosauria > Squamata > Lacertidae > Podarcis > Podarcis gaigeae. Next base: position 24,103,788 of record NC_139690.1, on the reverse strand, counting down.
TTGATAACTGGATGCACGTTTCGTCTTCAGCTGTGAGGCTATTTGAGCTGTGTTAACATACAACTAGGGACGCAGGTGGCGCTGTGGGTTAAAGCCTCAGTGCCTAGGACTTGCCGATCGAAAGGTCGGCGGTTCGAATCCCTGCGGCGGGGTGCGCTCCCGCTGCTCGGTCCCAGCGCCTGCCAACCTAGCAGTTCGAAAGCACCCCCGGGTGCAAGTAGATAAATAGGGACCGCTTACCAGCGGGAAGGTAAACGGCGTTTCCGTGTGCGGCTCTGGCTCGCCAGAGCAGCGATGTCACGCTGGCCACGTGACCCGGAAGTGTCTCCGGACAGCGCTGGCCCCTGGCCTCTTGAGTGAGATGGGCGCACAACCCCAGAGTCTGTCAAGACTGGCCCGTACGGGCAGGGGTACCTTTACCTTTACCTTTAACATACAACTACTGAAATTCTGATAGACGGGGGGCTGCGTGGGTTTGCCAACCGATCAGCGAAGCACCAAAACAAACAAAAAGTGAGCAGGCTTGACAGGGTTTTTGTCAGGGACTAGGAGTTCTCTTCATCAGGTAGAGGAGGAGAGTGTAGAGAATAAATAATACATATAACCCGAAGGAGAAGGGTACACAGAAACCCTACTATCAGATGAGCCCGGGGAGCCAGGATGTGGCCCTAACTTCCCTGGAGGACTCAACTGCAAAAGACCCAGAAAGATAAGAAGCCACTCTGCTCTTTCGCAATAGGCGAGGAAGTTGGGCCCTTTTAAGTCAAGTCAAGTAGTGTAGTGGTAAATTCAGAAATTGTCACAGCTGAGTGCTCTCATAGCCATACCATTATACAACCTTTTAAGATTATACAACAATCTTATAATTACACAATAATTGTACTTATGGGTGCATTGCAACAACCATTGCAGCTCTCCACAGGTTGACTTTCAGCTAGATCTACTATTTTCTGGGCAAATGATTTGGAGTGCTCATATATCTTCTTTTGAAGCTTTGAAGTTTCATTGTATTTGACATAACTTGCCACACTATTCTCTGGAAACCGAAGGACCTTGTTTTTGCCTGTGTTCCTAAATGCTTAGCTCTGGAGCGTATGGGATAACTTCTTTCCTGGTTGCCTTCTCCAGATTGACCCAAGGAGCCAATCCTCACTGGCTGACTCACCTCTTTTCACTGTGTTTGGTTCCAACCAGCACAAAAGGTGAGACGGCTTCTTCTCAGTGGCTAAAGGGCTCCACCTTTCATGCTGATTGGCCAGCCCTAGGATGCTGGAGACATGAACCCTGTTGCAGAAATAGTAACAAGTCTTTAACCCTTGGCCGCTGCACCTCTGGTTAAGCAGGACCTGATCCAGAAGGACTGTGCATTGTTCTTCATACTGATATTATGCAGAGAGCTCAGCCTGTAAGTGGGATTGTGGGGTGGGGAATTTTGGTTCAGCTCACATTTATATTGTGACTCTACCTAATTCGCACTTCCTGAAACAATAGGTGAACTGCCATGCAGCCATCCTTTAAAATTCTCACTTCCCTGAATTTTGCAATGCAATTCTCCAACCAGGCAATACGCTCCAAAATGTATCTAATACAGATAAATGTACACAGGAATGCTTATAATAATAATTTAAAAATATGTACATTGGGCAAAATTGCATGCCTCTGTGTGTATGTGTGTATGAATGAAATAATCTGCACTAAAATGCTAACAAACTTTTGAGAACCTGCCAAGACAGTTTACAATTGAATGGAGAAAACAAAACCCAATATAAATACGATTTGAATAGTAAAATTAAGCAACAAATGATAAAATAGCAATGTGCAACATAAAAGAGGAAAAACCCCATCAAACTCATAGAAACAGCAGTAAAATCCTCAATATCAATAAATAAAATTATAGGCAAAAATTAAAAAAAAACCCTTAAAGGTAAAGGTAAAGGTACCCCTAATGGAGCCTAAAAGTTAACAAAGTTGGTTCCAGACAAGTATTATTGAGGAGATGATTTTGTAGCTGGGGTAGCTTTGTACATTTAGACCCAACCCTCTAAAATGCCATGGTGGATAAGACGGTACTCTCTGGGTGCTGTTAAACTCCAGTGCTCATCAGCCCCAGCCGTCATGGCCAATGGTCTGGGAGTTGTCATCTAGCAATATATGAAGGGTCACAAGTTCTCTATCCCTGGAATAAACTATATGATAACAAGTTTGCCCAGGCAGGCCTGGAAGTGGTGAGTTGGATTCCCTGAGTTCCTTGGAAGATGTGTCAAATGGTATAAACACAATTAATTAAAGGAGGTGTGGGCAATCTGTAGCCCTCCAGAGATGGTTGGAGTCAAACTTCCATCAGACCCACCCAGTAGGGTCAATGGTCAGAGATGGTAGGAGCTGTAGTTCAACCATAACTGTTGGGTTGCCCAACATTGGCGATTGGATTCAAGCTACTTCTAGTGAATTGTGAAATTTGTTGGTTTTAGTTCATTATTTGTGGACCAGTAGCCAGTGGTCTTTCTCAGTATGAGGTAGCTTCATATGTTCTGATGCCAGTCAATGATGTCTTCTTTCCAGTGTTATCCCTTTAATGTGCACAGACCCACCTGTACAACATAGAACTGTTGTCAAGTGTCCTTGAGTCTTTGAAACAGAGCAGTGGTGTCTGTGTGTGTGTACAAAAAAATGGGCCAGTTTCTTTTTAATCATTCATATATAGATCCCTCCAAAACTGTGAGACTCCTTCTACTACGATAAGCATTTCATTAAATGGAGCAAGCATTAAGATAGATGCTGCATGGTGCTAATTGTCATTATATCTGAAGGATCAAAACAGTGCCAAAGTGTTTCATTATCACATTGGTCACCTGCATAATTTAAAAAAGGGGAGAGATGCCGTTGAGAAAAAATAATAATGTGACAAGCAAAGCAAAGGATTGTGGAAGTGCATACAATCAGAATACTAAGCAGTGTTTCAGTCTTGGTTAACTTTGGTTCAGACTAGACAATAAGAAAGGATGAATGTGAGCTGCCTTTCTCCATCGCTTCTTTTAAATGAAAAGGAGCATCAGATACAGCAGTGGGGAGTGGAATAGCAGCAGGAGCAGGGCTGCTAAACCCTTTCCCTTCCAGCTTTTTCCTGCTCAAAATTGCTTTTCATAAGCTGCTTTCCTACCTGGAGAGGGAAATGGTACAGGGTCCTTGTGTCTATGAGAAAAGCTGCTGTTGATGACGACTTTGAGCAGGCAAACAGCAGGGAGGTAAATTAATTTTACCCACAGCGGGTGGCGCTGTGGGTAAAAGCCTCAGCGCCTAGGGCTTGCCGATCGAAAGGTCGGCGGTTCGAATCCCCGCCGCTGGGTGTGCTCCCGTTGCTCGGTCCCAGCGCCTGCCAACCTAGCAGTTCGAAAGCACCCTCGGGTGCAAGTAGATAAATAGGGACCGCTTTCTAGCGGGAAGGTAAACGGCGTTTCCGTGTGCGGCTCTGGCGCGCCAGAGCAGCGATGTCACGCTGGCCACGTGACCCGGAAGTGTCTTCGGACAGCGCTGGCCCCTGGCCTCTTGAGTGAGATGGGCGCACAACCTTTACCTTTAAATTAATTTCATTTCATTTATTATATTTCTAGGCCGCTTTTCACTCCCCGAGTCACAAACAATAAATAACAAAAACATAATAGAACATCACAATTACAACATAAACCATGTATAACAATGAACAAATTATCTGTAAAACAACCACCTTCTATAAAACACTATTAACAAAACGACTAAAAAAATTAAGTTAAACAGCACAACCACAACAAAAGTCGTATTATGAGATTCACAAAGCACTGCAGCACTCATAATCCACAAAATAATATTAACAGCATTAACAATTAACAGACTAACAAACTAAGCACTGTGGAAATTCACACACACACACTCCCCACCTCCATGATTCATAATATTCCACTCAGTTCATCAAAAGGCACATACACATAATGCCCATGGCAACAGCTCCATTCTGAAGGCTCCTAGGGTTGGGGTGGGGCAAAGCAGGTGGAAAAAGCCATTTCCTGATGAGACAAAGTCTCAAGTGTTAAGCAGTCCCCTAGACCAGTGTTCCCCAACCTTGGGCCTCCAGCTGTTTTTGGACTATAATTCCCATCATCCTTGACCACTGGTCTTGCTAGCGAGGGATGATGGGAGTTGTAGTCCAAAAACAGCTGGAGGCCCAAGGTTGGGGAACACTGCCCTAGACTGCTTCCCAAAGATGGAGACATATTGGGTGTCTCTCATATATCACCTTCATTGTCTTGCAGAAATAGAGGGAGAATATTCTCCTAATTACGCTTGAAACTCAGGGTCAACCAACATGATGTCCTCCAGGTGTTGGGCTCCAGTTCCCATCAGCCCCATAAGACACACAGTGTGGAACCTTTTTCAGCCTGAGGGCCACATATCCTTCTGGGCAACCTTCCAGGGTCCACATGCCAGGGGTGGGTGAGTCCAGAGGCAGAGCAACAAATATGCCTTTCCCCTTTGCAGAACAAGATAGTTTCTACACACTGGCTGGTGATGGATACGGATACGGCTTGGGGAAAATTTATGTGGCTGTAGAGGGGAGTTGCCTATGGAGAGTCACAAGGGCCAATGTTCTGGTATTAGGAAGGAGAAAAAAACTCCTCTCTTTCTTTGAATCCCACACCCATAACTTTTTCTAATCCTTTTTTTTTTTGAAGGCCATTCCAATTGGGGGGAGCAAATTTTATAGTTTAACAATGTTCTGTGTGCAGGACTTCCTTTTGAATGTCCCGAATCTTCCAGTATCCTGAATCTTCATTGGATGTCCCCAAGTCCTAGTGTTATTAGAGAGAGAAAAGCTCTTCATCCACCTTCTCTACATCATACCTAATTTTATATACCTCCATCATGCTTTTTTAATATTTTTGTGTCACTCAGGACATATAGAGAAGCTGATAAATCAGTAATCATATGGCAACCAAGGTCAGGTTGTGGGCAACTCAAAACATATACATAAGAATTATACATACAAATAAAAACTTAACCTATACAGTAAACAAAACATACAATACCCCCAAAATCTTAAATCTCAAAGGAGGCCACATGACCTTATCTAGAGCCATGTTTGCACCATAATTTCAGAAAACTGTGGTATCACTTTAAGCAGACATGGCTTCCCCCAAAGAATTTTGGGAGTTGTAGTTTGTTAAGGGTTCTGAGAGTTCTTAGGAGACCCCTATTCCCACCACAGAGCTATAAATCCCTCTTCACAGGGAACTCTGGGAACTACAGCTTTGGGAGGGGCTCTCCCCAAACTCTCAGCACCCTTAACTAACTACAGAGCCCAAAATTATTTGCGGCGAGCCATGGATGTTTAAAGTGTTATCATAGTGGTTCAAATATGCAGTGTGCATATGGTCAAAGCTGGACAGCCTTCACTGGGAATTTAGCTGTATTAAACATCTTAACAATAAAAATAAGCGGGGTAACTTGGTGTTTTATTGTGTATTTTACTTAATTGGTATTGATAGGTTTGTGGCTTTTATTCTTAGCTTTGTTAAACACTCCTTGCTTCCCTTGGAATAGGGAAGCCACACAATGAAAATGACAACAAATGAAGTTTAGAGACTCCAGAGCTTAAGCGCTGGGTTTGCTGTTGTACAATGTGTTGGCTAGAGCTTCAAAGGCAGGTTTTCCACCAAACCAGAGTGGTTGAGGCAACGCGGTGGGTCCAACAAATAGCAGAAGAATCCTTGTTGTTTGTCCCGTGGGGTCAGCCTGATTTAAAAAAAATAAATAAAAAAATTGGCAGGCAGCATTCTGTTCTTTTCTTCTTGGACTGTTCAGCCTAAAAAGCTGTCAATATCTCTTTCATGGAGACTTTGAACAGATGCCTAAAACAGTTGCTCAAAGGAGAGAAGGATGCATTTTTTAAAAAAAAAAAAATCTTTGTCTCAAAATAGTGAAATATAGACACATAATCATCGAAGGATGCTCGGCTCATCCTCACATTGACTGTTTCCTCTTCTTCCTCTACTGCATGGTGCGTTACCTCACACAGTTACTTCATCCCACCCAGTGTTTCATCTGTATATAAAAATTAAAAATTCAAACAAAAATCTGTCCTGCATGAAAAACAGGCCCCTTTTGGGCATATGGTTCATTATGCACTTTTCTTTAATTACTAAAACACCCGGGATGACTCTCTGGCCTGCCCTTCCTTTCAACTTGCAAGTTGGATCTGTTCTCCAGCTCGGAAATTTTGGAACAGCCGCGTGGGGATTTCAGCTTCGTTTCTCGTAAAATTGTAGGTGCAACGTTTCTTTCTCTCTCTTTCTTTTTTCTTTTTGCTGAAAATTCAAATGGGAAACATGCATGTTAGTTTTATTTATTTCATTGTTTCAAAGCAGTGCTATACTGCCCTTAAATCACATTCCCAAAACAAATTAAGCAATTAAAATAAAACTGCAAAAGCAAAAAAATGATAAAAGCTGCATGAGAGAATCAACAGGATTAGAACTGGTGCGTGTGAAAGAAAACTCAGCAAATCTATACATGCACTCAAATCAGAAGTTTGCTTCTTAAATGCAAAACTACATGTAAAATATAGTTCCGAGAATTTGTCCTCCTGCCATCAGGCACTCTGGGTTTATCCTGTTCTAGTTCTAGTCAGAGACACCCACTGAAATTAATGAACTTAAGTCAATTCTGTGCATTATAGCTGGCATTGCATACAACTCTCTTACCAGGCAAAGCAGCTTGTTTCAGACAGAGCAGTGGGAGCTACTGTCTAATGCATTCTTCCCTGGTTATTTGACTGCTCAGAACTGTACCTGCCAATCTGGTTTAATCCCTGAAAAATAACAACTATAGGAGCCTATTTTTATTTTTTTTATCTTGAAAAGCAGCAGTGGACTGAAATGTATGGAGAGGAGCAGGTTAAGGCAGGCATAGGCAAACTCAGCCCTCCAGATGTTTTGGGACTACAACTCCCACCATCCCTGACCACTGGTCCCGTTAGCTAGGGATGATGGGAGTTGTAGTCCTAAAACATCTGGAGGGCCGAGTTTGCCTATGCCTGGATTAAGCTGAGTGCCTTGGTGAGTTAGAATAATAATAAAAATTAATAATAAAAAACATTAAAAGCTTTCCTAAACAGGGCTGCCTTCAGATGTCATCTAAAAGTCTGGTAGTTGTTTTCTCTTTGACATCTGGTGGGAGGGCCTTCCACAGGGCAGGTGCCACTATCGAGAAGGCCCTCTCTTAACTCTTAATCTCAGGGTTGTAGGTTTGAGCTGCACACACTGGGCAAAAGATTCCTGCATGATGACTAGATGGCCCTTGTGGTCCCTTCCAACTCTATGATTCATGTGTAGAAACACTTTTCCTCCCCCAGTCTTCTGTTTGTCTAGGTGCTTCAGTTGACTTCCCATTGCCTGCGTTGATGCTGCTGAGTGGGAGGAGGGGCCAAGTGGTGGCAAAGGCAGCTGATGTCAACAGATTTCTTCCCCCTTTTCTGATTATGCTCTATCTCCCACCCTTTGCTATGCATAGATGCTATTTGTTTCTTGTGTTTATACCTAGAAGATGGAAACAGCTTCATACAGCTTGCACCTCTGTACACAGGTAGATAATTGGAAGTTGCCTCTATGGTGCCATTTCAACTGCATTTAGGGGAGGTGTCTTTCAGTGGGAAGGAGGGGTTTTTTAAAAAAACTTTTTATGCATTTGCTTTTCTAAAGCTTTCTCAAAACCAGCAAATCCTGCACCATTCCCCCCCCCCCTTTTGGAAAAAGACATGGCAATAATTCAACCCCCTTGCTGCCATTGTAAGGATTTCAAGATTTGCCCAATGTACCCCTTTAGATTGGGTGAATCCCCAAACAGGGAGACATTTACACCAGCCCTTGTGCCAACACAAAACCTTATTACTCCAGTCAATGTGCGGTACGCTCAAGACATTGTTGGACTACACCTCCTGCCATCCCTGGTTACTGCAGTGGTGGACTTGGGGCTCTCAAACTCCAGTGGCACCCTTTGTGTGCTGCTAAAATTCAGTGTCCCTGCCAGTGTGGTCTAGTGGTTAAGAGCAGTAGACTCGTAATCTGGTGAACTGGGTTTGCGTCTCCGCTCCTCCACATGCAGCTGCTGGGTGACCTTGGGCTAGTCAACCTTCTTTGAAGTCTCTCAGCCCCACTCACCTCATAGAGTGTTTGTTGTGGGGGAGGAAGGGAAAGGAGAATGTTAGCCGCTTTGAGACTCCTTTGGGTAGTGATAAAGTGGGATATGAAATCCAAACTACTACTACTACTACTCTTCTTCTTCTTCTTCTTCTTCTTCTTCTTCTTCTTCTTCTTCTTCTTCTTCTTCTTCTCATGCTCTGTTTTACAGCATTGTTGTGGCAAAACTGGTTGCTCTACCCTATAACCACCTCTGATGGGAACTGGAGTCCAGTAAGAGCTGAAGGACACCATGTTGGCCATCCCTTCTCTAGATCCTGATCTCTTCCCTTGAGAATCTGATTTTCCTTTCATTCCTTTTGCCAGAGAAAAACTTGCACTTCCCCCTCCCTTGGAAAGAAAACCTCCCACAATAAAACCCACAACCAAACAACTATCCTTGGCTTCATTAGATAAGTTTGGAGGGCATGCTTTTCACCAGTGTTTCAGGTCCTGATTTGAATTGGGACCTGCCATGGCTGCTTTATGCAAAAAAAATTAAAAGAGATGGGCAATCAGGTAACGTGGGGGTTAGGGAGAGAACCATTTTCAGCCAGAGAGTCCCATTTCTTCCAGGGCAACCATTTGGAGGCCATATGTCATGGGGTGCTTGGGTCCAGAGGCAGAAGTGGAAAGAACACTGAATGTGATTGCTATCTTTTGTACAATTTCTACAGAAACTCATACTCCCCTCTCTACCCTCCCAACAAGAAGTACTCTTGGAGTTCAAGGACAAATTGCACACAGGCGAAAGCACTGGAGGAGGGTGACCTGGTGAGGGGTGTGACTCAGGAAGGAGTACGTCTTGTGGGGGAGTCCCAAGGGCCAGATAGGTGTGACTAGCTCCACGTGGCCTCCAGACCTGAGGTTCCCCATACTGGCTCTCCTATACTGGCTACTTTGGGAAGCAGAATGAACATGAATATGGAACTCACACTCACCAGCTTGGATGGCTTTGAAAGAGAATGGGACAAACTCATGGCTATCAATCGCTCCTAGCCATGATAGAGGCCAGTAATGTTTCTGAATACCAGTTGCTAGAAACCACAGAGGGGGAGAGGGCTCTTGTGGGCTTCACATGGGCATCACTGTGAGAACAGGATGCTAGAGTAGATGTGGCATGGGCCTGATCCAAAAAGGTTCTTCTTATGTTCTTGGCCCTGAATGAGTAATGCAGAGAGATCTGCATTGGCTCCCAGTACGTTTCCGAGCACAATTCAAAGTGTTGGTGCTGACCTTTAAAGCCCTAAACAGCCTCGGTCCTGTATACCTGAAGGAGTGTCTCTACCCCCATTGTTCAGCCAGGACACTGAGATCCAGCACCGAGGGCCTTCTGACAGTTCCCTCATTGCTAGAAGTGAGGTTACAGGGAACCAGACCGAGGGCCTTCTCGGTAGTGGCACCCGCCCTGTGGAACACCCTCTCATGAGATGTCAAGGAAATAAGCAGCTATCCTATTTTTAAAAGGCAGCCCTGTTTAGGGAAGTTTTTAGTATTCAATGCTGTATTGTTTTTAACTCGATTGGGAGCTGCCCAGAGTGGCTGGGGAAACTCAGCCAGATGGGTGGGGTATAAATAATAAATTATTATTATTATAACAGCATGGCTCATGTCTAACGAAAACAATCAGATAGGAGACATCCTTTGTCATGAACACTTCTCCCCGAGGTATAAGAGCTCAAGAGGAGTCAGGAAGCAGCCAACAAGAGAGAGGCTTGCATTCTTCCCAGACAGCTGTGAACAGTAATTTATCAACTCCCCTCACTTTGAGAATGACAGGAATGCAGAGAGTGTGCTAGACAGCAACCAACTCTCTCAAGTGACACAGGCAAGGGGAGAGGGAAAGCAGTTCCACACTGTAAGGGGAGTTAATTCATTCAAGGAGCAGACATATGGGAAAGGTCTTAGAAAACAAAGTTGGAAACAGAAAGGGCATAGGGTCCGGATATTGTGCCATAACCGGAATCGCTCTCCAGAAGGGTCAACCGATTCATAAGTCATGGACATACAGATAGGTGTCCGAGGCTGAGTGTTTGTATTGCAATCAATCTTTAAACTAATTACAACTTGAGTGCTGTGTTATCAAGATGGCATCCTGGCTCCTGACATCTTTTTTTTACTGTGGTTCTGCAGGTGACAGGCATTTCTTCTATACAGTTTCAATGAGTGTTCCATTCCACCCCCCCCCCTTGTTCTTTCTCTCTCTTGCTTTTTTCAACTTTCATCAAGGTCTCTCTTTTCTTGTTTGTTTACATAATTGTACATCCCTACAATGAGAATAAAATCAAAAGTAGAAGGTAACGCTAACAATTCTAACGTGGTGCACTTGGAACATGGAAACATCCAAAGTGATTATCTTCCCATGAATGCAAAAGTGGGAGAGATCAGAGGTTAGCGAAGCTTCAAGGATGCACATAGGAATGAAGAGTCAGAAGCTTTGTTCTTCACACCTCCCTTTTCTTCCTTCCCCTCTTTTCTTTTCATCAAATGATGTAAATAGCCCCTTCTGTCTTCCTTTGTTTCATTTAGGTATTCGTTGTCACGGTTTGGCATTTTGATTTGTACATGGTGCCCTTGGCTTTACTGCTCCTTTTTGCTTACAACTTCTCCCTCATCTCTCCAGAGAAAGTGTTCAGCACACAAGACCCCCAGGTAAGTTAAGTTGTGCTTAATATTTCAGGTTCTGGTTGTAATTTAGTATGGAACAGTGGTGTGTGTTGCATTTATGCGTTGTCATATAGGTGAATCCAGGGATGGGGAGTTTGTGACCCTCTAGATGTTGATAGACTACAACTCCCATGGTCCTTGACCACTGGCCATGAGAGATGGGGCTGATTTGAGTTGTACTTCCTTGGGTCCCCTGGTGTCGATGGACTACAGTTCCTATCATCCCTGACACCATCAGCTTGCTGGGGCTGATGTGTGTTGGGATTCCAACAGCATCTGGAAGGCCAAAGAGTCCTCACTTCTTGTTTACCTTGATTAAGGCTTAACCCCTTTGGTCTTTACTAGGGATGGAGAAGGAATTTGATTCAGTACACATTTAAAGCCAAATCTTTCAAATGTGCAATACGCACACACGAACACAACTATCCTTCAAAATTCACACTTAGTTGAATTTTGCAGTGCAGTTTTCCAGCCAACAATGTCTACAAAAACACACATGTTAGAGGAAAAGGTGCGTGAAAATGAAGATATCAGTGAAGATAGCACTAAGAAATGCATTATACAGTCATACCTCTTGTTATGTTTGCTTCAGGTTGAATCTTCAGTTTGCATTCCGGAAGTGACGGAATGGGTTACTTTTGGGTTTCGCCACTCGCGCATGCGCAGATGCTCAGAATGACTTCACACGCATGCACAGATGCAGCAACCCGCGCCCCGTGCATGTGCAGACGTGGGTTGCGTTCTGTTCATGATGCGAACGGGGCTCCGGAACGGATCCCGATCACATCCAGAGGTACCACTGTATTATATTGCAGAAAAAACAAATTGCTGTAAAATGTGAAGAGGGGAATTTAAGATTAGAAAAATCAGAAACCAGGTGTCAGGGGTTCAGAAGGAGAGACACAGGAGGGGGAGCAAATGGAGAGTGAGGAGGAGGAGTACGAGGGGGGCGCAGGCAGTGACAGTGGCCAGAGTTATTCCACAAGCCTCTCTAGCGAATCGGAGGACTCACAGAAGGGAGCGCCGGTGGCCAGAGCAAGGGAGATTCCAAGGGAGAAACCTCAAGAGGGAGGGGCCAGCGGGGAGTCCCTGAACAGCAGCTGGAGATCAGGGCCAGCGTCTCCACCAGAGCGCAGTGGGGAGGGGGAGTCCCAGGAGTCGGGACCAGTGTCCTCACCACCAGAGGGAGGAGAGGAGTCAGGTTTGGCAACACCCACATCAGGAAGCGGGGAAACGGTCAGAAGGAAAGTCACCGGCTGGGCGCGCGCGCCAAGTTCAAATGTACAGGAGCGCGGCACAGCGGGGAGCCCGGGAAGGGAGCCAGGTCCTAAAGCCCGCCGGAGGGAGGGGCAAGACTCAGGAGGCTCCGCGTCAGAGGAGTCCAGGAAGGAGGGAACCCCAGAGGGCAGAAGGACCCAACGCAGGAAAGAGCAGCGCAAGAGGTGGAGCCGGGCTAGAATCTTAAACTGGTGTGGGTGGAGCAGTGAGTCAGAGGGGACTTAGCCGGTCTAGCGTTAAGACGTGGGCCTGCGCGCCCAGAGCTTGGAAATGGAAACCAAACTTCAATAAAGACTTTTGTATATAATATCCACTGGGCGTTGGTCCTCTGTGAGCTGGGACCTAGCGGCAGTCCTGACACCAGGAAAACTGAAATTAATAGGGCCTTCCACCCCTAGCATTCACACACATAGCTTGAATCAAAACCAAAGTTTCTCTGACTTTATTTCCCTGCATTCATTGATTAGGGTGCCATATTTCAAAAAGTAAAAAAAACCAGGACACCCTGAAAGTTGTTGAGCTTTTTTTCGAATTCAAATAACTTTCTTGTACTAGCCGTTGGACATGAAACATCTGAATCAAAAATACATAGGGGTCTTAAGAAGTAAAAGGGCTGTTGCATCACAAATAATGGTCTCTGTTTAGATCCCTGTGTCTCCCTTACAGTTCACTGCTGTGTTGTTCAAGGTCTTCTTTCTTAGCTTTTTGGCCGCCAAAGCAAAAAGAGCAACTATAAAGTTGTTGAGTGTTTTTTATACAAATGCCAAACAAGCACTTTTTTTAATTGATCCAGGACAAAACACCGGACGTATGACAGCCCTATCATCGCTTGTTGTGCCAAGCTTCTTTATAACAGCCCTATGGGTTATTTTCAGCTAGGTCCAACTACGTTTGTACCCTTAGAAATGTGTGGACCTAACTTAGCCATGTCCTCTAATTTCAGTACATCTCCTATGAGTAGGACTATTGTTGAATACGGCCCTATATGTGTTTCCTTAAAAGCAAACCCCACAGGCAGCACATAGCTTGTTCAGACAAGTCTTCAGTACAAATTCAATCTATCAATTTAGGATAGTTGTTGGAGGTGTTACGAGACAGGCCTATGTTGAGCACACTCTGCCCCATAATGCATCTATTTCATTTATTTATTTCATTTAAAAGTGTTTCTAAACCACTTTTTTTAATTATTTTTGAAATCTTTAAGTCGTGGACACTTTATAAAATAGCAAAACAATATCCATTAAAACCAAAATACAACCTGAAACCATAAAACAACAACAAAATAAGTCAAAACAAAACAAGAGATCTGGGGAATTTGCTGATTTTTTTTTTTTTTTTGCAATGCAGCTGTATCCCACCTGGAACCTGTCGAATGTATTGGACTTACAACTTCCATGGGTTAGATAAGACTGGGAAGGACTCAACTGGGGCTGATAAGAGTTACAGTCCAAAATAGATCTGGAGAGTGCCAGGAAGGCTGGAAAAGGTGGCATAATGCCTCACAAGCCTGCCAGTCTGATTTGACCTGATATGACTGTGAGATAAGAGAGATGGATATGGTATACCATAGTAACTTCATCCATCTTGAACACAATTGCTTGTGTCCAGCTGGTTCTGTTAACATTGCTATAGTCATTATATACAAAACCACAACAGATATTCTTAAAATGAGCTGCTTTTGTCATCAGTTTGAATCAAACTAAGATTAATTCGGGTCAGCTTTTAAACTTTGCTTAATGGTTTTGCCTTCTCTTCTTCCACCTTCAGTTGAAGTAACTTTGCTTGGTACTCTTGCCCTTTTGAAGCGCCCAAATCCTTTTCCACGAGAGCCCTAAGATGGCGAAATGAGGCGAGGGGGTTCTGAAGAGGAATTTTTTTCTGCGCATTAAAAAACAAAACTAAAGTTCAGAAAGTCTGTGGAGTTAGAAAGGAACAGGATGCTTCTTCGTAACATGCAGGGATCTGTTTTTAAACCTGTCTGTCAAAATGCAACTCTCTGTGATTCACCTTGTGAAACTTCAAAGAGAGCAAATCTTATGAGCAACTTTATGTTACTTTCAATCTGGATAGGACCTTGGGGGAAGCAGTAATCAGTTTGGTGTATTGGTTAGTTAGACTGTGAGACCCAGGCCCCAAATCCTCACTCATCCATAAATCCATGCTGATCTTTGGGCTATTGATTGTCACTCAGCCTAACCTACCTCATAGTGTTGCTGTGTGGGTAAAATGGGGAGGAGGTAGACCATGTATGCCACATTGAGAACAACAACAGCAACAATTATAATAGCACTGTGGTTATAATTAAGTTGTATTCAAGCATCTTCCTGCCATTTTATTTTTATTTATTTTTACTTTTCTGGTTCTGTTCAGAGACTGCTCTCCACCCCACCCCCACTTGAGAGACAAGAGTTGCAGATTGGGGCAAATGGCATTTTCAGTTAGCTGACCATTTCAGGCACATCAAATACGAAGACAAATGGTTAGAGGCCAAGTAATCAGAGTGAAGTCCTAATCCCTACAGATGGAGCCGTAAAAACATTTAACATGGCTTTTATTACATCTGGAAAATTGAAGTTTTGCTCTCTAGGTGGAATTTGGGACAAACAAGTCATTATCGAATGCAAAGGGGATAGGTTTGTATTGGGTTTTTATGGGGGATAAAATGGTATAGTGAAATCCAGCAAACCTGATGATGGCTGAGGACACAGAGTTAAAAACAACCCCTCTCCATCACTCATTCTCTGACGACACATTGCTGTCCCACTGAAATCCCAAGGATTCTGTCCACTGATGCTAAGCGGGTGATGGATGTTGCGATTTGCCATACGTCTTGTCGAGCACACTATTTTTCTTTACAGCCTCCCGTTCCCCATCACACATTATTTTCAAAAGTTCATTTTAGGAGGGTTCATAGGAAGCTTCTTATGCCATTGAAAGCATGTGTGAGGGGCTGGAGAGGGGGTTCACACTGACTAGCCATGCCCACTTTCAGGGACCGTGTGAAAGGGACCTACATGAGGGGGAAATCCAATTAGCCCAGGCTGATTCCCTCTCACATACGGGAGGCCTTGTGCATGTAAGCATTACATTTACACTGTGTACCGTTCTGGTCACCTCACTTCAGAAAGGATATTGTAGAGCTGGAAAAGGTTTGGAAAAGGGCAAATGATCCAGGGAAAGGAGGAACTTCCCTGTGAAGTAATTCTGTGACATTTGGGGCTTTCTAGTTTAGAGAAATGGGAAGTAAGAAGTGACACGATAGAAGTGTGCAAAATTAGGTGCAGCGTGGTAAAAGTGGATAGAGAAAAGCTTTTCTCCCTCTCTTATAACAATAGAATTCATGGACATCCAATGAAACCAAACTTTAGGGGATACAAGACACACACAAAAAGTATTTATTTGCACTGTGCATAGTTAAATTATGGAATTTGCTTCCACAAGGGACAGTGACCTGGATGGCTTTAAAAGAGGATTTGACAAATTCATGGAAGATGGGATTCATAGATAGGGAAAGGTATTTCTCCCTTGTGATACTTGAACTCAAGGCCATCCAATGAGCTGCATTTTGGAAGATTCAGAACAGGCAAAAGACAGTGCATTGTGAAACTATGGAATTTGCTCCCACAATAGGCAGCCTTAGCCACCAGCCTAAATGGATTTAACGGGAAATTAGACATATTTATGGGAGATAAGGCTATCAATAGCTACTAGCCAAGATGGCTATGTTCTACCTCCACTTTTAGTATGATTCTGAATTCCACTTGCTGGGGAGCACAACTGTGGAGAGTCCTGTTGTACTCAGATTCTGCTTTCAGGCTTCCCGTGGGCATCTGGTTGGCCACTGTGAGAAGAGGATGCTGGACTTGATGGGCCATTGGCCTGTTCCAGGAGGGCTATTCCTGTGTACACTTGTATGCACATAGGGGCATTTCATACTCCCTCCAAACCTGCAGGCAGCTGGGTGCACTGTCGGTGCACTGATACATCCATAACATGACCCCATGACTTCCTTTTGATTCCAGATGTCACCATTCCCAACCCCTCACCAGCTTCTCCACAAGAATATCTTCAGGTGCTTTGTCCAAAGCCTTGCTTAAATCAAGATACATTGCATCCACAGCATTCCCCTGATCCACCAAGCTTTTTAACTCTATCAAAATTTTAAAATAGAGTGATCTGGAATGACTTGCTTTTCAGAAACCCATGCAGGCTCTTAGTAATCATGACATCCCTTTTAAAGTGATCACACATGACTCTTTAATTTTCTGTTTCTGGACCTTTCCTGCTATTAGCATCAAGCTGATCAGCTTAAAGCTGTTTGTGTCCTCTTTCTCCCACTTTTTGAAGGTGGGGACAACATTTGCCCACCTCCAGTCCATAGAATTTCCTAAGAATTCTCTTAAGATTATAGACAGAAGCTCTACAATTGCATCTGCAAGTTCCTTTAGTACCCTTGGTTGCAGTTCATCAGGCACTGGATATTTGAATTCATTCAAAGTAGCCAGCTGTTCCTTTACCACCTCTTTTTTTCTGTTTTGGGCTCCCCCTCTGCATCATTTATTTTATTATCACCCGGTTGGGCACTATTTTTTCTTTTGGAAGAAGGCAGAGAGAAAGTAGGTATTGAGCACTTTCACTTGCTTTCCATCACGGAATACTCTCCATCTTCTCCACACAAAGAACACAATATTTTTGTTCTTTCTCTTGCTTTGAACATAGCCAAGAAAAAACAACAACATTTATTATTATTTTTAACCTCTCTTGTAAGTCTGAGCTCATTCTGAGCTTTAGCCTACCAGACCTTCCCCCTGCAAGTGTCGGCTGCTCGTTTATACTCTTCCTTCATGAGATACCTCTTTTTCCATTTCTTATACATGCCCTTCTTAACTCTAAGCTCATCTGTAAGCTCATTGTGCAACCACACCAGTTTCTTTAGATGCATCCCACTTTTCTGTCTTGTTGGAATTGTTTGAGATTGTGCCTTCAGTATCTCACCTTTAAGAAACCCCCATCTACCATGGACTCCCTTCTCTTTGAGTATTTCTGACTGTGGAATCTAACCCAGCTTTTTGATGTCCACTTTCTAGAAGTCCAAAGTGGATGTCCGACTACACTTGGCTTTCCTTTTCCTCTGTATAATGAATACCAAAGGGATGTGGTCGCTTCCTCTCAAGGTCCCCACTACTTCCACCTTATTGACCAGTTCTTCGCTGTTGGTGAGGATCAGGTCCAAGATCATCAATCTCATTGTTGCATCTTCCATCTTCTGGAAAATGGAACGCAAGTTGAATCTTTTCAAGAGCTTAGTCCTGTGCCCCGAAAATGGATTTTATTTTATTTTATTTACCAACTCAACTTTTAATTCTGCACTTCAACATTTCCTCCATTCCACTTATTGTATTTAAAAATAAATAAATAAATCTGCCTATTCAAAAGAAATGTTCCTGCTGACCTGGATAATCTTTTTTTTTATGTGTTGCTAGCAAAGAACCTGTGTTGAAATGCCTGTTACCCCTACACTTCAATCATAACCTTTCCCCCACCACCCCTCCCATTTTTCTTAGCAAGTGGAGTGATAATGCTGTATAGAATTTTGTATCTGATTCTTAAGATTGATTATGTGTGTGCTAATGTATTTTCTGCCCCCTAATGTTTCGGTAATGGCCCTAAAGGGAGCGAACAGCCATTGAAACAAGCAATGAGAATAGAATAAACTGAGTGTAGAAGAATTCTCAGCCTTGACATTCCAACTGGTTCATTTGTCAGAGGAAGAACAAAGCTGCTTACCGAGAGTAGAACTTGGCAATGGATTAAAATAGCATTAAAAAAAGGGGAAAAAAAATAAGAATTGAACCTTCTTGCCTTTAGAACGGTTCGGCTTGCATCTGCTGCTGATAGCTTTGTTCCAACATAAAATTGTGTCATGGTTGAGAGTTATTTCTGTTACCGTTTTCTGAACATGGACCAAAGGATGGGAAGAGTCCTTGAGGATTAAAAAGCAATTGTTTTAAAATGTCATAATCCAAGGTTTTAATTATTAATTTTTTAAAAGGAAGTTGTGACTCTGGAATTACACTATGTTGTGTGGAGAAAGAAATCAAATGAATTGACGATTACCAGCCATTTTTGATTAGTCATTATTGATGGACCATTATAGAGACGTTGAGCTTTATCTAAGATGGGTTTACTCAGAGCAGAGCTACTGAAAGTAATAAACCCAAGTTAATTGATTTCAAGGATCAACTCGGAGCAGGACTGACCTTGGATACAACACTTCACACTAATGCCAAGCCTAGTTGTGTGAATGCCAGCAGCAGTGTTAGGTAGCCTGTGATCCTCCAAATTTGTTGGACTCTCCAACTTCCATCAGCCCCAGCCAGCAACATCTAGAGGGCTACTTGTTACCTAGTCAGGACCTATAGCACTAGAGTCAAAATGCAACTGGTGATGATCATGGCTACTAGCCATGATGGCTATGCTCTGCTTCTATGGTTGGCAACAGTAATGCTTCTGAATGCCATTTGCTGGAAACCACATGGTGCTCTGGCCCTGCTTGAGGGTTTCCCACAGGCCTCTGGGTGGCCACTGTGAGAACAGGATGCTGGATTAGATGAGCTATTGGCCTGATCCAGCGGGCTCTTCTCATGTTCTCAGTTGCCAGGGAACAAACAGCAGGAAAGGGCTAGTTGCCTTTATATATTGTTTATGGGATCCCATAGACATCCAGTTTGACCACAGTGGAATGATAGACTTGATTCACCCTTGGGCTGATCCAGCAGGGTTCCCCTTAAATGTTTAAATAAATAGAATGATATTAATTATGCTAAGCACTTTGGAATTTGGATTAATTTTCTGTTTTGCTTTTTTAAGGATTGCATTGATGTAGAGGAGGATGAAGATGACGACGACAAGGTAAGATGCAACATAGAGCAGATTAGATAAAAGTAAGTGTCACGTGTTCATTGCTGAGTCCATTCAGGGCACTTCCAAGTTGTCATTATTTTCAGTTGAGATTTGTTCGTAACATGGCAAAGGAAAGTAGCAGGGAAATGCATGAAAAAACGTGTGATGATGCTTGATGCAACATCATTTCATTTCCCCACATGCAAACCACAATGAATGCTCATTAAACAGCCCGTGTTGTCTAATCTCTCCACTGACAAATTGGGAAGAATACTCATAAAACAGGTCATCTAGAAGTGACCTCAGTCCCATTTCTGTAGCCATCAACTATTTTTAAAAAGCCCAAAATTAATATTATAGGGTTATAGCCAACTGCATTTTACTCAAAGTAGACTCACCAAAATTATTGGACCTAAGTTAGGCACATCTGTTAACTTGAATGGGTGGTATTCAATGTTTGTCCTGTTCAGAGTAGACCCATTGAAGCTAGTAGACAGGACTAACGTTCATTTATTTTCATGGGTCTGTTCTGAGTAGGACTTGAATATTACTCATTGTGTTTCACCCCACAAAATACACACTTTAGTTCACATTTTATCCTAAAATGTACACTTTAACCTAATAGACTTTTTTTCTTTTTCTTTTTTTGAGCCAGGAACTGTCTCATAAATTTCAGAGAATTGCGAAACTGCAAGACAATTGTGTTCCATCCAGGAAGCACAAATCAGGTTGTTCCATTTAAAAACAAAGACCAAACTGCATCTTCAAGTATCTCTAACACACATACACAGAGAGGCAGCCATGTTGGTCTATTGGGACAGCGGGGAATCTGTAAAGAGATGGTGAAACAATATTTTGATTCCTGGATTGGGGAACTGGATCAGACAAGCCGGCCAGATCCCAACATCCCCTAACCTCCACAAACCACTTTGACAGGAGGGCAGGCCCTACCCTACCTTCTTAAAGTAGCATTCACACCATTGCTAGATGTATGAACGGCATCATTTCAGCCCTGGAATCTTTGCTGGCCATTTAGATTTTCAAGGATGGTGCTTTAGAAGAGTACTGGTGAGGTCCAAGAATACTGCTTGTTGCACAGAAACATTGGGATAATTATTACATTTTAGTATTGTGTCACCGAAACACACAAAAGTAAACTTTCTAAAATACATCCCACCCCCCAATGAAATAACTCCTAAAACTTGGGAAAGCTGTTGGCTGGGATCTGACACAGAAGGTCATGGTTTCTATCAAACGTGTGCGTGTTTTATCAAAAGTATACAGAGAAAAGAGGGGGAGAGGGAGCTTTCTTGGATTCTGTTGCATGTCAGACATAACAGACCTCGCTTCTGGGAATTGTAACACACCCTCGGAGACTAACTGTTTACGACTTAGAAACACATAGACACTTAGTTCAAAAACAGAAGAGCAGATTAACTCCCTTCCATCTGAATGATCAATCTTTAAAAATGGAAGAGCTTAGCTTCCAGCTCCCCCTTTTCCAACAGAGGAGACAGCAGCAGAAGATAACAGTGGTTCATTCCCAGGGCACTTTTCCTTTCTTGAATGCTCGCTCCATAGCATTGCCATTTTAAATGTATATTTCAACTTCTTACATAAAACTGTAAGAGCTCTGAAACTCTGCTTCTACAACAAGGAATGCATACACACAGGGGGTCTTTTTTAATATATATATATATATATATATATATATATATATATATATATATATAACATGGATGCTTCTTATGAATCCATACAAATTATCCAAATTTCCAGCTGTAATGTCCTGGGGACAGTACAAAAATGGTTTTTATCTGACACAGACAGTTGTTGCCAAGGAAGAATGTTGTTTGAGCTGTACTGTTCAGGATAGTAAACGTAAAGGTAAAGGGGCCCCTTACCATTAGGTCCAATCGTGACCGACTCTGGGGTTGCGGCGCTCATCTTGCTTTATTGGCCGAGGGACCCGGCGTACAGCTTCCGGGTCATGTGGCCAGCATGACTAAGCCGCTTCTGGCGAACCAGAGCAGCGCACGGAAACGCCGTTTACCTTCCCGCCAGAGGAAGTACCTTCCCCACACTTTGGCGTGCTTTCGAACTGCTAGGTTGGCAGGAGCAGGGACCGAGGAACGGGAGCTCACCCCGTCGCGGGGATTCGAACCGCCAACCTTCTGATCGGCAAGCCCTAGGCTCTGTGGTTTAACCCACAGTGCCACCCACATTCAGGATAGACATATCTGCAAAGATACTTTGGAGAGTGTCAGTGGCATAGCGTGGGGGGTGCAGGGGGGGCCGGCTGCACCGGGCGCAACATCTGGGGGTTAGGCAGCGCAAATCCATGGGTTAGGGGGTGCAAATTACTTGCCCCGGGTGCTGACAACCCACGCTACGCCACTGGAGAGTGTATCCTTAAGACCAGTTTCGTAACAAACGGCTACCATATTGCATAAAATTTATCTGGTTTTTCTGATTCCTTTTTCACTTTTGAGTTGTGAATTATTTTCTCAGCCATGGCTGAACACCAAATATTTTTACACTGCAACTCCAAGGGTAGTCCTTGTACGGCCTTCCAGGTATGAGCCATAGCTTGTTGAGTGACCATGCAGTCTTAACATGTCCCTGTATCATTCAATATCCGTGTAGGAGCCAAGTTTTCATGAGCTCTATTGCTTTGTGTTTGCTCTGTGTTTGTTCATTGAGAGAGAATGGTTGGTTTTTCAGCTTTTTCATGTGAGTCCTGGACTCCGGTCTTGAGTCAGACACAGCTGTCAAAAAGCCTGCCAAGGAAGCTTAAAAAAAGGCTCAAGGGAACTGAGCTGGTCCTGAGGTATCGACTCACATAGCATAGCTCAAAGAAGGCCTTGATCCTTGGGTCTGGAAGAGCACCTCTGAGTTTGTTTGACTAAGCACCAGCTCCTGAAGCAAGATATAATCTCTGTAAACTGAAGTTGAGGCAGAATCTATTTTGGGTAACCCTCCCCATTTGGCCCAGAGTATTTGGCCACATCCGCATCATACATTTAAAGCACTATGCTACTGCTGTAAACAATCATGGGCTTCTCCCCAAAGAATCCTGGGAAGTAGAGTTTCTTGAGGGTGTTGGAAGTTGTTAGGAGACCCAAATTCCCCTCTTGGAACTACAGTTTGCCGAGCTCCCTTGGAAGAGGGACTGAGTGTTAAACCACTCTGGGAATTATCACTCTAGAAGGGGAAAGGCACAGCCCCCAACTCACAGCCCCCAACCCACTTCAGCCTTTATTTCTACCTACCATTGGTGTGAGGCTCTTGGAAAACATTTTGGGGAGGAGGTAACCCTTGGTTCCCAACCCCTGCACTAGACCATCTGTATCAGGGTGCCACCAATGCTTTGAGGCCTATGGGCATATTTGGAATTTTTAGAGTGCTGTAGCTTACCATCCCCTCTTATAAGGTGAAATTTACACCCATTGATATGCCCATTTTTGCCTGCACGCACCACTGGTTTGTGCTCCCCCACCAAAAGTTGCCCAGAAGAGAATGTGACCCTCAGGCTGAAAGAAGCACCTCCCAGCCCTTTGCTAATTAATGATTCGTCCCTGCCAAGCAATGGCAGTCTGACCTATGGCTTGTTTTAGACCTGGCATAGGACAACTCGGCCCTCCGGATGTTTTGGGACTACAATTCCCATCATCCATGACCACTGGTCCTGTTAGCTAGGGATGATGCGAGTTGTAGTCCCAAAACAGCTGGAGGGCCGAGTTGGCCTTTGCCTGTTGAGACATTTCCTTTGAAGAACTTATTTAATCCATCCCTATGTATGCAGGATATTTAATATCCTATACTAAAGCTGAACAATAGGAATCCTAGGGCAGCTTGCAGTGAAAATGTTAGAAAACTATAAAGCAAATATATTATAATGCATGAAACTATAAAGAAACATATTACATACTGCATATCAATTAAACAATCTAAACATTTTCATGTTGGCCGGGGAAGTTTATTTAAGCATACATTAAAAACCTGATTGCATTGATCAGTTTTCAACCTGTCATCTAATTTGCTTGAGCTTCATCCAAACTTCCTGGGGATATGGGCAAGGGAATGCCAACCCACAGTCCAGCTTCCCAAAAGGGGATAGGAGTGCCCCTCAGCTGAAGGACAGTGCTGAGTTTTCGTCCATCCTATATAAAGCAGCAAATTGCATTTTAGTGTCATTTCTCATTTGCCTTTCTTTAGGAGATTCAAGCACAAAACCACCTGATACTGTAAAATCAGCTCCAGAATCTTTTGGATCTAAATTCAAAAGGCCACTGGTATTGAAGGACATAACTCACTTAGCCCACTAATTTCATTGGGTCTATTCTGAGTAAAATTTAGCTGGATACAACCTATACTTTTCTTGGTGGGTGTGGCCAGCTTAGCCTTGCATTGCTGATGCTTGTCTTGATCTTTCATCTACATCAAGTGGAATCAAGTGGAATTTTCTTTAATTGACACTTGAGAAACTGTGTTTGTGATGTCACCGAGATACACCCTGTATTGAATGATCCCTGGCTGTAGCATAACCTTTTCTTTACCAATACAACAACTACCAAATATTGAAATCTGTTAAAACTACCATTGTGCACTACTCTCCAACTTGATTTGTTTGGAAGCTACTCACAGTATGGCTGTCCAGCCATAGACCCAATTAACCCTCTCACCAAAGTCTTTGATCCATCCTGTTTTCCTGGTGGAGCCTGTACAGATAACCCCAATTTTCTCTGCTTCCTGTTCTCCAGGGGGCTAGCTCTGCAGAGGCTCATTTTATTTATTAAATATATTTTTAGACAGCTTTGCAGGCAATGTGCATAACCCTGTCTCTAGGGTCAGAGGTGCTGAAAGTGGGACACACTGTTGCACAATGTCACAAAACCTTGGCCTCTTGGAGTGAACACCGAGCGTGTTCATTGTAAGCCATTGGGTGATGGGTGCTTGACAAACGTTAGATGTTGAACATTTTGGCCTCCCTTGGGCAAGAGCTACACATCTTATTCATTTTCCAAGTTCAAGCTGAGGTGAATTACTCAGACACAAAAGCCTTTAAATTCCGACTCTGTTCAACTTTCCTCCACCCCTCCCTTAGTTCTTTTTCTCTGACATGCTTAATCTTCACCAAGACCCTCTTTTGTAGTTTTGCTTAAGCAATTAATGGAGAAGCAAGGTCTTTTCTTAGCTCAGAATATGCAGGGAAGATTTTAAGCAACACACTGATCATGTAATTAATTCTCAGTTGTAAATTCGTTTTGATGGTTTTAATGCTTTCCCAGAGGAAGAGGGCTGCTTTTATTCTACACCGAGTAGCACAGCCGGGTGAGAAACAGTTGAAGTAAGAAAGGGGCTGTGAAGAAAAAGGGGTCTCCCTCTGCTTAGTTCAGGATGAGAAGGAAAGGTTGAGAGGACAGATTTGTCATACAGGCAGGGAATTTTCGCCTTAATTTTAAACAAAGGCTTCTGAGCTCAGAGTATCAAGTCACTGATGCCCATCTGTGTGTGTTTCTTCAGTGAGCCAGTTAGAAATTGGCTTAAGAGGACCACGTTGCCAAAGCAGTTGCAATCAAAATAATAATATTCACCAAAAGAAGTGGAATGCAGAACAACTGGAGTGAAATGGATTGTTCAATACAATGCAGCCTCGAGACTCTTACCAAAATGCACGTTGTGTGAAGCTGCTCTGGTACCTAGTCCAGAAGCTTCAACTAGTGCAGAACGCAGTAGACAGACTGCTCAAAGGGGCAGGTTACTGACTCCACTGTTGACACAGCTGCACTGTTTGCCGATTTGCTATTGGGTCTGTTTCAAGGTTCTTGTGTTAATTCACAAAGCTCTAAACAAGTTGGACCCAAAGTATCTTAAGGAATGTATAATTCCTTATGCTCCACTTCAGTCACTGATTTCCTCTGATGAGGCACTTCTTGTGGTTTCCTACACCCCTAAGGTTCAGTCAATCTTTGTTAGGGACCAAGTGTGGCAGGCCCTGCCCTGTAGAAGTCCCTACCCATAGATACTGGGCAGGATTCATCCATGTCTTCTTATAGAACTTCTCTGAAAACTATAATTTTGACATGCCTTTGCAATATTCTTTTTCTTTTTAAGAACGGTATAATCTATGTTGTATACCGCCTTGTTATACTTGCATGGAAGTGCAAATTATAAATGCTTAGGTAAATAAATAAAATGCAGTGTGATCCAAGAAAAGACAGGCAATTCCACAGGCTTAAACTTTTCCCTGCCTAATCATGTACAAATATGAGGCTTGTGTCCAATTTTAAAAGTGTATGGGAGACAGATCTTCAGTCTTGCAGCTTATTTCTAGCCCCTAGACCAGAGCTTTCCAAACTTTTCATGTTGGTGACACAATTTTTAGACATGCATCATTTCTTGACACAATAATTCTGTTTTATTAGCAAACCAGAGGTTTAAACTACTGTAACCCCTTTCCAGCCCCAGGAGAAGCACGGAGAGCATTTACGTGACATACCTACACACTGCAGCCGACACACTAATGTGTTGCAACACACAGTTTGGAAATCTCCACCCTAGACCTCTACTAGGAGAGCAGAGTGGTCATGTAAGAATAAGTAGTTTCCCATCACTTTATAGTTTAGGCCAGAAGCTAACCCAGATTAACCAGCAGTCTACTCATTTGTTCACTGGATTTCTTAGCCCTTGTTATGTTATATACAGATTATAGAGACAGATGTAGATTCATATGGCTATTAATATAGAGACAGACCCCCATATGACTCTTATGATGTCCTTCAGCATAAATCGGTGACTTCATTTTAACTTGATCTCTGAGTTGCAGGCAGTCCAGATAGTCTGCAACAAGAAGATTTAATGTTGTGTTTGCTAAAGTGTGTCATCACCACATTTTTGTAGCACAATCTAAGATGTGTAAACAAAGTCAGCAGGATGCATATCCAGCTGCCAGATGATATTCTTCACAGTTCCAGGTTGCAAGAACAGGCTTGCCCTGGAATATCTTGGTATTGTGTGTATGTGTGTGTGTTTTAAATTCTGTTGTCACAAAGAATTGGCCAGAAGTTAGAGCGAGCCAGGCAAAGCACTGGGTGACCCTGCTAGATTTTTAAGCATAGGCCTCACTGTGTGCTGTGTGCTGTGACCTGTGCCAAGGCAGGAGAAGGCTACATGGAGCTGCTTGCTGGCAAACACATGTGCCCAAACCTGTGTGCACAGAGATAACATCTGGGGAGGGAAGCATTTGTAGGGAACAAACAATGATTGGGAGGGTTAAGCATCCCCATCCATCTGCTAGGATGGTCTTATGGGGAAAACACATGGATGAGCAGCCTGTGTTTGCCTTGTAGTGTATAGTTTTGAGGTAGCCAGTGTTGTGTCCTGGGTGACAATTCCCATCGTCTCTGACTAGCTGCAGCTGATGGGAATTGTGGCCTGCCACATGTAGAGGACACCATATTGCCAATCCTTGGTTTATTTCCAGGCTGTGTGGACTGTTGCTGATGGAGGTTATAGTTCAAAACATCTAGAGGGCCCCCAGGTTTGGGGGAGCCTGTTTCAAAGGATATGGATTTCTGAAAATGTCTCTTTCTGTGCTATATTTTGCCTCTCTTATAAGCAGCTTTGCAGTTCCAAGAACTTTCAAGTGACCTGAAGGAACCTTCCACCAAAGTGCTAAAAGCAGAAGTGTAGGTTTCTGTTGTTTTAAGTCTTGAAATAGAATATTCATAATGAATACCATAGGTTTCCAGGTTACCTCTCCAGACGGTTTGAGCGCCTGAATTTCAAACTTTGCTGTGCTGAAAGATATTACCAAACATCTTACAATAATCTTCTTACAACCCTCATCGTCTGGGACAATTTTAGGACATACAAACCTTATGCATTTGTGTTTTTCTTTTCTCCCCCACCCCCTTGCCTTTCTTTTCCTTAATCCTCCCAGGAATCTGATAAAAAAGGCTTGATAGAAAGAATCCACATGGTTCAAGACATTGTTATAACAGTCCAAACACTTTTGGAGGAAATCGCATCTTTTGCAGAGAGGATAAAGAAGTAAGTGAAAGTGTTGCTCCCATGCTCTGAAATGTTTCTGAATGCCATGACTGAAAACAATAGGCAAAAGATTGAACTGGGAAGTGCTGGAAGCAAATCTCAAATGGCAGAACGCTCATTTATTACACTGTGTTTTCAGTTCACTGGTGACAACACCCATCGTTGTAACAATTCATTCATTTCTCTTTCGGTCTCTTTCACACAAATTATGCATGGAAGCTTCTGAAAAAGTATGCTTTGGTTTATCTCTGGACATTGTTTCCAGCCTCTCTGGAAACCGTTTTGAGACCTGTGCTCATGGATTTTCCAAAGCTACCTCTCTCCCCCCTGCCTTCAGCAGAGGAGCACAAAATGATATAGCAGTAAGCTCCAACATTGCCTCCCTTGCCCCATCACTATCAATAGGGGCAGCTGATCTGAGTAAGTATGTTGTGTGTGTTCACTGGCACTACCTTAGCTCTGCAAATCTCATCCATCTCATCCTCTGTAAAAATACCCTGATCCAGAAGCAGCTAAAGGCTTTATTTGGGAAACTAAGATGGGGCAGAGTCCCTTAGACTGATTTCAGGATAGTTCAGATGAACTGAGACCAAATTATTGCCTTGTGCTTCTGAAATGCTGTCTCACATCTGCACAGGCCTGATTCCTAACAGTGACATCCCTCTGACCTTCCCTTGTGTTTCTGTGTTACTATTAAAAAACTACTAAGCCCTACTGGAAATGGGAAACAGAAGAAGAGTCTTGCTGACTCAAGCCAAACACCCAGCCTATCAAGGCCAGCATTCTGTTTGCATAGTGACAAACCATATGCCTATGGGAAACCCACCAGCAGGACTTAAGTGCAACAGCATGCTCTCTCTACTTGTGATTTCCAGCCAGCAACTTGTAATCAGAGGCATGCTTCCTCCAACAGCAGAGGCAGAACATAGCAATCATGCCTAGTAGCTATGCATAGCCTTATCCTCCATGGATTTGTCTTGTCTTCTTTTAAAGCCTTCTGAGTTGGTGACCATCAAGTTGGGAGGAAGAGTGAAAAGCCAGCAACCTTTGTTGCCTTTTAGTTACATCTACCAATTTGCTTTAATCCAGGGATGAGGAACCTGGGGCTCTTCAGATGTTGCTGGACTACACCTCCCATCATCCCTGACCATTGGCATTACTGGATGGGGCTGATGGGAGTTAGACTCCAACCATATTTGCAGGGCTACAGGTTGTCCACCCCTGTTTTAATTCTTTACATGTGTACCATCCCACATATTTTCCAAGGATCTCAGAACATCTTATGTATGGTTCCCACTCAGTCTGTCATCCTTCCAACTTACAGCTTCCAGTCCTGCTTATTCTCAGTGGCAAAACTGTGTAATATACACTGGGCCACTCTCTGGCATGGCTTATCCCCCAAGAAGCAAAGAGTGATTACATCTTCTCTCTCTCTCTCATGCACTGGCACAACTGTGTGACCTTCCTCTTTGAAACACACAAATTGAGGCTTGTCAACAGTTCCGCTCTTTAAAAGAACAGCCGTGTGGGGTCTAAAAATGCAACAGATCCATGTGTGTTGTTATTCTGCAACATCTGTCCCAGCTGTGCGGGAAATGGCCAAGGGATGGCCTTGCCTGTGAACAGAGGGCTGTGTTCTCCTTGCAGCTGGATGGCAGGAAGGCTTGGGACGCCGGGTGACCCATATTCATTTTGATTACAATGATCCCTAAGAACTCACTGGGGCATTAATATGGCTGCCATCTCTAATCCTCCAGGAATCCCATTGTAACTCAATATTAAAGTTGCTAGGGACTGAGAGGGAAGGGGGAGAAGTCCACCAGTGTGGTTTTAGCGAGTGTCATGACGGTTTGGATAAGCGCTTCCATCTGCATAACCCTTCCTATCAAAGGGATCTTTAAATAGCTCTGTTCTGTTGGGGTTGGCAAACTTAAAAATATTTTCCATGTGTTTGTGGGCAAGTACGCTTTACCCCCTGCTTTAATTCAAATTGTAAGGCCTTCATTGAAGCTGAGAGAGGCATTATTTCCTCTCAGGGCCCCCACCATACTTCCTTAAACAAAAAAAGAAATCAATAAAGACAAAGTGTTTTTCATTACTCAATTGGTGCTCCTCCATTTCAGCACATCTGATTGCACCAGCATCAGGCTTTGAAGATGTTTACATTGCATCCCTGTCTGGCTCTTGGGACTCTCCCTGGGAGATTCACCCTCCCCAAGATACACCTCTCTCCAGGCTGTTGCTGAACCATCATCACTGATTGTTGGCCATACTGGCTGGGGCCAACAACTGTATCTGGAGGGCTACTAGGTCAGGCCAATAACCCATATAGTCCAGCATCCTGTTCTCACAGTGGCCTACCAGATGCCCCAATGGGAAGCTCACAAACAGAACCTGAGCACAAGAGCTCCCCTCTTGCAATTCCCAGCCACTGGTATTCAGAGGCAGCCCTGTCCCATGACACTAAAGCTAGCATATTCCTATCATGGCTCCATAAATTTATCTGTTCCCCCTTGATTGTGCTTTTACCCCCAGACCAAGTGCCACACAACAAAGCAACTCTCATGGAAACTGTTAGAAGCAGGGTCTCCTTCAATTTCCAGTGGGGCTTTTTGACTTAGCTGCTATTGTGGGGTGGAAACAAAGGGTCACTTCCTCTAAGAAAATTCATTGTAAGGGATGGGTTTGCCCTCCTAGCAGCAGTTTTCACTACCAGTAATAGCTTGGTCCCTGCAGAAGACAATGGAGAAGTCATCTCCATCAGAGTTGTGTGAATACAAAAGTGCTCACGCTTTAATGAGTACACAGTTAGACTGCTTGGGGTGGGGAGAGATAACATTGGAGGTGCACATGAAGATGCCACTTTTCCTAGGAAAGTGAAGGTGTTACTTCATACTTGTTTACTAGGCCATACCTGGAGATGGCAGGGACTTGCCTTAGCTGCAGCTATAACAACTAAATTTAGCCCAAATGTGTGAACTGGCCTTGTGTTTGAGTCTGCATGTGGTGCTGTTATCTGTGGTGGCCTGTTCACATCTGCACGTCATTGAGCAAAGCTCTAACATGTGCGATTCAGCTGTATATCTCATTGGTTTCCAAGGAAATGAAAGTCAGAACATGTAGCCTTCACTTGTGCATTCCAGTGGCATTCTCTTGTTGAATGGAATACCATTTGAGTCATGGTTGCATTTGCAAAATGTGAAATATCTGTGAACACGAAGCAACAAACTTTTCTCTTCTTGATTTTTCCTGTTTTTCCACAGCACATTCAATTGGACAGTTCCTTTCCTCTCTAGCCTGGCCTGTTTAGTCCTTGCAGTAGTCATGATCACCCTGTATTACATACCACTAAGGTACATCGTTTTAATCTGGGGTAAGTTGGTCATCATACATTTAAAGCACTATGGTACGGAAGGAAGTCAAAGCTCATTTTGAGCAAATAATATAAGTTGCGAATATGTGTATTGAACTAAACTGAATTATGGAAAACTCAATAAAAATTATGATAAAAAATAAATAAATAAAGCACTATAGTACCACTCTGAAGAGTCATTGCCCCTCCTTCAGCTCTGGGAGCTGTAGTTTGTAAGGGCGATGTGAGTTGGTAAGAGGCCCTTATTCCTCTCACAGACCTACTCTTCCCAGAGTTCCATGGAAAGAGGGACTGCTTGTTAAACCACTCTGGAAATTGTAGCTCTGTATGTTGTCACTGAAATATGCAGTTTTGTACAATTTCCCCTTGTATATATGTGGTTTTGTATATCTTATTTGGGCTAGAAAACCCCATCACAAATTCAGAGATGTGTGAATATTGAAGGATAACTGTGCTTCAATTCATATATGGCTTTGGACATTGCAAATTAGGTAGGTCTGCATTAAAAAATGTGAATTCCTGCCCCCGTCCCTAGCCTTGTCAATTACGAATGGCCCATGAATTTAAATTGTCACTCTCCCTAATGAGAATGCGCAGAATGGAAGGGGACACTCACAACTTGGTATATTTTGCAATGGGTCATCCCTTCCCCAAGGCCAAAATGTAGCCAGAAATGCCACCCTTAAGTTCTGAGTGATGGCTGTTCTTGCTTCTCTGCTCCCCCCCTCTTTTTTTTGAACAATGGGACTTTTCATTGCTGAGATGAGCCGGCTTGCTTTGTAATAAACCTCCCACCATTTCCTTTAAGGAAAGATGTTTGTGAATGATTCCACATGACAGCAACACGTGTCTGGCTTGTCCATATTTTCGCACTAATTTTTTCTTGTTAAACTCCTCCTCCCTTTCCTGCCTGAGCAAGTAAGGCCTTTTATATAGTGTGATGTGTCTGTTTTATCACTGCCTTTTTTAAAAAAACAAAAACAAAAACAAACCATGTTTTATTTTGGTGTTTTCATTCGCAGGCATAAATAAATTTACTAAGAAGCTTAGAAACCCTTATGCCATTGACAATAATGAGTTGCTCGACTTCCTCTCCAGGGTGCCATCTGATGTTCAAAGGGTAAGTAATGAATGGCTGCGTCCAACAGAGACACCAGCCCAAAGAGCCACCAGGTGCAGCGCTGGAGGAACACACGGAAGGGGCATTTGGGCTAGAGGAGATAAGGCATCTGAAGAAACCATAAACCAGGGTGGGAAGGGAAAGGAGGAGGCGGACACAGGAAAAGGGAGGGATGAAAACCCGAATGGAAAGGAATTGTATCCCCCAAAGTGCTCTCTTTCTGAAACGGTCACAGACCCACTTCTCCCAGCCATCTTTGCTCTGATTTTAACATTATTTCATTTGGGCTTCCCACGCTCGAAGCGCCTCCCTCACTCTTTGTCATGGGCAGGGCAGCCCTGAACTGGTGTCTGAATGGTTCAGCAAGACTTTACAACAGTATTGACCCTTAGACGCTGTTTAAGTTCTGCTTTAAGCAGCAAAACATCTCTGGCTCCCGGTTTGTTTTAAAAGGCATGTGAACTTGACATCCTTTTATGCCATTTGACGAACAGCTCTTGACCAGAAGCATCAAGGTCCAACAGGCTAGTCATTAGAGGAAACCCTCTGGGCAGACAGAATCCCAGTTTATCTCTGTTTGCTTCTGCCCAGTCTACAAAGTCATTAAGCTTAAGTGTATTTTCTGCTCTCGCTGTCTGCACCAATTCTTTCTTGTAGAAGATGCAGGATTTGTACTGGCGGCATGCATTAATATTTATATACAGAAATAAGTTGCTCTCCTGTTTTTCTGTTTAGGTTGCATTTCAGGTTTTGCATTTATGAATTTTGCTTGAGTGGTTTCTCTTATCCTTGGTGGCCTTTGAGCAGGGGCAGTGAACCTCAGACCCAGGGGACGAATGTGGCCCTCCAGGCCCCTTTATTTACCCATATCCCCCAAAGCTTGGACTTCTTGCAATTAGTATGGGGAAATGCACTGGCAAGTGTGTGATAACTTTTGCCCTGATGCAGCAACATCTAAACTCCCTACCAACACATCAAAATGAATATTCAATAAACAAGTCATCTGGAAGCACCCTAACAGAGGCAGACAGTTTACCATTGCCTACCTTTTAGAAGACATCTGAAGGCAGCCCTGTTTAGGGAAGTTTTTAATGTTTGATGCTTAATCGTGTTTTTAATACTCTGTTGGGAGCCACCCAAAGTGGCTGGAGAAACCCAGCCAGATGGGCAACATATTATTGTTGTTGTTGTTGTTGTTACCTAGAATTGTTGCATACATTTCCTATTCCTTCCACCAAGACAACATTTTGGGGTGGTTCTTTGTTGCATACATTTCCTAATCCTTCCACAAACACAACATTCGGTGGTGGTTCTGTTTTCGATTTTTGTTTTGTTTTTTTAAGTGTGGAGCTGGAGAGAGGAAGATGTCATTATTGTGTTTTGACCTGGATAAATTCTAGATGAGTAGCTGTGTAAGTCTGTCGCTGAAGCATAAGACAGAGAGTCTCATGACACTTTAATTTAAATGCCAATACACTTATTTTTGGAGGAGGTTTTGTACACAGAGGACCACTTCATGAAATTCATGAAGCTAAATATGCATAGACTCAGGTCCAACTGGGTTTGGGAACAACCATTTTGCAAGGTGAGACCTCCAGGTATAGGGCGGTATATTAATTAATTTGCTTAATTAAATGCAAAATTTAAAGAGAATGGTTGTATGCTTTGAAAGAGAGATTCTGTACACAAGTCAATCTGTCAGAGTGAAGAAGGTCCAGTCCCAAAGGGTCAACAGGACCGGGAACATCCAAGTTTAGATAAAGTTTGGCTTTACTGTGTCAAACCAAAACTAACTTTTATTAGTGACCTTGTGGCTTGCATTTAATGAAATAAGGTTTTGTTCAGACATCTTGCTTTGGATTTCCTTTATTGTTATTGTTGCTATGCCTGAGAGTGATATTCAACCAAATCATTGTGCGGGTGCAAGATTATCACTAGCACTAATGTATCCCACTTTCCACCCCCACATGTCTGCCTTGCACCATCCCCAAATCTGCTCTGGGGGTTGGGGGAACCCCAGAACAGATTTAGGGGGCATACAGGGGAAGGAGAAGGGAAGAAAGTTCCATTGCACAGCAATAATTCCTTGTGCTGATGGAACACTTCCCTTAGCACTGCTCTGAATACAGCTGTTTCTCCATAATGGATGGAAGCAAATAAGAAATGATAATTGTAGACACTATGTTGAGTATTGTAAACAAATGTAGACACTATGTTCTCCAAATTCTGAAAGAATTACACACTTGCCACATGACATGGTGGGAGGGGGTCCCATTCCTTTATCAAACTCCATGAAAGAGAACTAAAAATAAAATGGAATGAGGCCTTTTCTGCCAAATGCCAAAGTCAGGTGGAAGACCCCTCTCCCCGCCTCCCGCTCAGTTGCATCTCATTAGGAAAAAAAAATCTGGTTTTAATATTTTGGTTTTCAAGAAATGATGCATGACTTTTCAAATCCTTCCTGCAATTAATCCCCCATGTTACTGTGTTTAGAAAATGATTCATTACTTTTGAACCTTCCTTAGTTTTTCCCTCGGCTTTTCCTTGGGGAGCCATTAATGCACAGCGTAGTGAGCTTGGGTTACCTTGTTGCAAACGTGACGTCTGTTTGTTTTTACAGGTGCAACGTGCTGAATTGAAACCATACAGTGGCTCTAGTCCCATTAGGAAGAAACGGAGCGCTCTGTAGGATATGAAGCTTGGAATGCGTCATGTGCATGCACACACACATAGACAGACACACTCCGTTGCAAATGTACATGCAGGGTACCCTCTCCTGCCCTCTCCTGATCAGTCCAGTGCTGTGGTCCCTGCCTTGTGTCCAAGATGTTTCATCTGCAAGACATGCATCAACATATATAGATATATCCTGTGTATCTGACTCTTTCCCCAAGCACATTGATATGCCCCTGTAAGAACCAAATGAGAACTGTAGAACCTGGAATGGCTTTCAGTGTGGATTTTGGAGTAGAAACCATACAAGGGACTTCCTCTGATTTTTGTATCATAGAAAAACAATCTTTCTCTTTTTGCTTCGCACAGCAGATCAACAAAGCTGATATGAAATGTTCTGGGTTACTTTACTTTTTAAAACATATCCAGCAGATTGGCATTGAGACAGAAGAAAAGAGTCATTGTTAGGCCAAATGACAGTGTGTAGATGGTATTCAACTCTCAATTAGTGAGTCTTTGGTGCCCAACTTCAGCTTTAAGCAATGTACAGTTTGATAAATTGTTCTATCATAATTACGAGAAATTGCTTAGTGCTGTAGCAGTCTCGATTTTTTCTCACCCAGCAGTTGCTGCTGATGTTTTTTTTTCATTTTAAACTGTTTGTACCTGCTGCTGTTCTTGGGAGGAGTCTTTTGCTGGCAACAGACTTCCTTCAATCAGCCACTCAACAGGAATACCAGAAGCAAATCTTCTCTGGACCCTATGGATTTCCAATTTTACCTTCTAAAATTCCATCTTATCAAACTCTTTGTCCCTTCCCGCCACACCTTAATCTAAAGACTTGCCAACACTACATATGCAAAGTATTTTTTATAACCTTATATGCATTGATTTGCATCACGCCAAAGGAAATGCTATAACAAAAATGCCTGTGATTATTTTTTTTTAATGAGCTATTTTAAAAATGTGCAATCTGGATGGTGGTTGTGTTGCATTATACATTGCTAGACACAATTAGAGGACTGAAGTGACTTTTGAGTTCTAGTCTGTCTTGCAAACAGGGGAAATTATGCCTGAAAAGCAGAAGAGAAGAGAACATGGTTGTGGAATCCAGAGTTGTGTGTGTTTATCAAATCCCCTGAATGTATTTTAGTTATTCCTTTGATGCCACGCATTGGTCAAGAGTGGAGATGGTGAAACTTTTCCAGCTAGTGGGCTGGATTCTCGGGTCACTCGACACCCACAGATCATTTTGACAGGTGGGCAGGGCTGCAGAACCTGCTAATCACCATGATGTTGGGTGAAGTGCTTCCATTGTCAAGCTGCATGGGCAAAGGCACTGATGACCAGCTGATTGACAGAGCTCTGTAAGGACCACTGATTAGACTGCAAACCCTACTTCCTTTGCCTACGCAGTTTGTCTTCAAATCATGTGGGTAAAGGCACAGGGCTTTGCAACCACTGGCAGTCAGTAGATCAGCAGTGCTTCCAAGCCCTGTTTTTGGTAGGGTGCAAAATCTTTACCTGACCAAAACCTGATCATAAGACATTAGGTGTAAGACAGGGGACCATGGTTGGAGAAAAAAGCATTGTGGGTGAATTAGGACCCCCTGCTGGGTTTAATTAGGCTCATAGGCTGAAGGTTCCCAATTGCTGGTTCCTAAGAGCAGCCTTTTCCACTCTAGGCTGGGTCCCAGATGTTGTTAGACTACAACCCCTGCTAGAATTGCACAGGGACAATGGGAGTTGTAGTCCAGTAAATGAGGAGTGTGTGCTGGAGGAGACTCTTGAGAGTCCCATGGACTGCAAGAAGATCAAACCTCTCAATTCTTAAGGAAATCATCCCTGAGTGCTCACTGGAAGGACAGATCGTGAAGCGGAGGCTCCAATACTTTGACCACCTCATGAGAAGAGAAGACTCCCTGGAAAAGACCCTGATCTTGGGAAAGATGGGGGGCACAAGGAGAAGGGAATGACAGAGGACGAGATGGTTGGACAGTGTTCTTGAAGCTACCAGCATGAGTTTGACCAAACTGCGGGAGGCAGTGGAAGACAGAAGTGCCTGGTGTGCTCTGGTCCATGGGGTCGCAAAGAGTCGGACACGACTAAACGATTAAACAACAACAACAACAACAATTGAGGAGTGTGGTTGAGGAAGGCAAATCTAGAGGCACAATTCTTGCTTTGTATATGAAAAGGCTATAATGATTCAGTTCCCAGGCAAGCCTTATCCTTCAAGAGGAAAGGCAAGAGGGAACATAACTTTTTAAAAAGTTATTCTTTAAAAATAAAGAACTCTGGTGGGGATGGGGGTGGAATGGATTCCGTTTGCAATTAAAGGTGAACCTACCTAATGTGCACTTTCTAAAACAACATACATACTGAAACACAGGCAAGCTTTCAGAATTTGCATTTCTCTGAATACAAAAATGCATATATTGGGGGAAGGTGGGCATACGATTGCATATATTAATGAAAATAATATACAAAAATGCCTTATACTGGGGGAAATTGTTTGGGAACATGTGTATATTTGTCAAAGCTGCATAGAAAAATGTGTATATATTAGGAGAAACACTGGTGAATAAGGGTTTTTTTAAATTGCAAATTGCTGCTGAAATGTGGAAAGCAGAATATAAGATGGTTAAAGCAAGAAAACCAGAATTGACAGATTTATGCATTCCTACATGAGATGGCGGGATGCGGGTGGCGCTGTGGGTTAAACCATTGAGCCTAGGGCTTGCTGATCAGAAGGTCGGCGGTTCGAATCCCCATGATAGGGTGAGCTCCCATTGCTCGGTCCCAGCTCCTGCCAACCTAGCAGTTCAAAAGCACGAAGTGCAAGTAGATAAATAGGTACCGCTCCAGCGGAACGGTAAATGGCGTTTCCGTGTGCTGCTCTAGTTCGCCAGAAGCGGCTTAGTCATGCTGGCCACATGACCTGGAAGCTGTACGCCGGCTCCCTCAGCCAGTAAAGTGAAATGAGCGTCGCAACCCCAGAGTCATTCTCGACTGGGCCTAACGGTCAGGGGTCCCTTTACCTTTACATGAGACGGCCAGTGTGGAATGTAATATCCTTTATGCCCAATATGTGAGATTCCAAAGTGGGTTTCTTCTTGACTAGCTTTGGAATACTGGTCTAAATGGGTCTTTCTATGATCCTGCAAGCCAATTCTTACATCCTTAAGTTCCTGTGAAGCAGCAGAGTGAAGCAGGTGAAGAAACATCACACTGGGATGAGGACAACTCTGGAAAGTTTCTTAGCAGAGGATGATTGAATTCCTTCAGCTGATCCAAGACTGGTTCACTGAAAGCTGTGGGGCATATTACAAAGACAGCAGGTATCCAAATCCATATCTGAGAACATTTTTGCCTTCGATAGAAATATCCTGGGTCTTGATATCCATTTGTTATTCCTAGACCCACATGCATAATGCATGCCATGAAAATTCATACCAGATCACTTGATGTTGGATCCACTTGCTTTCCATCAGATGTATCCAGTTACTTTGAGCAGCTTTCTGTGGGTTTGGTTTATGGGAGATTCCTTTTTTTATATACAGAAAACATTCTGATGGCACAATAAATATCAACGTGGGATATATTTTATTTCAAAGTAAAGGGTCATCTTCTTCTTTTTGCATGAATTAAGGGTTTTATTTCATCCAAATCCAGCCAAGATGTGTGTATTTGTGTGTTTCCCTCTATAGCTGTGTTCATTTGCAATCTGATCCAGTAGTGCCTTATGGGGGAGAAGCAGAATATGTATGGCTTACCCATTGACTTCAGTAGAGGACCGTTCTCCATTTGTATTCCACTGAAGCGAACGGAGAAGGCTATTGAAATGTAATGTGATGGTAAAACAAATGTAATAATCCTCATAGAGAGAATATGCATGGGGAAATATGGCCTTTGTCAGACTGGGGGCATAAATTGAAGGGCAGTGTTTATTTGCTTTTTAAGAAAAGAAAATTCATTTTGAAAAATCCCAAAGCAGCATGAGGACGAGGGAGTTGCAAACAGGATGTAACCTAAGACATGCCAGTCTAAACATCAAGGAGACAGAAAAGTAAACTGGTGGGTTAAATAGACAGGGATAGTCCAAGAATGTGGAGGTCCCTAACTCTTATCAGTCTTAAATCATGCATACCCATCTTATAAAAGATGAGTTGCACGGAAACTTCCAACAAAGGAAGACCTAGCCATGGTGATAATTCTTTACGTATTTGAAAGAATTGCCATTGGCAAGTTGTGTGGATTTCTACTGCAGTTCAGTACTTCTGAATCCTGCTCAAAAACTGTGGCATCCATATTAAAAGCCTGCCAATTTTTTTTTTTGACAAATCAGTGGAGTGTTCCACCTGCAACACAATGGTTTTTTCTTCTTCTTTTCATGACGATCATACATTCTTGCGATATCTGTGTCCTTGCAAAGCTTTGATGTTTAAATGTTGGTATTTTGGCATCTCTTCAAATCCCATAATGTTGTGCAGAGATAAATACTGCAAGCACCATGCCATACTATTGATATATTTGTACAACTATGCAGCCAGTGATAAGAATGGCAACAACCAGGACTACAAATCCCATGATGCATTGTGCTCTCACATAACATGCAGCTGACAACATTGAAGGAAAGGTAATGAAACAGAAGCAGTG
The DNA here is from genome assembly GCF_964106915.1 of Podarcis gaigeae. Taxonomy (NCBI): domain Eukaryota; kingdom Metazoa; phylum Chordata; class Lepidosauria; order Squamata; family Lacertidae; genus Podarcis; species Podarcis gaigeae. The sequence goes on along the minus strand of NC_139690.1, from coordinate 24,064,853 downwards.
AAAATTTGAAAAAGCAGAAAGAAATATCTATGGAGTTCAGCTGAAATTTGAATGGCTACTGTTAAATTTGCTTATCATGGTTTGGAAGGCTATGCTGTGAGAAGTATGATGGTGACATCCCAGTTGAAAAAAATTGAGAAGCCTAAATTTGGTCAGCTCTCCAGGCACACTTTTAAAATGTGCTGAACTGCGGGAAACATTTTTTTCAGCAAATTTTTCCAAAGAGCACCTGTGCAACGAAACAGCAATGTCCTCACAGGCATCACACAGTGGCAAGTTCAACTGTCATATGGTTTAAGCCTTGCTTTGATCATAATCCTCTCCCCTTCTTCCACTTTCTCTCTCTTATCCCACCCACCAATATGTCTTAAGATCCCTTGGGCACATCTCAAACAGAGCAAGCTGCTTTCTAAGAAACAGAAAAGACTGGGGGGCGGGGTGAGTGAGGTGGAAAAGGAAGAAGGGAGGGGGGTTGGTTTTCTACCATTCCTGGCAGTGGATGACTTTACTGAAAGTCAAAGCCATCGGCTCACATTTATCACTGCCAGTCTTCCTCTGCATATTTTTTTTTTTGGGGGGGAGGGGGGTCTTCGCCATGCACTGTTAACGGTGATTGTCATGTAATTAAATCACTGCTCATCACGAGAGCCTATTTTTATGCTGAGATAAGCATCAGAAGTCTGCAGCAACGTCCCCCAGATCAATAAAGATGTTCCCTGTAGGATTACAAATAGACTGGGGTTGCGCAGGGCACTAGAATTAATTAGAAATTATTTCTCTTTTTCTTCCCCCCCACTTTCTACTTTCAATACATTTTTAATTGTTTATCCATTTTCAATGGTCCTTTAGGGGGAAAAAAATCCTATCCTTTAGTTCTTGGTAGCAATTTTTTGCCTATGATATCCTAGGCCCTGGGCATTTTCTTGCCCAGGATGGGGCGAAGTGCAGTCCAGTGAAAAAAGATGTGAGTAGATTATAAAGTCAACAGTGGTGGCTGCTGTCTCCTAAAATTGAAGATGCCATAATTCCCACTCTGCCAAACCATGCCTACCACAGCCCCAGTCATTCAAAGCTCCACCTCCTTCCTTTGTCCCAGCCTCCCCTCAGAAGCTCCTCTAATCAGCCTTGTTTACAGTCCCATCTACCATATCTGCAGCACACACCTTTTCTGCAGTAGCTCCCAGTTTGTGGAATGTTCTCCGCAGGGAGGTTCACCGGGCGCCTTCATTAGGCACCAGGCAAAAATTTTCCTCTTTAACCAGGCCTTTAGCTGATTGACATCTAATGTCCATTCAAATGTGTTGGAGAAGGGGGAGGTTATTGGGGGTTGTTTTTGTTTTTATTTTGATTATGTACTTTGTGTTTTTATATTGTGATTTTATGTTGTAACCGCCCTGAGACCTGCGGGTATACAGCGGTATACAAATTTTAATAATAATAATAATACCCCCACAGGGCATCCAGCTTGTAGGATTTGCAAAGGCTGCCAATCTGCTACTGGAACAAGTTCAAGGTTTTGGTACTAACATATAAGGCCAGGTTACCTGAGAGACCACCTTATCCCTTATACACCCAATAGGTAGTTGTGGTCTATTTATATTAATTTATTCATATTTATTGATTTATATCTTACCTATCAACTCATTCCATGGCAGTACAAAAATACATAACAACATCATAAAGCCACAAAAACCATAAAATATAGGGGAAATTAGCAGCACAATCTTATTAATTGTTGCAAAAATCATCTGTGGATGGAGGGCACTAGAGAAATTTAATTCATCATCATCAAATGCTTGCTACAGAGAAGTCGGGTTGAGTGTCATCAGCATACTGGCAACACTTTGCTCCAAATCTAATGTGCACTCCCAATTACTTCAACTTCTTCTTCTTCTTCTTCTTCTTCTTCTTCTTCTTCTTCTTCATCTTCTTGGCATCTGTCTGCCTGCTGAGGTCAAACTATTGGAAGGTTACACCACCTGCTGTGGCTGTACAGACCAATATGGGAGAGACACCCTTGCCCAATAAAATAGTTGAAGGACCCCCCCTCCCCAAGTTCATGGTCACTGCCATTCAAATGGTGTGTGTGTGTGTGCGCGCGCCATGCCTTGTGAATGATTATATGGGGCAGGCCTTACCTGCCCCCCAATATTATATTCAAGTTTGCACCCCTGGAGAGACATGTTTTGTTGCAGATGAAGGCGTCTGGCTGTATGGTTACAGTTGCTCCACAGTTCCCAGTCTCTCTGCCCTTCTCCCAGTGGTCATTCCTCCTCTGGTCACTTACCTGACCTGAATGTTGGTTTGAATCTGCACGATGGGGTGAGTTCTGTTGCTTTATCTCAGCTCCTGCCAACTTAGCAGTTTGAAAGCACATCAGTGCAAGTACATAAATAGGTACCGCTGTGGTGGGAAGGTAATGACATTTCTGTGCACTCTGATTTCCATCATGGTGTCCCATTGCACCAGAAGCTGGCCATATGACCCGGAAAGCTGTATGTGGACAAACGCTGGCTTCCTCAGCCTGAAAGTGAGATGAGCGCTGCAACCCCATAGTCACCTTTGACTGGACCTAAGCACCCAGGGGTCCTTTACTTTTTTATTATTATTATTCAGGCACTGTGGTTCTCTGCAAGGGATTCCCACATAGTGTGGTTGATGTTGCCAGCCCTCCTGTCACGATTGCAGACATCTTTTATCATGCAGAGTTGGTCTGTCAGTAGGTCTGGTTCCTGAAGCCATCTCCCTGTAGAACATGACCTTGGGGATCCTGCCATCTTCCATTCTGTGGACATGGTCATGCCAGCGTAGACATCACTGAGACAGGAGCACAAACAGGCAGGGAATGTGGGCTTGGGGGCAAAGATGGTACCAGAGGGACTCCAGAGTGCAAATGTCAGAAATCTAGCAGGCAGGCACCCAATGCCACTCCCTGTGAATGGTCTTGCTGCTAGGCACACTGAGTTGCACCCAACATTTTTTTTTGGGGGGGGGGCACGCGTTGCACATGCATGATGTCACACACGCGATGCACCCCCAGGTCCAGCCAGGCCTACTCGGCCCACCATCCCCCACCCACCCACTGCGATCCACCTTATCTTGTGAAAGGGAAATGCGGGGCGAAGATGCTTCGCCCTGCAAATCCCCAGCAGAGATCACCAGCGTGCCTTTCGGGGAATCGCTCTGGGGATTGTCAGAGTGATGCAGCAAGGCAAAGATGCTTCATCCTGGCAAATCCTTTTGAGGATTGCCACAGAATTTTGGGGGAGGGACCCAGCCCCTTTCATGAAAATATGGGGGGGGGCTCTGGCCCCTCGGCCCTCCTCTAGATAGTGCCCCTGCTGGTAGGAGTGGAAGCCCTAGAGCACAGCGCCATCAATTCCCATCATGCAGCACCAGTCCATGGTTGATGGTATAAAAAGCCACTGAGAAATCAAGTTACAGCAACATGGTTGCAGTCCCCCATCCCTAACATAATAAAGGTGACTGATAAAGGTGACCAATGCCAATTAGGACCTGAAGCCAAACTCAAATGGGTCAAGAATATTGGTATTTTCCAAGAGCATCTCTAGTTGCACCACACTAGTCTCTCCATCACCTTGCCCAGAAAAGGAGTGTTAGTGACTGGCCAATGACTGCCCACTTTTCTCACACTTTACATTGATTGAATTGTGTTACACAACACAAAGTCATCTTGGCGCAGAACTGCAATCCTTGATTTTTTTCCCCTTCATAGTGGGTCAAGATGGAAGAAACAATACGGGCTGGAGCTGCTCAGTTATGAAACCTTCCAGATTCTGTCTTGGCAGAGTACTTTCTTTTTGCAAGGATGACTTTTGGTTGCAACCTTCCCAAGCAAAGGGGTAGCTGAAAAAATAACTTCGCTTTCTCCCTCTCTCTCTCTCTCCCTCCCCAGCCTTAGCTGTCAGGATCTTTTAGAAATAACACACTCCTCTGAGGAAGTCGGAATAGCAACAGGAAAATGAGTAAAACCTATTATAAAACAGTTGTCCAAGAACTTAGGCACGGCACAGGGTAGAGATCGATACGCTGTGAAGGTTAAATCTATTTTCACACTGTGTTCCATTTCACAGTTTAATGGTGTTTTAATGTGTCTGTCACCGATTCTCCCCTTCATGTTACACAGGTAGAGCCTTTACAAAGAAGGAAAAGAACTCTGTTTCTCCCATGCTTCACACGGTAACATCTTATTTACCAGCTGAGTTCTGACACCTTCCCTTTTTTTCCTCTCTAGAGATACACCAGACTCTGGCTATTTTAACTTTCAAAGGCATAAAATAGGCTCTACCTTTACAGTAATTTCGAATTAACTTTGTCAAAGGCCTCTAGGGTAGCAGAGGCTGGGAGGCAATGGTGTCAGGCTGGAATCTAATGGATTTTTATAGCAGCTGAAGATACTAAGGCAAATCAGAATCAAAAGTCCCCCCCCCCCCAGCAGACTCCAAAAGATCTGGACTAGCATAATGTAGGCATACTGTGTTCAGTGCTTGTGTGCTGAACCGAGATACAGCCACAGATTTGCTTTCTACAATACTGCACTGAAAACGTATCCCATACATATATATACACAGAAAAGAAATTCTGTAAGAGGAGAGAAAAATTCAGTGAAATTATCATGGGTGAGGTGTAGGATTTTTGCCTCACATTAATGTTGAAGCAGCTGGGGGCTGTTCACGATTGCCCTTTCATTCATTCATTCAACAAATCACCTCCCTACTGGTTTGCAGTACTCAGCCTTAATGGATTATTAGAGGTTACTGTCCACACACACTTTCACTGTGCAGATACTGTGTGTCGGTAAAACCTCTTTTAAACTGCTTTAGCAGAGTTTAGCTTCTTTCTTGCGTAGAAGCAGTGAAAAATAATAAAGTTGTTTTAAAGATGACTCACTAAACTAAAGTCTCAGTTGAGATTGTATTCCCAGACCGGGTACATGCGTTATGGTTGTAAAAGAAACGGTTTCGACTGTTGACATAAACAGCAATTAACAGTATACTTTCAAACAAAAGTCTTATTAACAGCATGTTGTAAATCACAGCAACAGGCCTTCAACAGAATTCACAGGCAGCACTCTTCCGTCAGATATCAGGTGTCTGCAAAAATGAAGCCAAGTGGTCTTCTTCTTATTGGCCCTTCCAGCTGATGCCAATTAAGCCCAGAGTACCACTCCCATACATAAAGGAAAACTCTGGAACCTTTCAGACTTCTACTTGTTTCTTTGCAAAATGATTCCCTAACATGGATACCCAGGCTTTCAGATCAGGAAGCATGGGCAGTTGAGGGGAGCTGAAGTGTGCTAGGAAATGTTTGCGTGTGAAGACCCACCCAAAACCACCCCCAAAATAAAGACACAATAGACACAGAATTTAGCTTAAGGTTTTTGGCATTAATTTTGGCCACAACTTTATTGATTACAGCATGTGAGTGGTTGCTTAGGCATTGGTTCCAGAATACCTGAACCTGCACAGTGGCAGGAACAGGACTGACACTGGCCACCACCAGAAGTCAGTGAGGGAAAGCATCCTGAGGAAGCAAGAAGCTGGCTTCGATCTCACAGCTCACTCCAGATGCTCCCAGGGGCTTTGTCGTGGCCCTAGCCCCATGACAGGGTTTGGACAAAAGCAAGGCGAACCCCTGGATTCCTTTAACAGAATTCTCTAGCAGCAGCGATGGAGGGGCAGGTACAGCCAACCACTTCCCCTCCGCAAAACATTGAACCAATGCCTAACCGCCAACCTCACAAAGTTGTGACGATTTGCTACACTGTAGGCAAAAACCAAATGGCAACAGCCAAATGGCAAAATTCCTACCAGGCCCCTACTCCAAAAACAGACGAACAGGCATAGCAAGGCCAAAGAACAGCCCTAAATATAGAGTGGGAGGGCGGGTGATCCAATGCACATTGCAAGAAAGAGAAAGCTTCCAGCAATGTGCAACAGCTTAAATAACCCCTTGGTAGCCAATAGATGACCCAACAGGCAAAATTTCTACCCCAGCAACTGAGGGGCAACCAATGGGGTATTGTGGCTATCCAAATGGTCCTGCCCCAAAAACAAGGAGGCAGTTTAGGTGATCTCACCGCAACATGTGCCCACCATGATGGAGGACGCTATTTACTGGAAAGCAAAAGCACACACATACCAACCTTGGTCACTTTGCAAGGATAAGGTAAGCTCAAAATGCAACATCCAATGAAATTCTAAAGAAATTCACAAGGGCTCTGAGAATAAAGCAGAAATATGGGGTCCCCCTTCCAAAGGGATAACAGAAATCAGAAGGCAGATTTCAGCACAGCACCTAGGGATCTAAAGCTACAGCATCTCCCACAGGTGGGGGTTCATGTTGCTTGCTCCCAATGTTATTGTTAAGTTGCCACTCACCCCGAGGTCCTAGGATAGGTCACAGCCATTTAAAATACAACACTGAAAGCCAATTACAATCACAAGACTGGGGGTACACCTTTACTTTCGAAATGGCCTGGTTGCATGGCATAATGTGCAAATGGCTTTAGATATCTATTAGGTCCATAAATTACCATGTAGTATATATTCAACACAAAAAACAGCAGCAATTTGTTGCTGACAAAGGACAGCTGGACATATAAAGGGCCCTACTTTCTCCCATGCCACCCCAGAGCTTCTGAGAATGGTGGAAGTACCAATAGGGTCCCCTGGGCTTGTCTTAGCACTGGAGATGGTCTGTAGGGGAAATGGAAGTCTCTCTGTTTTTTTGGGCCTAAGTTATTTAGGACTTTAAATACTGAATTGGGCCTGGAAACAAAATGGCAGCCAATGAGCTGTTTTAGAACAGGGGTTATATGAGATCTAACCCCTCTCATGCGCTCTCACCTTCTTGGCTAAAGCTTGATTTGTTGCTTTGAGTGCCCAGCTTTCTTTTTTCCTCTTCTCAGAAAATGACAAGAAGCTTCTTTGCGGATTGGTCTATTCAATACTGTAGTTCAAGCATCAAGGGTCACGAGTGAGCTGCTGTCCAGCTGGGATTCAAGAATCTTGCCAAATTAGGTGGGCATTTTCCCAGTATCTTCAAGGAGAGAGGCTCTGCAATATGAACTGGAGACTGACTTCTTGGATTGCAATCTTTTCCCTTCCAGAGTTCCCCACAATGTATTTGGATTTGTCTAACAGCTTTGAAATGTAATTATAGCAAACAAATCTCTGGATTATATATATGAAAATGGGGAAAAAGGCATTAAAGTGTTTAAATGTTATCTAATACAAATAATCATCTAGTTCTCACTGAAGAAGGCCTGTAGCTCAATGGCAGAACACATGCTTTGCATGCAGAAGGTCCCAGGTTTGATCCCTGCCATTTCCCTGTGGAAGTCTGTAGGGTCAATTGCCAGCAGGAGTGGAAGAGACATTCAATTTAAAGGTGAAATTATCTAATGTGTACTTTATGAAACAATATGTATTGTGTTGTGTTTTTTAAATTTATACATTTTCCACATTTTGAATATACATCATGCCTGCCATTTCCAGGTCACCGCCCTATGGAAGTTTGCATGGTCCATTGCCAACAGGAGTGGAGGAGAAATTCAGCTTAAAGGTGAATTTATCTAACTTGTACATTATGAAACAGTATGTGAAATGAAACAAAAGCATTTCTTCAAAATGAGCATTCCTCCAAATTTTCCACTGCAGTTCTTCAGTCAAATAATGTGTATACATACAGCCGTACCTTGGTTCTCGAATGCCTTGGTACTTGTACGTTTTGGCTCCCAAACACCAAAAGCCCAGAAGTAAGTGTTCCAGTTTTTGAATGTTTTTCAGAAGCCTGACATCCGATGCAGTTTCCACTTGATTGCAGGAAGCTCCTGCAGCCAATTGGAAGCTGTGTCTTGGTTTTCGAACGTTTCAGAAGTCAAACAGACTTCCGGAACAGATTACATTTGAGAACCAAGGTACGACAGGAAAAGTGTGAATTAGTGAAGGTAACACAAAACAGCTGGTAGTTTGCAAAAGTGTGTGGATTAGGCAAAAATGCATACTAAATGTGTAGATTAGGAAAAATACACACTAAAATGCAGATGAATTTTCAGGAGGGTGTGTCTCTGTGTGTTTGTGTCTGTGCGTGTGTGGAACTGAACTTAAAAGTGGAAAGATAAGGATAAGAAGGGATCCACAATTGTTAGATTTGCCCATCCCTAGTTACCAGTGAGTAAAATTTCCTCAGATGACCTAAGTGACCATGAATGGATTTATTGGGTTTGTTGGCTACCCTTATTCTTTTTCCTTTCCCACTTTGTCTCCTGATTCACCCTAATGCTCTTTAATTAAAAGACAGGAAACACAACAGGTGGCAAACACTTCCTGCTCTCTTATATAATGTGACATTAAAATCAGGGGAGGGTGTTTACAAGTGTGTGCTGCGCATGCTAGCATTTAGTGCTCTACAATATCACTGTTATTTCACACTTGCGTGGATTCTGAAATGTTGTTACAGCTGTCCTGAAATCCTGACAAAGAGGGGCATTTCTTCCCAACCTTCAATGATGCATCCCATCAAAATTGCTTTTTGACTCCTCTTTGAACCGTAACCATAGTGATCCATAACAATTTATCAGAGGGGTCCCTGTTTCCCTGGTGTGATGCGAGATGGGGAGAGAAAGGAGGAATAGATGGAGAGGGAGAGGGAGAAAGGAAGATAAACCATATTCACATTCGTACTTTCCAAAAGTCAGTTTTCTTTCATACAGATCTTTTGGAGAAATCTCTCTTTTTTTCCCCCTATGGAAAACATGCCACAGCTCTAAAGCTGCTGGCTGGTTGAAAGGAGGAATTGTTCTTATTTTTTATTTGATTTCTTTTTTGGAAGGTTAATACAAAGGTTAATTCCCCCCCCTCCCCTGTTTGACAATAGGAATAAGTGTATCCTTGTTTGGAACGACCTCATCTGGAAGATGATTATCATATTAATATTTCCACTACCAGCACCCACTAAAAATAAACCCATCTGCCTTTAGAAGGGACCTCTAAGCAGCTTTCTGGTGTCCCTCGATGCCACAAAACAATATCTGTTTGATTTACAGGGCACTCTGTCCCAAGGAGTATGGTGTGAACTGTTAAAAACAAAGGTCACATCCATATCATACTTTTAAAGCACACGGCTCCCCTCAAAGAATCTTGGTAACTATAGTTTGTTAAGTGTGTTAGGAATTGTACTTCTTTGAGAGGTCAACTACAGTTCTCAAGATGCTTTTGGGGAAGCCAAGTGCTTTAAATGTGCTTAATGAGTATGCTCAGTAACCATGAAAAGCCAGCTGGAAAAAAAAAATGGGGCAGGGGAAGAGGATGGGAAGCAGTATTGTGTAGCTGGACATGACTGACTGTCTGGTTCCATAGTTGGAAACCTGGCGAAGAGCAGGTGGGAAGAACCTTTGGCCTTCCCAATTTTGCTGCACTACAGATCCCACCAGCTCCAACATGCCTGGGAGGACCAACAGTTCCCCACACTCCTGCTAGGAGGATGCACTGCAACATTTGTTGCAGCGTCCACCTGTACTAAATATTTAGACTTTATAGTGAGCTTCAAATATTCAAAGCAATTCACAGAAACAAATCTACATAATCCTAAAAACAGTCCCAGGATGGTTCCACAATGGGAGTTTATTGTGGAATTGCCATGCTTTGTTTACTCATTTTTTATGGGGCATCCACACAATGCTGTCACCCAATCAGTGTCATTCACCATTTGCCCTGTGATTCTTCTGTCTTTTTTGCAATCCACAGAAATCCCAGCTTTTATTGCATATATATCTCCAGAATAGTGTCTTAGCAACAATTAAGGCTGATCAAAGAAATTTAAATTGAGTTTTTAAAATGGTACCTGCCACAGTGGTTATACAGGATGGGTTGTATCCATTGTGTAGCACTAAGTAACTCTTTCTGTTAGAGTGAGCATTTACTAGGGCTGTGCACTGGATTTGGCCAAGACCAAATCAGCTGTTGAGCAGAGGGTGCCATCCTGGGTGGAGGGGAGGTACCCCCCCCAGTCTTGGTTGAGAGGTGGGGGAGGAGATGCAAGATAAACAAATACATAATTTAAAGGTAAAGGTAAAGGGACCCCTGACCATTAGGTCCAGTCATGACCGACTTTGGGGTTGCGGCGCTCATCTCACTTTATTGGCCGAGGGAGCCGGCGTACAGCTTCTGGGTCATGTGGTCAGCATGACTAAGCCACTTCTGTTGAACCAGTCCAGCGCACGGAAATGCCGTTTACCTTCCCACCGGAGCGGTACCTATTTATCTACTTGCACTTTGGCATGCTTTCGAACTGCTAGGTTGGCAGGAGCAGGGACCGAGCAACGGGAGCTCACCCCATCTCGGGGATTCGAACCATTGACCTTCTGATCGGCAAGTCCTAGGCTCTGTGGTTTAACCCACAGCGCCACCCGCGTCCCAATACATAATTTAGGGTAGAATAAATTTAGAAACCAGCACATAGAGATAAAATGTCTATTTAAATATGACTTTTGATACTATTCTTTAAAACAAACAAACCCAGAAATAGTGTAGAAATGGGATGGTACAGACTGATGAGTGAATACATGCAAAATTGGGATGCTTATTCCTACATGTGAAAAACCCACAAGCAGGACATGATGCTAGCATCCAACTCCCCCAGCATCTGGAATTCAGAGATATACAGCTACTGAACTTGGAGGTTCCATTTAAGTGTGACAAAGTTTTCTGACAGCCAAATCCACTGAGGAAAAGACCATCTTCAGTGAGATTTTCGCACACCAAAGCATGCCAGGAGAAGCAGATTCATTCCAGTCAAGTATGTGTGTCATTATACTGAAATTTAGTTTAGGATATCACTGAGCGGTTGCTGCAAGCGGAAGTTTGCCACCTTCTCCTCAGTGCAGCATTTAGAAGGCACTCAAAGCGGAGAGAAAAGAAGCTGTTATTGTCAGGTACGTGCCGAAATGCACAGCTGAAAATTAATTTTTTGTAATTAAACCCCCCATCTGTGAGCCTTTTGCTGGAAGCCCCTATTCTGCTGATAAATGACATTAACGCCACGGGGCCGCGCGTACCAGCAAATTTAAAACCACTTTTCTTCCCGGGTGTGCCACTTAGCGCAGCTGGGAGAATGGGCTGTTTAAAATTTAAAGGGCTGCTGAATTCTTGCGGAAAGCAGTTAAGGAAAAATCGTTCCAAAAGCTTTGGATAGGATGTCGGCCCTCTTTCCTCATTAGCAAGGCAATAGCGGCGTTGCAAGATTTAATTCCTGGCCAAGTTTGGAAGAGACTTCCGCCGGGGAAACACCAGTAGGGAATCACACACACACACACACACAACCAGTCTAACATTTCGCAGCGGAAAGGGAGACACACCTGGAACACCCCCAATTTCAGATCGGGGACCATAATCCTCACAATTGCACGCTCTCAAAGGGTTTATCACCCTTCCTCCTCCTCCTCTTGTGTAGGAATAGAAAGGGGATAATAGATTGCCATCCACTGATTTAAAAGCCAAAATAATATTTTTGTTTATTTTATATCCGACTTTTTCAAGGCAACATAAGAAGAAGAGGAGTTTGGATTTGATATCCCGCCTTTCACTCCCTTTAAGGAGTCTCAAAGCGGCTAACATTCTCCTTTCCCTTCCTCCCCCACAGCAAACACTCTGTGAGGTGAGTGGGGCTGAGACTTCAGAGAAGTGTGACTGGCCCAAGGTCACCCAGCAGCTGCATGTGGAGGAGCGGAGACGCGAACCCAGTTCCCCAGATTACGAGACTACCGCTCTTAACCACTACACCACACTGGCTCTCAACATAAATGCCCCCCCAACAATCCTGAGAGGTACTTTAGACTGAGGGATAATGTCTGCCCCACCATCACCCAGTCAGCTTCATGCCTTAATGAGGATTCGCACCCAGGTCTCCCTAATCCTCCCACAATGTACTAACCAGATTTATCCTCCTGATGTTATAGGCTACAACTTCTGTCATCCCTGACATTCAGCCACACAGGCCTTCTGACATAGCTAACAACAAAATGCCAGAAATACATTCCAAAATTGGTTGTGTTTCTCTATTATCTCTTGGGAACAGTTCAAGAAGATAGCATAAATGATCATAAACCTGCTGCTTTGAATCCTTTTGATTAGCTAAAATCATGTGAATTGAACCTATCAAAAAATAAATAAAATAAATAAAATCAGAAGTTCTGCCTGACCTCTTCAGACCTGGGCTGGAGGGGAGAACAGTCAATTTGGTGAGGCAATGCCCCATTTCCCCCCATCTCAGGTTGCCCACAGCCCTGGCCAGCCCACGCTTTATTGAAAACCAGCCTAGGGGTTGGACTGGCTGTCAGATTCCTTCTGCTTAGCCTCAGTTATCCCCTTTTAGAAGACTGTTGGTGGCAGGTAAAGGTAAAGGACCCTGGGAGGTTAAGTCCAGTCAAACCTGACTCTGGGGTGCAGTGCTCATCATGCATATATTAGAGGAAACATGCACACATTATTGAAAATAGCAATGTGTATGTTAATCAAAGCTGCATGCGAAAAGGGAAGGTAAAAAGGTAAAGGTAAAGGGCGACTCTGGGGTTGCGGCGTTCATCTCACTTCAGGCTAAGGGAGCCAGCGTTTGTCCACAGACAGCTTTCCTAGTCATGTGGCCAGAAGGACTAAACAGCTTCTGGCGCAATGGGACACCGTGCCGTAAGCCAGAGCACACAGAAATGCTGTTTACCTTCCCGTCGGAGTGGTACCCATTTATCTACTCATGTTGGTATGCTCTTGAACTTCTAGGTTGGCAGGAGCTGGGATAGAGCAACTGTCGTACGGACTCAAACTGCTGACCTTCTGATCGGCAAGCCCATGAGGCTCAGTGGTTTAGATCTTAGTTGGCTCTGTTTATCATTGGCTCTGGTTCCACCAACCATTGGCCACTCTGGTTTCCATCCCACCAGTCCCAGTGGGCAAACAATTAAGCTGCAATTGGCCCCCTCAGTCCAGCATTCAGGGCCAGCTCTGCTCTTGGACAGTCAGGCAACTGCCTCAGGAGGCAGTTCTTTGGAGGCAGGGAAAACCACACAGCCTTTGCTGTACCCACTACACTAGCCTGCTATGTTCAAGCGCAATTGAGGCTGTCAAGTATCCGATTCTGCATATAGATTTTTTTGTAGGGGAGGAGGGACATTGTCTTGTCCTTTGTCTCAGGCAGCAAAATGCCTTATCACCTCACTGTATTTCAAGCATACTGGTTAATGCCTGCCTAAAGGATGGCTGTCTCATCCCAACAGCTTTATGCTTTTATTTAATTATCTATGAAGTCTGTATGTTTATCTTTTTGCAGGAAGGGGAGAGGAAGAGCGGGGGGGGGGGCATCTGCTGACAGTGATGGTGCCCACGCAAAAGCACATCCTTTGCTTGCTTTCATCTCTTCTTAATGGAATGAAAAGCGGGGGATGAAAACATCCCATGGAAGGCTAAGTGTTCTCTTTGGAATGTGTTGGATATGGAGGAGGCCAGGAAGCTAAGAGTTTGGGAGGAATGTATGGTGGCAGCGAAAGTTTTCTTTAAATATATATATATGGCTGAAAACTGTTTTACCATAAAAAGAATGTTGACACGTGGGATGGTCTGAGCTGCCAATTTTGGTTCTCACCATTTCTCCAATCTTAAATTAACTTGTCCACATCTCTACAGCAAGTGATTTGTTTTCAATCTTCCTGAAAATTCACCAGAATTTTAGTGTGAATTTTTCGCAAGGTATACAATTTTTTTGCAAGCAATTTCCACTAATGCTTTATATTTTTTTTTTTGGTATATTATTTTTCACTAGTGTATTATACTTATTTGCAAATGGATTGTTGCTTACAGATGGTGCAGTCTTGACAGCACACTATGAGGAAGCTCTATAGAGTCTTAGTGACTATTTTGCCCAAGTCTACATGGCTTTTCGCCTTACCATCAGTCTGACAAAGACCAACATCCTGGGTCAGGACATCGCCAGCACTCCAGGCATCAGCATGTGTGTGTGACCACACACATGCTGGTGGTAGACGATTTTGTCTACTTGGGCTCCACCATAACCAGCAACCTCTTAATCAATGTTGCTCTGGACAAGTGTACAGTGGTACCTCGGGTTACATACGCTTCAGGTTACAGTCTCCGCTAAGCCAGAAATAGTGCTTTAGGTTAAGAACTTTGCTTCAGGATGAGAACAGAAATTGTGCTCTGGCGGCACGGCAGCAGCAGGAGGCCCCATTAGGTAAAGTGGTGCTTCAGGTTAAGAACAGTTTCAGGTTAAGTACGGACCTCCAGAATGAATTAAGTATTTAACCCGAGGTACCACTGTATTGGCAAGGCAGCTATGGCTGCCTTCTCCAATAGGTCATGGGAGAATGTAATGCTAATGACAGCACTGAGATAAATGTCTACCAGTCTTGTGTACTGAGCAGACTACTTTATGGTAGCGAGACATGAGCAACTTACACCCACCAGGAGCGATGTCACATGTGCTGTTAGGAAGATTTTGGGCATTACATGGCAGGAGAGTCTAAAACTCAGTTGTGCTTCCCCAAGCCCATATTCCCAGCATGTTCACACTCCTGCCTCAGCAACATCTATGCTCACTTGGTCATGTTGACAGAATGGAAGATGGCAGGATCCCCAGCGATGTGCTTTATGGGGAGCTGGCTTCAGGTACCAGACCTGTTGGCAAACTACCCCTGTGTTACAAAGATGTCTGCAAATATGACTTGAAGGCTGGCAACATTTGCCCCACCATATGAGCATCCATTTCAGACAACCATATAGCAGCTGGAGACAATTAGTCATGTTGTTTATCCACAGCAGCGACCAGAGGAGGAATGACCACTTGGAGGAGCACATGGTAATCTGGATGCCATCATCTTCCCTGGCTGCAACAAAACATGTCTCTCCCACATCAGCCTCTGCAGTCACAGCAGGCACCGTAACTCTCCAATGGCTTGACTTCACCCCCGAAGCTGCACTCTTCCATCATCTCCTGAGACAGACGGATGCCAACAAATGCCAGCCATGGCTCTTATGCACGCTTTCCTCTAATATGTGCATTTTTGCAAACACCATTTGGCTGGAGAAATGCATCTCGAAATTTGGATCAATCTGAATTGTGAAAGAAAGCTACATTTCAGTCTGCATGTTCTTTTGAGAAGTGTGAATTAAGTAGTTTCTCATTAAAATAAGGAACAAAATCAGTTTTCTCCCTCATCCCTAGTAGATAAGGGAGTATTATTCTAGCAAACAATGAAATCTTCTCTGCTATCAGTAATTGTGAAGGCCTGGTCTCGCCTGCCTTTTGTATATTTGTTCTGTGTGTGACAAAAGGTGTTTAAATGGTACTAGAAAAATACAAATGGAAAGGAGGAAAGTGGCATATTTGCTTTGTTACGTTTCCAGTGTCTTTTCAGCTTTTTCAAAGCCCTCAAAATGCTGCACAATCCAGGCTAGCAGTTGTGCTAGCAGAAAGTCTTTGTGCAACAGATTGTGTGATCTGTTCTGCGACATAGTTATCAGCCACCTGCTTACACTTTCTCTTGCACAAGCATGTTCTGCTGGTGCAAAACATATCACTAGAAGAACAAATATGTCACCAAGCAACTTTTAACTTAGATAAAGCCCCTTAGCCTGTGAGGAAAGCTTGAAGCAGCTGGGTATGTTTACCCTGGAGCAGAGACCATTCTGAGGCTGTAGTTAGTATTTCCATGTTCCGGTATCTGAAGGGCTGACACACAGGTGATGGGCCTGTAGTCTAAATGAAGAGAAATGAGATTTTGACTAAAGGCTAGGAAGATGTTTCTGATGATACAAGCTCTTTGATGGTGGGACAGATTGCCTTGGAAGCATGTGGACTCTCTTTCATTAGAAGTTTTGAGCCTGGGCTGCTTGGTCATCTATCAGGGATGTTGCAGCAGGGGATGCCTTGCATCAGATGGGGGTTGGACCACATGACCTTTGAGGTTACTTGCAGCTTCTTTGATAAACTCACATGCAGAATCAAAGCTGTTCTCTAAAAGCTTACGTATCTCTAAAAACTTGAGATCATTGTATTTGTATCTGTAAGCCTCATTGAATCCTGGTATGGAAAAAAGACAGGATATAAATAATAATAATTGTCAAAAACAAAAAAATAAAAATAAAACACCACACTGAATGATGGGATGCAGCTGCCTTATAAGAGGTGGGGTTTCCATATCCAGGCATGTTCCCATGTCCTGCTCTGTTTGTCTATTCCACCCTTAGCTAGCAAGAGCTCAGGGATGATGGGAGTTGTGTCCAACAACTTCTGGAGACCCACAGGTTGAGAACCACTGGACTCTATTCTATCTTTGGGGGGGGGGGTCATAGCTCAGTGGTAGACAATTGCATGCAGCAGGTCCCAGGTTCAATTTACGGTATTTCCAAGCAGTGCTGGGAGGGGGGGATCTCCTCCTGAAACTGCAGACATACCATTCATTTAAAGCACCCCCTAAATATCCTGGGAACTATAGTTTAGCCCTCACAGAATTGGAATTCCAAGGACTGTTAACGAACTACAGTTCCCAAGATTCTTTTGGGGGGTGGGGTGAGGGCTGTGATTTAAATAATAATAATAACAATTTATTATTTAAACCCCGCCCATCTGGCTGAGTTTCCCCAGCCACTCTGGATGGCTCCCAATCAAGTGTTAAAAACAATACAGCATCAAATATTAAAAACCTCCCTAAACAGGGCTGCCTTCAGATGTCTTTTAAAGATAGGATAGCTGCTTATTTCCTTCACATCTGAAGGGAGGACTTTCCACAGGGTGGGCGCCACTACTGGTTCCCTGTAAACTCACTTCTCACAATGAGGGAACTGCCAGAAGGCCCTCGGTGCTGGATCTCAGTGTCCAGGCTGAACGATGAGGGTGGAGACGCTCCTTCAGGTATACAGGACTGAGGCCATTTAGGGCTTTAAAGGTCAGCACCAACACTTTGAATTGTGCTCGGAAACATACTGGGAGCCAATTCAGATCTCTCAGGACTGGTGTTATGTGGTCCTGGTGGCCACTCCCAGTAAGCAGTCTAGCTGCCACATTCTGGATTAATTGCAGTTTCCGGGTCACCTTCGAAGGTAGCCCCACATACATTGCATTGCGGTATTCTGTATTCTGTGTATGCGGCATGAGACCCTGGAAAGCCTCTGCCAGTCAGTGTGGACACCACTGAGCTGGATGGACCAGAGGGCTGACTCAATATAAGGCAGCTTTCTATATGTTCCTAGGTTTGCTGTAAATATTTCTGCAGTGATGTCTGTGAAGTGGTTTGACAGCTTTGGAAAACGGCTATCTATCCAAATGCAAAATAATAACAATAGTAAAGGTAAAGGTGCCCCTGCCCGTACGGGCCAGTCTTGACAGACTCTGGTGTTGTGCGCCCATCTCACTTAAGAGGCCAGGGGCCAGCGCTGTCC